>NC_041057.1:24200191-24526553 GCF_900634775.1 Gouania willdenowi
TGTTTTGATGATCAACATTGATTTAAAAGGGGGGGGGGGGATTATGTAAAAATCACTTTTTCAAGCTTTACATCATGTTGGTGGGTCATTCCCTCCTGAAAAACATACCTCCAGTGTTGCTCAGAGTGATTCACGTATTTTTGAGTAATCTTTGAATCGCCTGCCAGCAGCCATTTTCCTGCTGTTTTGTTCGAGGGGAAGAGGCCCCTCCCATGTTCTCTTCCTCAGTTCAGCCCACAGCACCCGCCTCTGCAGATTTAGCTTTTAATTTACTTATTTTAAATACTTTTGTAAGAAACCCCTGCCTTATGTTGTCTGTACTCATTTATGTATGTATTGAAATATATAAAAAAAAACTTGCTCTGGTGACGGCCGGCTGCTTTGGGAGCACCGTTTGCTCCTCTTGGGTGAGTTTTACGTGTAGTTGCTCTTCTCGCTGCTGCGCTGTGCGCACTGGGCACTCACGTGTTCTTCTCCTTCCCCAGTGTCAACGCAGCTTGGATTGGCCACCGACAGCGATTTGTTGTAGCCATCAGAGTGGGATGTTTGGGTAAGCAGCATGCCTCGCCTTTTAACCCATCTGGCTGTGCCTCGTCCGCCCTAATGCCTTCTTCTTTGTGTAGTGAGGTGCTTTGGTAGGCGCATTTTGTGCACATCTTCTGCGGAGGCCGGGAGCGCGCCTCTGTTGGGGTCTTGGGACCGGTGCGTCTCCTGACTGGTAAGCTTCTGGTTTCTGCCTGGCGCCCTTAAAATTAAATCCCTCTGTCTCCTAATTTGGTGCATTTACACTACAGCTGGACCAAACTACACCTTCCGCGTCTGCTGGGGATACGTCTTGACCTACACCATTCAACGTGCTGTGGCGCAACTCCTCCCACCTGTGCTGTTCTGGATGCCTTAAAAACAGTAAACATCCCAAGCTTGTCTTGGAATTTTCTTTAACATCAGCTACCAAAAAGTTTCTGGGTTTCCGAGAATTGCCCAATGTGTAAATATTGTATATTTTATCTGTCCATAACTGGTATTTGATTTATTTTGCATTCTGTATTCTTTTGCATGTTTTGTATTTTGTTTGGATTTGAGTTTGTTGTGTTTAATCCATCTACACTATTTTAAAAGACATGATCACTCTTTTAAAGAAATCTGTGAAATAAAAACCTGACTTGTTTAAAGGTCCTGTCTCTGCCCCATTATTAAAAGGTAAAATGAACCTGTCTGCCTTTTGGCAGGGTCCTAGGCTTACCCTAGGTGAACAATAATCAAGGTGACATAACAGTAATCTTTGCACAATCTGACACAAGAGAGGTCGAGCAACAATGGATGCACATTTTGTAGACATACCCACTGCTCTTCCCATCTTTAAGATTATTTGATTATTATGACTGCTAAAAGAAAGTCTGGAGGTTGGGGACATTGTCGGTCACCTGGGAGGGCTGTCTTGCTGTCTGCGGGCCGATGGGTGGTTCCGGGCACCCTAGAGGCTGCTGTAATACATCAGAAGCGTGTCCTTGGTATGTCTCCTTCTCACGAGTCAGCTGTCGGTCGGTCGTGCGGTGCTGGGCAGTGTTGACCCGGGTCTCGTACTGTCTGGTGGGCTGCGGGGCCTTGGCTACTGTCCTTGCACCGTCTAGAGCTGTGCGGCCCTATTGGATGGCGGCTGGTTCCCAGTGCCTATGAGGTGCCCTCGGGGGTTGGCTGGTTCTGCGGGCTGGCTGTGCTGGTTTTGGCAGGGATCTTCCGGGGCGGACGGCGCCGGCAGTGCCCTTGCATGTGCGGTGGGGTGTGACTTGGGTGGTGCCCTGCGGTACTTTGGTCTGCGTATCCACCGCGTCGGTGCTGCATGCACCAGATACCGATATAGCGGGCTGTCTGTGGCTCTGGGAGGGTCCTAATTTTGACAATAGCTAGGGCTCATCGTGCTGGCGACATAACCTATTGGAGGTTTCTAATGTGTTATATTTCACAGCTAACAACAACTGAACGGCAATGCACATTTGCGAACATCCATTATACAACTACCAGAGTCGGCGCCAGGCAGTATTAAATGGGGGGATATTAAGAAAACTGCGGGGGGCACAAAAACACTCCGTTCAGAGTAGCATCAACTTCCGTTCAGCTTTTACTGTGTGCACAGTGTGCAGGGCTGAAAGAAATAGTAATAGTAAATGAGCATTTAACAACAACCTAATGAATCCGTGCACCTTTTGTTCTTTGATTATTTTGTTTCAAAACCAAATTGAAAAAACGGGTTGGTTTTTTGGTTTTATTCATTTAAAACCAGAAACAGAAAAAGGTAAAAACTAAACAAGCGGCCTTTTTCTGTTTTCTGTGTCCCTCATTTCTTATGATCAACTTCCGTGTGTGTTGATGGCTGCTTTTTGCGGTATTTATAACTTGCAAAATATTTTTTTTACTACCCTAAAAAAAGGTGTATTTTTTTTTGCAAAAATGTCAAATGGTAGAAGTTCTAACACCTATTGTTCCTCACACCAGCCTCACAGTTAATAGCCAGTCACCAGTTTATTTTGATACTCTTTGGACCGGTACACTGCAAAACAAAACTCCAGCATGAGCAGATTTTTACGAGCTAAAACATCCACAGACTGAATGAAAACATGAGCAGGACCAGAAAACTGCTGAAATAAATCCTAAACAGTTTTATTGTGTGAGGAGACCTGGTCCAGGACCTGGGGAGGGAAACATGGTGTAGCGTCCGCTTCAGTGCTCGCTCTAATTTCTCCATAAATATCACACAAACAGAAAAAGTTTAAAAAAATAAATAAATAAACAGAAAAATGCTGCTTATCTGGTTTTTGGTTTTTCTGTATTCCTGTTTTGGTTTTAAATCAGATAAACAAAATAACCACACTGTTTATTTGTTATTTTGATTTGGTTTTAAGACGGAATAACCAAATAATGAAGGGTACATGGATTCCTAATGCTATATAAACACAGCCACAAAAATAAAGTTAGCTCGCTAACATACCTCTGACAAAGTGGTCGCTACAGACACGAGCATCAGCAGACTCTGCTCCTCCCAAAAACAGTAGTAGGTTTAAAATCCACTTTGTACGGCACTGTTCTGTGAGCTTTTTACATTTCTCACCTTTGTGAACAACAATCTTCGGTATAAAATATCTTTCCTTTTTCTCGGTTAGAACGACTGGATCAGCCGTAAACTCCACAAAACATGGGCATTTTGATTATTTCAAACGACAGATTCTCGGGCTTCCTGCCTTCCCCCTGAATTTAGCGGTCTCGCTCTGTCGCGATGCAGCAATCTGAGTGACTTCACATGAATCAACAGAGCAGGCCATAGACATATACTGTACACATTCTATTGGCTGATCCTAACAACAGCTCTAGGGTACATTCAATAGCACAATGTAGAACAATTACACCACAGTATATTATATCTATGGAGCAGACTCCCGTCCGCAGTCAGTTGAGATAGCCAATCAGATGTCTTTGATTAATAAAAAGCTCCCCTTGTAGTGGGAAGAGTGGGGGACACAGTAGGTCAGCTAGGGGGGCACTGCCCGCAAATGCCCCCCATGACACCGACACTGCAAATTACTCTGATATTCAACATTTCTACCACGGGTATTGTAGATCTAGCTAAACATATTTACATACCCATGCCCTGACAGGCTCACCTGTGCTAATGGAGTTGGGGTGGGTATGTAGGTGCGCTGGTAATGTAAGACCAAAAAACATTGAGAAGCCAAGGACAAAAAGATTTCTGGAAGAGTTCAAATCCACCAGCTGCAGATTGGACAGACCAACAGCAGTAATCATACCTGAGAAAGCAAAGAAACCAGCTGAGGAAACTCAGAAAGCTCAATATGACAACATCTGATTATTGGAGACTCACCAAACAGTGTGCAGAACATCCCACCTAGGATTGGGTCTGGTAGTGAGGCAAACAAAGCTGTGAACTTTCCAACTGATCCCAGGAGAAACATGATGCCTGCTCCATACTGCACTACCCGCCTGCTGCCGACCTGTGCAAAGGGTCAACAAATCTGACAGTCCTACTTTAAAAAACCTGTCCTCCTTTCATGAAATTACATATAATTATAAAAGAATTAAAGTGAATTGTACAAATTGAGTGTTTGTTTATAAGATTGACGGTAATGTATTTTGATTAAATATACATCACGTATCAACTATTTGCGTTAAGCTGTGACAAAATACTTAATTTGATCAGTTACTAATCCATTGGAATGGGATTGGGTTTATTTCTTCAGAGGCAAGAACACAGACTCTTATGCCTTTTTCCACACAAAAGCTATTCTACAAAAAGTGAGCCTATGTACCTTGGTTATTCCAAGCACGCCAATATTTGGACTGGAGGAAGTGGAGCCATTTCCTGTCCCTAAAAGACCAGCAATGATGCAGCATACACCTTCTGTAAATATCCCTCTGGTAGGAACAATTTAAACAAACATAAATCATCATCTACAGAAACAGAAACTGATTTTGCATTTTGCATCTCACCTGTTAATGGCATGGACAGGAGGATGTGGAGCTCCAGACAAGCGGGCACAGGCATAATAATCACCAATTGACTCCACAATACCTGCTAGAGTTGCACTTAGCATTCCCAAGACCCCGGCAATGGTTACTACAGGCAACCCCCACTGACCTATCAGAAAATAATACATTTTGGCTTAGTGTGAAGCAGAAGAAATTATTCATACTTCTGCTAAGTGAATAATATACGTTGAGTATCTTTGCTGATTAGCTGGTTGCTTTTAGATGATAGGCCTTGTGTAATGGAGGTGCCTGGCTCAGATGATCCTAAACTATATGTATTCTGCAGTCTTGTTGCTGAAGGTTCTGTATATGGGGAACTTATATATTAAGCACAGTGTCTGTGCCACAAAGACTTACTCCTCTCTGTTTTTATTTTATCGAGGGAGCTTGTGAGATATTTAATAATGTTTATTAATCGTCTGCTATTCCTGTTCACCAAGACAACCAGGGGATTCAGAGCATATAGACAATTAAATATCCACTCATGAATATCCTTTACTAGAAAATAAAATATGATTAGCATTATCAGAAATCATTATCACCATGACCTCATTGAGATGGGTTAGCAGCAGTTGTCTTACAGGGGTAAGGAACCCTGAACCAGGGAGCTGAGGTCAGGATGTCTCCCCGAGCATCAGTCCGTCCCTTGTGCCCATATCGGTTAGGGTCACTAGGCAGCAGGTCAGATAGAGTCAGGATGTAAGACACCAGCCAGACCAACATGATGGCTAAAATGATCTGCAAACATTTTTAGAGGTCAGAGGTTTATATAACCAATAAATGTGGCATTAACGTTAGTTTGTATTTACTGGAAACATCTTGAAGATTTGGACTCTGGTGTATCTAAGGCCTTTTTTTCTGCTGTACATTGGAACCCGTAGTGACATTGTCCTCAAGTATTGAGCAAATAGCACAATCAGCAAGATACACCTGTAGAAAAAGAGATTGGGAGGTTTATCTGACTCTCCGTGTCTGTCTTTCTGTCCATCTGTCTATTATGGTGTCTTACAGTGCTGACAGCCCCCAATGAGACCCGGCTCTCTCGCCAGCAGTTGAAAATACAGACAGTCCAATCAAAGAGACAGTCGGTGTGACAGTGAGCGGGCCGATATATTGCAGCAGCAGACCAGGTAACCCACACACGCCAATCAGTACTTCCACCAGACTGGACATTATGATAGCACCTTGAATCTGTAGAATCATTACACACTAATCAGTACACTTGGACATCCACACACACCCACACACACACACACACTCACACAACATACTTCTCTTATGCGAGGCTGCCAGATATGTGATGTTTGCAGTGGAAGACTCCAGTTTCCATAAATTTCCTCTATTACAGAACAACCAGATGTGTTAACAGTACTAGTGAAAAGAGTAAAATATCGTCCATGAAACAGTCTCACCATCACTAGGACACTTCCACCGGTCCAGACTGAGAATCGCCTGAGCAGGAATGAGGAAGGCAAGTGCACTGGCTTGAAAGAGAGGAAGCCTGGACACAGACATACCTGTTAGTGTTACTGTCTGCGTTAAGCCTTAACCATGCTGCTGCGTCACGTTGATGCAGTAGCTACGCGTAGCCCTCTGCATTAATGCAGACCCCTATGCCGTAGCCTGACGTGCAACTCCCAAAAAGTCCTGACTACGGAGGAGGTACCCAGATGGCGTACTAACAAGCCATGTTTTTGAGAGCTCCACAGAAGACCGCACAATTTGTTGATTGAAAGTGTTTTATTCCATCCAAAATGTATCTATCATTAAATATGTAAATATATAGCATGTAATATTATTAAACCTGCAAAACTGCATATGACGCCGCCAAAAACTAAGAAGATTTTTTTGTAGAGGGAAAATGAGCATGGCTATGCTATGGTTGCAGCAGCCTTGTTAACAAAACATAACCGCACTGTTAGACACCTGTTGAAAAGAAAGTCAGCAGAAATAGAAGACACTCATGTCTCCAACAATGCTATTTTTGGATAAAAGAGTTTGGATAAAAAGATAGGCAGCTTGGAGACTCAGCTAGCAGACGTAAAACAACAAACGTAACATAACAGTGCGATGATTGCTAGTTTAGCCAAGACTGTACAATAAGTACAGTTAAAGGAGTGCAAATTGAAAGTTTAAAAACTGGAAAAGCCTAACAGACATACTCTGAAAGAGAAGGAGTGAAAGAGCAAGAACAGTACACAATTAAAAATGCAAGCAGTGATAACGGGCCCTGAACTTGCCGTGTCCGTCGAGGCACGAGGCGACCCGTTCCTACCAGCCGCGTTCAAAGCCAAACTTCATTCTATATGGTACAAGGTCTGGTTGCGGAGTGGGGCATCTGTCTCCTGTGAACGTCTGTGTTGGGCCGGTGATATTGATAATGTTTCATAAAATGTAGTTATGCTCTATAATAGTGTGGGTTGTGCCTCCGCTGTGGGGTGGCAGAGTCCTTCAGGGGAGGCGCGGCGTACGAGAAATAAATAAACCCAAAAAAATTGTGTTAATCTTTCTCAGAAAAAGCAGAAAAAGAAAGACGAAAAGTGTCTGTGACAACCTGTCTCCAGGTATTTCCCACTTTTTTCTGCTGAATACATATGTACTGTATCTATCTGGGTATGAAGTAGTATTGTTGATTGATCCTTGTACAACTTTTAAAGGTGCAGACTGCAACTCTTTTATAAGTGATTTTTTTTGTCCTATTTGCTAAAATTGTCACTATGTAAGGACAGCTTTACATGAAACTAGTAGTTTGTGTTAAAAAAAACAGGCTCATTGAGTCCCCCCTGCTGCTCCTACAGCCTTTGGCAGATTGCCAGAATGCACCACGACCGAGCAAAATGAACCAATAAGAGCCAGCATGTTTGATGGGCTGTCTGACAGCTGTTGTTCTCAGGCCCCGCCCCTTTCCCGGAGCTAGAGTGCCGTCTTTTTTCCAATGTATGGTCTGGAGGAGTAGAAGATGGAATTGGTGACTTTTCTGCTAAAAAGGTAATTAGGTCAGTAGAAAGCAGGGGTTTAGTTGCTCTTTAAATCAAAACCTTATCAACTTTACCCACTGGAGGAATGAGCTAAAATTATTTGGCAAATATTTATCTCATATTCGTGGCAGAAATGCCTCTTGACTTATTATTAAGATATATTACTCAGTAGCTACTTCGCGTTTTCTATAATCTGTAGAAGTGTGAACACTGCCTTTTTATTTATATGTTTAGTATTTTGGTTATTGATATAATATTTAATAATAATAATAAAATAAGTCTTGACTATGCAGAGCAGCTGACTGCAATGGCTGTAAATGAACTGCTCCAAACCTCATCCTGTATCATTGCTTTTTCCAGTCTACCGGTTTTTGCAGAGTGGCACAAGTGTTGTTTTTACAATGGAGCAAGTCAAAATTGAGCCAAAAAAAAGTGGCAGGGTTTTATTGATTCCAACACGTGGCACCTCGAAATGTAGTCCAAGCACAGACAAAAGTGTTTTCTGTAATTACTGGTACTCTGCCGTGTGTGTGTGTGTGTGTGTGTGTGTGTGTGTGTGTGTGTGTGTGTGTGTGTGTGTGTGCGTGTGGTGTGTGTGTGTGTGTGCGTGCGTGCGTGCGTGTTATTGTATTTGTAGGATGTAACTTATTGACAACAAACAATCACCAACATGCTGCGAAGGCTACCAGAGGACTACAGACACAACGTTATCTTTAAAGTCTACAGCTCGATCCACAACAGTGTTACACTTTTATACTTTGTTTGCTTTTTGCATCTGTTTATATTGAAGAATAAAGCGCACATTTTGAAATCGCTGTTCTGATGTTTGTCTCCAACACCATACACACATGAATAGATAAAGTATTATTCCCATAAGAAATTGCATTTTAAGATGCCAAAGACATAAAATACAGTTTACTGTGACAGAAAGATAAACAAGGGTTTTTATGCCCCTCTGAAACCACACACACACAACCCTCTAGAGGCATGCATGGCTGTAAAATTACACATGCACAACTTTTGTTAGTCAACCACTACGTCACGTTGACGCCATTGCTACAGCGTAGCTCCTGACGCAGTAGCATGATTCAGGCTTTATGGATCACACTTGTCGGTCTCGCTCACTCATCACTTACCTGATGCCCACAGTAGTTTGGATAAGAGTCGTAATGCCCACAGTCGAGAAAATGGTGCCGATGAGCTGACTGACAGTGCTTTGATCTTGACCAACACACATGGCCTCAGCCAACAGAAATGGCACAGCCACTGTTCCACTAAAACATGTCAGATAATGCTGCAGGAGAGTCACAATAGGCAATAGTATATGTTCAACTGAATGACGCCACCCTTTGAGAGTTATCACAACACAAACTGAAAACAAAAGCACAGATGAACATTTTCTCTGTTCCTGCAAATAAAATACTGTAGCTGGTGAGTCAAGGAAAAACATCAGCTGGAATGCCAAACTGAAACAAGGATATCAGTAATTCATCTCAGTAACCGATCCATCTCAGTTTGAGCACAGGATTAAATTATTAGAATAAAGACCACCTTTGAAAGACTAACCTGTAGTCCAAGTAAAATGCAGAGATACCATGGTGGAACATCTTCAATGGTGTAGATCATGTCTGTTTCCATTCCACCCACTTTCCTGGGTTTTTTGATATCTCTGCTTTCTCTAACAGGCTGATTTGGCTCCTCCGGTTTCTGGTTTGAAAGGCGGAAACAAAAAGTAATCCTACAAAACTACAATGATATATAATAATATATACTAGAATATGTATCATGACACCAAGAGAAAAATAGAAATAAATGTCAAAAAGCAGACCTTAAAGCTTGAATAGGTACCAATTGTAATGAGTATGCTTGGACAATGTTATATAGTATTACATTCATAACAAACTGTTCTGTTGAAAAAAGAGTCACTGCATTGACAGACTAACATCAGAAACACCTTTCTTAGAAACTGCAGTAGTACAGATAATAATGTTACCTGTTGACTGTCCTCCATTTTAGTCCTATGTCTTGAAGATGAAGAGGTAAAAACTCAGCAGAGAGAAAGAATATTCAAGGGTGAAGTCCAAGGAGGTGGCCAACAGATTATTAACCAGCACATGGTTAATAATCTGTTGGTAGTCTCCTTAAAGATGATGTCTGGAGTATCTGAGAAATCTATGTTCATGTATCATTCTTTTGAAATGCAAAAAATACCTAACTAGTCTTTTACTATGGTCTACTGCCAGTGGTCTATTGTATACATTATTTGTAAAGAAGTCCCGCCGTCGTCCTATAGACCCCTATACAAATGGAGGACGCCCAGCCAATAGGCTTCAACTTCCTGTTTTAGAGACTGTCAATCAAAGTGAATGTGGAACTGTGCACAGTAACACACCGTGCGTCACAACAGCAAACAGGTAAATATGATTTTGGCTCTTACCTGACCCGTAGACCTATATCGACGCGACTCGATGCGACCTTGTTATGTTCCGTGATGCGTGTGCAGAAAAGTAGAGGCAGTGTTTTGACAGTTTAATGGGATTAAACAGTCTGATCAGAGGTGGAAAGTAACAAATTACATTTACTCTGTTTACTGTATTTGAGTAGCTTTTTTGTGTACTTCCACTTCTTTGAGTGCTTTCTAAAGTCTCTAATTTTACTTTTACTTAAGTCAATTTTGTTTCAAGTAACAGTACTTTGCTACATTGGAAATAGATTCCGTTGCAGAGTAAAATTAATCCCGCACGCTTGTCCCACACCTGTTTCCGTTACACAAATTACAATATTTAATTTCAAGTAAAACCATATTTTACATCAGTCCCCGGGTGTTTACTGGTGAGTGCAGGCCGGGGGCTCTGCACCACCTCATCCTCCCTTCCACCGGATCACCTCTACCACCCTCCCACAGCACCTCTTCCTCCCGGGGCGATCCTGCCTATAGATCTCGCTGGTCTCTGAAGATCCTCTCCCTCCAGAGTCTCCAGTGCACCTCATCCTCCAACAGTGCCAGATAAGCCACTGTGTGTCTTTATGCATTGTGAGTGCGTTCCTTTTTATAACAGCTACAGGTGTTGCAGCCAACTGATCAGCAGTTTTGCGCAATGATCATGGGATTTTAATAACAGTTATTATTATCAATATAAAACTGTATTTGTAGGTGTGCACACGTCACTCTCTAATTTTTTCCTCCTTCGTTTTTGCAAATACATCCTTCATATATGATATGTATTGTGAAATGTACAAAGTTGAATTATTTCACACAAATGTATCAATTTCACAGAACTGTCTTTAATTTCATCCTTCTCCTGTTGGGGGCAGAGTTTCCTGTTTCTCATGATTTTGTGAGTACGGCAGGGTCAGAGCTGCCGTGGAGGTGCGCAAAAGTTCCAAACATAAGTGGCGTACACTTTCTTTTTCTTTTACGTACGCAGCATTTATAAATGAGCCCCCTGAAGAATGGTTCTGCACTGACACAAGCACTATTACCTCTCATAATTTCATTTAGCAATTTTTGAATGTTGTTTTTTATGTTTATGCACAATTTATGCATAATCAATGTAATCTTTTCATTAGACAGTTTGTTTTAAATGTATAGATGCATACAAAGTTTTTGACATTCCACCTAGAATGTTTATAGATTTTATATATGCATTTCTTGCTTTCAGAGATTCCTAAAGATAGGAATTGTTCATGGTAAATGTTTTACTGGATGCTCTGACACATTGGATATATTGACACAATCACTTGCCTCATTGAATTGACATCATTGACATTTATTTTATTTTATCCAGGTTTTATCCAGATTAGCCCCACCATGTCTTGTTCTCGTGCACGTTATTTTTAAATGGTGTTCTTTAATAATAATTTTTTAAAAAGAACCTAGTTTGATCTTTATAGACGTTTTTTATTGCATGGGAGAGATACCCCCACCCCCAATTAAAAAAAAAAGTAACAAAGTAATTTTTACTCGAGTTGATTTTTACACCAGTAACTTTACTTCTACTTCAGTAAAATTTTATCAAAGTAACAGTACTTCTACTTAAGTAGTTTTTTTCTGTAATCTCTTGTCACGGAAAATTTGCGCTTGACCTCATTTGGAGACATGATTTATGCTCTGGTTGAATGATGGAGTCCAGTCGGAGCATTGATGATTTTATAAAAAAGGTTTATTATAAAATTAAATAAAAAGGAGTAAAAAAGAAGCTTCCATCCTGAAAGAATGAAAGGCAAAAGGCTCGTGGCAGAGCAAATAGGCAAGACCCACTCTAACTAACAGTTTCACAGCTTAAGCTTTTATACAGATAACAGAAAAAGTTCCACCCTGAGGTGAGGAGAAGGACGGAGTCAGATGCCCAACAGTGGAAACGTTTGAGGATGATGAAGACGTGTATATTATGAGGAAGATTGGGCGCCACTCTTATCTATCCTTGATAGTGTGTGTTTTCGTGTGTATGGCCTTCAGCAGAGACTCTGTGTTGCACTGAGTACAATACGATCTGTACTGTTTAATCTAACATGACTCAGCTGTTCAAAAGTGCAAAGAGTAATGCAGTCATCATGTATTAAAACATGACAAATTGTACACATGAACACACATTTGACGATATTATGATGAATATAAAAATTGCCATAACACTCTCCACCCCTGAGCCTGATGGCAGTGGGCACAAAGTGATGCTTGAAGCGCTCCATCTTACATTGTGGTGGGATGATGCGTTTGCTGAAGGAGCTGGTCCAAGTAGACAGTGAGCAGAGCCCTCAGGTGTTGAATTTATAGAGCTTGTTTACGCAAAAAACAGGGCTTGAAAGTGGTGTCCACCACTTCTTAAGCAAAGGTTGTGATTTATAAAAATAAACATAGAGTGAGAATGTGCGCACTCATGTGCTAATGCATTCACACCGAACGTGGCACGAATTTTAGAGATGCAGGCACCGCATGAAAGCTTCCGCAAGATCGAAAAATGTTTTCCCCATATTCGGTTCATATGCGCATCTGAAGCAAAAATAAAAAAAGCCACCAACCAGATTCCCTTTCTTTTCACCATCAACTATGGAGCACCCCAATAAAATTGATGCTCATCTCCTTCTGTGGAAGCTCTAGAAAAAAACTGGTCGTGTTGTAGAGCTCCGGGAGGTCACACACCGCCACAATTTTTTTCTCCTCCATGCTAAAATGGGTGAAAAATATTAATTAATTTGCTCAATTAATTTTGCTGAGTTAATAAAGTTATTTATATGAGAAGAGGAAAAGAGTTTAAAATTAGCTCAAAACCTTAAATAAGTTAGTATTTAAAATATAGCAAATTTCTCTTTAATAAAATTCAGAGTGAAAATATTTAATTTATGTATGGAAATAATATAATATAAAAGTATTTGTTGAGAAATTGTTCAATTAAAATTTTAATTGCAATATCTATAATTAATATAAACATAAGGAAAATAATGTCATGTTTTAAAAGTAGTAGTTTGGTTAATGCCTAATTTTACAGATTACTTATCTGCATTGATTTAGTAAAAAAAATAATAGTTTAAAATATACTTTAATCTAATTAAATGTGCTTTCCTGAAATTGTGTTTATTTGTACATACCTTGTTTGATAGAAAATTTTGAATTTATTTGAATTGTATTTTATGTTCAAAAGTTTTTCACCTTTCTTGTAACTGGAAAGAATAGAAGTAAGAACGAGTGAAACCCTGAGTCTGCCCGTTTACATTACATTTTACGCTGTCACGGTCTGAGTTTACCTCAGTGAGATTATAACCCTAACCCTAACCTAATCCAATAAACAAATAAAACACGTGGAAACATCAGAAGGGAAGAGTTGGACACATGAAGATTAACAGCAGAGGGGATTCCTTGGGACACAGTGTGATGGAAGGCAAGGCAGCCACACACACTTTCTACACACATGGTCTATAATGCCTGAGGAAGGCCAAAGAGAGCCAAAATGTCGTGCAAATAATGACCATTAAAGGCAAAATATGCCTAATTTTTTAAACCCCTGCCACCTTTTGGGTTATTTTGAGTTTATTTTTACCCTAACCTAACCTAATCGAATAAACAAATAAAACATTTGTCTGTTCACTTTGAAAACAAAAATGAATTCTTATTTCTTTAGCAAAATAAAAAATAAATTCCAGTAGTGTGCATGTGCGCGCATGAGCATATATACAATCTCAGTACGATGCTCACTCAGTACATGACAACGGTAAAGCCAACGGGGGCTTCATGGTGCTTTCAAGTACACCTCAAATCACACCAACAGTACTGTGCAGTGTTATTTACCAAAAAATCTACTTGTTTTCAGGACATTGCACCAGATTCTTGTTCTAAATGCCCTCAGGTACCTCTGTACCATGGCTGACGACCATGGCACACCTGCAGCTGTACCATTTGTCATCACATTTGGTTACAACTTCAAACTGGACGATACCACCAACAAAAGGAGCGTTGACTGCAAAGTCTGCAGTACATGAATCAAAGATTGGTATTGCAATCATGTTTAAAGGGATCATATAACTAATCAGTATTGATAATGTATGCTAATAGATAAATGAGTGATAAAAATATAGTAAATGCTTTGAATTTCTTAGATATAGCTGTGCACTATCCTTAGGAGACCAGATAGCAGCAGATACAGAAGGCTCATTACAACCAGAAGAGACATAAGTACTTGAGGCTTGACTTGGACGCGTGACCAAAGACTTGAGACTTGACTTTGACTTGCAAAAAAAGACTTAAGTTAATAATGCTGCATGCAGTAACTTGATATTGATTATATTATTATCATCACTCTAAAAAATTAGTCAAGAGCCGCTGCAATCAACATTCACTTACTTGACAAAAAATGGGCCACACAAATTTGGATGTTTTTTAGATTTTTGACTCGTAGATCCTGAGATCCTTAGCTAGCCACAAGTGCCTTCTTTCGTCTGATAATTTTTGACATTTTTAAGTCTATAAAACTCCAAATGTTAGTCACGGTTTCACCGATTGGTACAGCCAAAATCACTGCAATAATTCACAATTTTCTTTCGAAATTCGGGATTTGCTTGCGTGCATGCCCTTTGTTTACCTGCTGAGTACCTCCAATATGGCGACTTCCGGGTTGATGATAGCTGTGAAAACCCTTTCACACTACATACACTGCAATAATTTTTTTTTTTTTTACAACAATGCATGCTTTTTTTGCACAAAAAACAAAACACTGTCTGAGATTGGCATGAATGCTTTCATTTGTGTTTTTATTTTATTTTAAATACATTTGCCAATTTTAGATTACGTTGATAACAATGCAATCGTTTAGTGGTTATTCTACACACAAAAACAATTCACAGTCCTCTGCTGGTCAATATACGATAATACAATAGGACAGACGCAGCCAATAATAAATGGAGATCAATTTCTGACAGTGCTGCTAACCAATAGCAGCCATGGATACGCTAGGTGGGCGGGGATAAGCTACACCGGGCTACACAGCGGGAGAAAATGGCGGCTGTGACTGCAGAGCCTGGAGCAGCAGCGGTTCCGACACCAACAGACACTGCAACAGAGAGCGACAAACCACCGGAACCAAGCACGTCTGGCTTCGACCTTCCAGGAGTTCGAATAGAGCCGTACAGTCGAAGGGACTCGGGACGGGAGCAGCTGGACGGAGTAGACTCGGAGAGTCGCCATGTTGATCAAACCGAGGAGCCGGACCGGGCCTTAGCGGACCGTATCTCCGCTCGTGGGGAGGAATACTGCAGTCTACCGCCAAACCCGCAGCCCTCCGCCGTGTTTCTGCACTCTTTTCCTGTTCCGCCGCCCAACACCGAGGCCGGACTGTCGCTGGACGAACCGGCCGAACCCACTACCAACGGCACCACGGACCTGGAGCGGGAATACAGGTTCCGGGCACCGGTGAATGGGGATGTAATGAACAGGGACCTGGACCCAGGAACCCAGGAGTCTCTGTTGCGGTCTGACTCGACCCCGAACCAAACCCCCGCGGAGGCCTCGCCTGCCGCCCAAAAGCTTGTGCTGAAGGATTTGAGTCCGGGAACCGAGGTCCAGGTCTCTCTGGATCACGTAATTGATGACGCCGTGGTGGTGTCGTTCCGGTTCGGGGATCGGATCTTCTCTGGGGTTCTAATGGACGTCTCTAGACGGTAAGACGCACGTCACCCCAAAATGTGACGTAAACTATAAGCAACCCCACTAAACTCTAATAATAATAACAATAATTAAATATGTAAATATAAAATAAATAAAAGGGACTCGATCACAAACTACAATGATCTATAAAAACAATTTTAGTATTTGATTAATCTATCCATTATTCAAATAAAATAAATTGCATTTTATTTTCATATATATATATTTATATATATAGCTTATTTCAAAACAGATGTAGGTAAAACAAAAATCCTCTTGAGCTCTTTTTATTGTAAAAAACAAAGTAAATATACAAGACTCCAACAAAAATGATTTCATGGCCTTTTAAAAAGGCATGACTTAAATAAAGGCCTAATACGCAAAATTGCTTAAATAAAGCTGCTTAACACAATAACTAACATTTTTGGACTGTACTTTTTTCCTTCAAAAGTTATTCTCATCCACTATTGATGCCAGTGTGGCCCCAAAGACACTGCCAAAATGACATTTCTGGTGTTTTTCCAGATTGAAAGTTTTTGACAAAATAATGACGGATGTCGATATTGTGGCTTCCACGCCTGAATACCGCAGAAATCAGAGTGATGTCATATAACAGGAAACACACTAAGCCCTTGTTTACACAACATCTTGGTTCTTTTTCCATTTTTGTTTCCAAAAAGTTCCACATTCACTCAGCAACATCTTCAAAACGATCTCTACATGAGACAGCGGGAAACACCAAAAACGATGACACGCCAATAGCTGGTGTTGTGAATTTTCATTATACCAAAATAAGCGCATGTGCAGAGAGACTGTAAGAATAGAGCTTTAATTGGGGCTACAAAGTTAGGCCTGGCCCAAACTCAACAGAATATGGCCCAAACCCGAATTAAGCCGATCTCTCTTTAAGCCTGAACCCATTGCAGCCCGACTCTATTCACATACATGTGCGCACTTGTAGAATAGTCCGAGGCAAGTTCCTTTAATATCTCATCTTCATTTACTAGTCACTCATTCTGCATACAACTATAAACATGACAAGCAGCTTCATGTGCCACTACACGCTACGTACCTGTTTACTTCTACTGTAAAGGCCGAACGCGGGTTTGGGCAAATGTGAGTCCCTTAAATCAAAATAAAAAATGATGTTTGATTAGAAATAGCAGACTTCCTGTGGGTTTTATGACTTGTGCGTGATAAGGATCCTCTAAGTCTGTAAACGGCTGCTCATTTAAAAAGTTCAAGAGGGCGCTACAGAGTCAATTTTGAAAAAGTAATTGCAAAAATGTTATGAAATTTGAGGTTTTGGTACCCTTTAACATACATGGCAGGTTTCGTCACTTGCAAAAATTTCTAACTAATCCAATTGAGACAGTTCATTTTTTGGTGAATGACTCTCTGCCACAGGACATGTGTTCTGTAAAAACTCACTATTTTTATATAAAATTTAATACACTGTATTGTCTCCATTGAGAAGGTATTTTTCGGCTCCAGGAAGACTTTAATCCAGGTAAGATGAGATTAAATGGTTCCTTGTAGAGCAGGGGTGTCCAATTCCGGTCCTCGAGGGCCACTATCCAGCATGTTTTAGATGTTTCCCTCTTCCAACACACCTGATTCAAATGATCAACTCCTCATCCAGCTCTGCAGAAGCCTGATAACGATCCTAATCATTTGAATCAGGTGTGTTGGAAGAGGGAAACATCTAAAACATGCTGGATAGTGGCCCTCGAGGACCGGAATTGGACACCCCTGTTGTAGAGTAAAGGTTGCAGACCCCTGACCAGGGGAAGAGGGTTAGGAGACCCCACTATAAGAGCTGGACCCTCTGAATTGAATCCATGGGGTGAAGCAATGCAGATGCTAAGTTGGTTATGCTACTGTTAAGTTAATTCAAGTACAAAATTTCTGCAAAATAAAAAAATAGAATGCTTTGCTGTTATTTCCATTTTTTTTGTTACGTGTTGTTTTAAAATGATATAAAATAAATGACCTGTTGTTTCAGCCACTGCTTGTTGCCGAAAAACTTAGTATTGACACTGAAACCTGAAAACATTTAGCAAATATATCTCGAGTCATCGTCAGTCTTTATTTCATACAAAGCTACGGTACGCCAGTTATGTCAATAATGCTCAAAAAAAGGAAAAATAGGGCCCTATAGAATCTGTTTTGGTTTTTTCTAAACTCCGTTTTATTTTTCCCAAATTCCGTTTTTTCCACATTCATTTTTATGTGGAATTCTGCTGACTACTTAGAAAATCTTAAAAAAATATAATTTGCATAATCATTTGAAACGCGATGTATATATACTGTACCTTTTATTTGTACATTTTTTTTGACACATTTTTGTTTAATTACTGGTATGTGTTTTTGTTAATTAGTATTTATTTTGTTTCCTCACAGGAGTTAAAAACTATTATTTTCTGGGGAAAAAAAACATTAACATTTCTAAAGAAAACTGAATTTAAAAAAATAATGTGGAAAACACGGAATTTGAAAAAAAAAATTTGATAGGGCCTTAGAGAAGAAAACCGACATAGCAGCTCATGTGAGTGTTTGAAACAGCTGATTCAGCTGATAGTTGAGAATTTACTTCCTTGCGGTGCAGAGTGAGTGGTTACAATCGGTTCCATTTTAAATAGCCGTTATACCGCCTCATATCACTTTTATGGGATGATCTGACATGTTTGTGACTCAGTGCGATGCACCGGTCAGATGAAACAATGGACTATCGTCTTAAATGGACTATTTCTGTGATCAGAAGAGGAGAAGGAAGACTGTTGATGATTTACTATTGCTGCTGCTGTGAACGGATCGCTTTGTGTCCTCATGGATCCCCGTGACTGTGCAGGCTCTGCCCCACACACACACACAAACTGGTGTCAGAGAGAGAGTAAGAACAGACGGGATAAATTGCGTGTAAACCAAGAGAAGCTTATTCAAGGTGAAATAATTTTATAGTCTGGATGCAGAGTGATGGTTGTCAGTCCGTTCAGAGCGGCAGGCAGCTGGGATCACAGCCCTCTTAGGGCTTTTCCACCGGGCAGGAGCTGGAGCTAACTTGGAGATAGCGCGTGTTTTGGCGCCGAGCCAATATGTTTCCACCAACATAGCTCCAGCTCTCGGAGCCAAAAACCAGAGCTATGCTGGCCCCACATAGCTTCTTGGCTACAGCTCAGCTCTGAAGTGGGTGAGTGCTAGGCAGGGTTATCGACAGTCCTCCAAAAACTAGAAGCAGCCATTTTTTTTAAGCTGGCGAGTGGCTGGTCACGTTAGCACAAATCTGACAAAAACATTTAAAAGTGAGTCCAAAGTGAGTGAAAGAAGACAGAGCAGTGGTCAGAGGAGGAGAACATTGTTTCCTGGTACTGTGGGTGTCTGAAGAGGTTCAGGGAAAGTGGACGGAGCCCCATGGACCAAACACAACTACAGCCACGGAGGAGCTCGTCCTGTAGAACTGTTACTAATCCTGGTAAGTTTTATTTCACCCTGTCATTAGCCTACTACCAATATTAGCTTGCTACAATATTCCCTCATCCATATGATGACCGTTACGTCTAAAGAGGTGCAGGCTAGCCAGTTAGCCGCTAGTTAGCTAGGAAACCATAACAATACTTTAATATTCCTGAAAGCAGCAGCAATATTTCATTAACCTGTATTCAGAACTTCCCTTATTGTTACACAATGGTCATGTAATAATATTATTGAACTATGTGGTAACAACGTTTCTGCTCATTCAAGAGTTGGATTTGGAGGTTCATCTGTAGCTCAGCTCGTGTTCATCTCAGAACAAATCCAGTTATAGATTCATTCATTCTATGCAAATGTCAACATGATCAATATTATCTGTTGGTCCATCCGGAAATATCATTATACACCATTTACTTGAATTTATATTTGTTTATGAAGAAATGAAACTATTATTAAGAACTATTATTATTTTCTATTCCTGGACAAAACAAAGCTCATTCTTAATCAAAAAGCATTGCATACTCTTTATTATACACTTGTTTTACCATATTTGAGTTACTATCTAGAAGTTTGGGGAAATACATACATGATGAACATCCAACCATCATTCATAATGCAAAAAAAGATCCATCAGACTGATACATAACACGGGATACAGAGAACACATACATGCATTATTGTTAAACACCAGATTTAAAACTCCAGATCTCATCAAACTCAAAACTGTCCAAATGATTTATAAAGTAAAGGTTTACTTCCAGAAGCGTTGCAGAAAAGATTTTTAGAGAGAGAAGGGGAATATAATTTAAGAGGAGAAATACATTTCAAGGTGAAATATGCTAGAACAACAGTCAAAAGGATGAGTTTAACAATATCAGGGGTTAAGTTATGGAACTGCATAAGGGATGAAATAAAACAACATAAACCAGTTTAAAAAGCTTTTTAAATCATTTTGTGTTAGTAAGTATAAGAAAGAAGAGTAACAATTACAAGTACATGTCATATATACATTCATGTGTATGTATGTATGTTTGATGTGAATGTATAAACTGTATATATAAAACTTGTGTAGAATATATATTGTTAAAATAGTAATATAAGCTAATTATTTTTGTGTGTGCGATTGTTTAGTTTTATTGTGATAAGGTAGGTTTGTATAAGCTTTGCTTCAACCTACACACTTTTGGCGTAAGGATTACACAATTGTTTGTTTTTGTATTTTCTTATTGTGGAGACTGCTGAAATAAATAATAAATAATAATATTTTTAATGCTTCTATGCAGGAAAAAAGGAGGAAGGAGTTGATGCAGATTTTCTTCCATGGCGCAGTCAAGGACACGGTTCATGGACCAGAACCAGGACCAGGACTACGTCCATGGTCCATAACCTCCAGCTCATGATGAACTCCTCAGCACTGGTTGTACTGGTGTTGTTCTGGAGCAGATAGAGGCAGGCTTTGGCCCTTTCTAACAGAAAGCCCACAGTCATTTTTTTAAGTCAATGTTAATATATATTGAGTTGGTTTGTAAATCTATTTTTACTTTGTGTAAATAAAGTTACTTATTTTGTATTCTACAAGGACTTTGTTCATTGTTTGTTGCCTACTTGTGAGCTCACACATGTATTTTATTTTCATTCAGATAATTTAATTGCTCTTTACATCTGCTTTTTGTAAGATAACAACCTGTTGTTGCACACACTATTATGCTACGTTCACACCAAACGCGGTTTCTGCGGCACAAGCGAACAGATTACATGCAAAGTCAATGGTTTAGACGCGCTGGGAGGCGAATTATTCGCCGGTGGGGCGGCGCGAACTGTTTCGCGCGTTGAACGCGAATGCTGCGGCAAGCGCGCTCCCGATTTTCGCGTTGTTCGCCGTTCGCTTGAGTTGAAAATATTGAACTCCAGCGGCAGTTTCGCGTGACGCGCAGGCGCGAAAGCCAATCAGAGTCCTTGTTGGCAATGACGTCAGGCAGGCAACACGGAAACCAGTATTTTCACCCGTTCAACCATTGAGGAGAAGCTAATGGTAGCGGTGTGTGACCACCGGGAGCTGTATGACACGGCCTGTTATTTTAACCAGGACCAGGAAGGATTTGGTGTGGAGGAGAATCAGCGAGGAGGTGGAGCAGCAGGTAAATGTTCTCTCTGTAGTTTTCATCTTTGAAAGTCGGCAGTGAGTGAGGATAGCATTAGCTAATGATAGCATTAGCCGCTAACACCAGCTATTTTCACTTATGGGTTATGAGAGGAAAAAAAAGTCAGGAGAAGCGTAGTGGGTCAGCTGCAGGAACATCCAAACGGTGGAAATACCCTGTGGTCATGTCCTTCATCGACCCCTTTGTTTCACCGCGAGAGACAAGCAGCAACATGGGGTAGAGGGTTGAGGAAGACAGGACCACAGAGTATGGTCAACCATCAGAGACTGGAGGTTTGTTTATCAGTGCAGACATGTAGAAATATATACCAGGTTAATATTCAGGCCTTTATGCATCACAGGGCTTCTTCTAGTGGGGGGATCTAAATCTAGTATAATGATTTAAAATGTACAGTAATGTTATTGTTTGCTGTCACTCAGAGGTAAACAATCAGATGAGTGATGGAGAAGGACAGGGAGGGGGAACAGATAGTGTTCAGGGAGCAGGAGAAGATGATGATGATGATGGTGCTGCAGCAGCATCTCCTGCAGAAACAAGTGCAGCCAAACCATCTGATATGAACATGACAGAAGTTGTTTTGCATTCTGTTATAAATAAAATGTATCTATAAATGCTTGGTATATCAGTGATGACAATGTTGATCATTACCTCATTTAATGTTTAATTAAAATATATCTATGATCTTATTTAAGTAACAGTGACTTGATAAGCTATTCTATATATATATATATATATATATAATGTTTGTTTATTTTGAAGGAAAAAGAGCAAAGAAGAGGCCCAGCCAAGGCTCTCCAAGAGAGGTGGAGCAGCTTATCCTACAGACCTTCAGGAGACCACCTCCTCACCACCAGCTCTGACTGAGGATGAGATGTTTTTCAGAGACCTGCTTCCTATCCTGCAAAAAGTGCCACCAGAATTTAGGGAACGTAAAATTTCAAAGTTTTAAACTTCTTGATTATCATCCGGTAACACTAAATTTGGAATATTTTAATTAGGTTTTGGATTGGGCTGGATGGGCGGCACTCTTTGCATGGCAGGAACCACATTGTGAATAGTTGTTTATACTAGTTTGTTTATTATGTAAGTATTATAATATTGAAGTAAACAGTTTGTTTAAAATTGAGGTATTATATTGTTAATGTACATGGTGTTCTTTCAGAATTGTTGATTAAAAACACATTTTAAAGTGTACTTTTGCTTTCTTTTTAATTTCTATCAATGCATCTTAACAGCAATGTGTACACCACATCAAGGTTATATATTTTGTTCATACAAGAATATATAGTTTCCTCATATTGATTCTCTGTGAGACCTTTAATGCCTTTAATTAATTTCAGAGGTGAGGTTTCTTGGATTATTTCTTTCTGGTTGAAAATAAAGCTGACAGACGTTTCTCTTCTCATTCTTCCATATTTATTATACACATGTTAATACAATAGGAAGTTTGCTCTATAGAAGTATGTGGTTGGCTCTTAAAATAGTCGTTTTGGGTGTGCTGGTGGAATATGTCTAGCCATGGAACAGCTCCTGCAGAGAAGTACGATGTGAAGACCTCTCATCCATAGCTGTTAGCAGTGGTCCTGAAGGAGTCACCTGTGGCCAGATACCTGCACAGTGAACAACATAGAAAAGCTCAGATCATTGATAATCAGATATATATAATGTGGGTGTGTACGTGTGCATAAAAGGTGGAGAGATTAGAAATAACAGGCCTTATCTGCCAGATGACAATAATTAACAGTAGTAAATAATAATGATTTATTAATAAGAGTTAAAAACAATAAATATTAATGAAACAAGCCTCATCTTCCAGAATAGATCTCCAGAGGACAAAAAATAACAATAGTAAATAATTTGTTATAATGATTAACTTTTATTTTAGTTGTAATATATTTATGATAAAAAACAATAATAAAGCAGGGATTAATATAGTATTTATCTTTATTGTGTATTTGAGAGATGTTTCTGATGAATCATGGCATCTTCGGTTGCTTATGAAACTTACCGGAGACAGACACACAGTCGTTCGGCTGCAGAGACGGAGCTCCGGTAGTTGGTGTCCTGTCGGGACATCCGTGGGCCAATCCGACCCAGCAAGTCGTCGAATCGGGCGCTGGTCATCCACAGGTACCGCTGGAAGCAGTCATCATCCAGCTGTAGCTTCTGAAGCGGTCAGTGAAGCTCACCGAGTTGGCTGTGGCGCTGGTTAACCTGGTGAAGCCAGGAAAGCCGACGTTCCTTCGGAGGTTAGGAGCAGTGAATTGACGGAGGTCCTCCATAGTTGATGGTGGAAACAAACAGAGCCTGGTTGTCGCCGTTTGGGAGTCTGGTGGGCGGAGCTTCGCTTCAGACGCGAATGAAGCGAATAGGGAAACATTTTTTGATCCCGCGAATCCTGCGGAAGGTTTCGCGCGACAGACGCGAACAGTCCCGCAGAAACCGCGTTTGGTGTGAACTCAGCATTAGGTTTATTTTGATACATTTATAGAATTGAAAAGTTCAAACAATACTCACCTAATGAGTAGGACATTTAAATAGAATGCAATTGAGATTTCCTCAAATCAAAAATGTATTGAAACAAATCAAACAGCAGCAATAGGTATAAAACAAATGTGGGAGTCAATGAGCTGTCGTTGATCATTAATAACACAAGTTGAACAGCATGATGAGGACACAAACATGTTTAAATACAGCATCCCTTCAGTCACACACAGTAAGTCCTCGGTCCAAATGCAGATGGATGGAGTCAGGACACGTTAGTTTGACACAAACTTGCATTGATTCTGGTCATATTGAGTCTCAGCAGTGCGATCACGGACCTGCTCAGTCAGCATTAAGAGCATTTATAATGATAAACATATCAAAATCAACTTATTGCTGTACTGATGCAGGCGTAGTTAAAGCTAAGGAGTTTAGCAAAGGCTAACACTAACACGGTCATTGTTAAGCAATAAACCATCTTTGATCATTACCTGTGTTCACAAATGTCACAAATTCTTGTGATCCCGATGAAGACGGTAGAGTTGTTCAGCTGAATATTTACATAGGATAGTATTCATACAATGTCAATAGTCAAAGCATGGGCTTCATTATGGCGCAAGTGCTCATGGGTAAAATACTACGTAATTAGTGACGTACTGACGTTTTTTTTAGTGATGCAAGGACGTGGCTCCAACTTGCCGCTGCTGCGGTGGAAAGCTAAACAGGACTAGCTCAGATTCCACAAGTTGGCCTTGATTCAATCGAGAAAATGGCCGATGGTTCTGACCGACCTAACTCCGATCCGAGATGCCAATTCCTCAGCATCCTCGAGGAGAGGACCAGCACAATCCACAAAGTCTTTAAGGGTCAGTACTTTTGAGTCGCAGAGCTTGTTCAGGATCACCGATGATCCTGCTTCGCATCCAAGGCAGGTCCAAAACATGACTGGCTCCCTCAGTAGCCACAACAAAGATTTGCAGGGCTCGGAACGGCGAAGGTAAAACAGTCTCCAAACTTTAAAAACTTTTTGGTAAAAAGATGGGAGTTTATCCATTGTCCAACCTTTAAAATCCATCAGGAACAGCGACTCACCCAGACCCAGACCTCCACACTGCTTCAATAAGGCACAGGCCAAAGGTCGCCACACCAGGTCTGCAGGACCAGTCAGGAATCGCTGGACAAACCGGAGGCGAAAGGCTGCTCCTCGGCTGGCTAGGTGTATCAGACTGTGCCCCCCTTCCTCCTTTGGTAGGAAAAGCACACTTTGCTGGACCCAGTGTAGTCGATCCCAGAAGAAATCCACTAACTTGACCTGCAGTTTTGCCAGCAAGTCACCTGGAGGTTCCACACGCCAACCGGTGCCACAACATGGAAGCGAGTAGGCTGTTGATCACCAGTACTCGGTCCCTGTATGACATCTTAGGGAGGATCCACCTCCGCTTCTTCAAACAACCTTCGACAGTTTCTAAAACACCAGTCCAATTCTGGGGAATGAAGGTCTGATTCCCGAGATAGACCCCTAGGTATTTTAGCCCACCTGACCTCCACGTCAGGCTTCCAGGTAGACAGTGTTTTTGTTGAAGTGTTTCCAACTGCGATCGCTTCACTTTTAAGCCAGTTTACTTTGGCAGAGGAAACTTTGTTAAAAATGCACACAGCCTTATTCAGCACATCAATGTCTTTGTATTGTTACCAGGATAATGAGGTCGTCAGCATAAACAGACATTTTATTGGCCATGCTCCCTGGCAACAACACACCAGAAATGGGTGCTTTTAGTCTGTGTAAAAAAGGCTCTAACACCAGAGAGTACAGCATCCCCGATAGTGAGCAGCCCCGTCGAACCCCTCGTTCGACTTTAAATGGGGCTCCCAAACCGCCATTTATTTTCAGCACACTCTCAATGTCACCATACCACACCCGAATCATGGCTATAAAACCAGAGCCGAACCCCATAGCATTCAGTGTGCGCCAGAGGAACAGATGCTCAACCCGGTCAGAAGCCTTTTCCTGGTCGAGAGAGATCAGACCGAGGTAGAAGTCCAATGCTCTAGAGAGGACCAAAATGTCTCGAATTAGAGTCACGTTTTCTGAAAAGAGCCTGCTGGGCACACATGATATAAAAAGGGAAATATAAAAAGGGAGAGCAGTGTTACACCTAAGTGGAGGGGAAAGGGAGGAGAGACTCAAGGTAGGAAATAGAAAGGGTGGGGAAGAATAGATTGTTTTACAGTGAGGGTGAGATGTGAAGTTGTAGAACATATTGTGCTTATTATGTTGTGTAATCAAGCCAGTATAGTGACAAGTGTGATGCCAGTGCATCGTATACCAGTATATGTGCAAAAATCATTACCGCAAACCCAGGAACTGCCCCGGGCCCGCAGATGCAGCCAGGCCAGCAGAAAGAGTGGGGGTACAGGGAGCCCCAGGCCACCCCCCCCACGGCCGAGCAACCCCCCAGACGCCCCCAAGATCCCAGGCCGAGAGGCAACCACCGCCCCCCACACACACATCCGAGGAAGCCCCAAGCAGCCGAGCACCCAACGCATCCTGCCACCGACCCCAACCCCAAGGCCCCCCGCCAGCATCCGCCCCCCCTCGCCCACCCACACACAAGCACCCAACCCCCGAGGGGAGGGCCCAGAGAGCCCCCCGCCCGAGTCCCCAGCAGAGGAGCCAAGGCCCACGCCCAGCAGACGGCCAGAGCCACGCCGAACGGGCAGCCAGCGGGCGCCCGCCGGTGATCCCAGAACCAGCATGGACCGGACCCCAGGCCAGAAGGACCCGGAATGGAAGCAGCAGGGACGGCGACCACGCCCATAGCACGTTGCCCTGCCGGCCCTCAAGCACCCCAAAGCGCGCCAGATCGTCGTTCCTTGATGCCGCCCGCGCGATGAGCCCAAGACAGCACCATCCCGGAGCGCCAAGCAACCCGGCGCAGACACCAGCACCCCCCAGCGCTCCCACCCCCATATCGGCGCGGCAGGCCGTCCCGGACCCACACGCCGCGAGGCCGCCCCCAAGGCAACCAGGAGACGAGACAAGCACCAAGCCCCACCCGTAGGGAAGGGGCACCCCCACCAGGCCGGTACTGCCCGGAGAGACCCCGCAAAGACAGCCCCCAGCAACGCCCCCCAGAGACCCACCGTCATGCTCGACCGCACCCTCCCGATCCCCACACGGCTGCCGCCCTCGTGCCACTACTTAGTAGCACAGGCGGCGGCCCCCTCCACCGCCAGCCCCACCATCCACCCCCCCAAGAGTTGGGTATGTGAGTGTGGTGTAACAAGTGGGTGAGCCAGACCAGCTGGGAGTGTGTGATGTGAAGTGTCCATGTAGGAGGCCTCTCTGGTAGGATCCCGGCCCGTCCGTGTGGCGGGCCACCGGAGAGGGTAGAAGGCGCAGACGGGCACGTGGAACTGCGGGCCCCAGGGACGCGCTGAGCAGCACAACCGGAGACCCCCCGCGGTACTGGCTGGGTAGCCGAAAGGGAGATAAGCAATGTGTTTTTGATACAGGCTATGTCATATTTCAATAGCCTTACTGTCCTGGGTTTCTCTGCTGTAATCCAATGAGTGGCCTAAATACTACTTCCAAGCCGGGCCTCCAACTTCTGCCAATTGTTATCCATAACGCGTAGACGATCCATAAGCAGCTCTTGCTTGCTTTTGATATTGATCAACACATGAGTCTGAGTGTTCAGAGCTCTGTTATATCCTTCAGAAATCACTGGCAGCTTTTCCAAAACAGTCACCAGCGTAGTACGGACTTTTCGATAAATGAGAAAGCCACAAGCTTCGATCAGCAGCATGCCTACTATCATTATTCCAATCATGTAGATGTCCTCCACATCTTCCACGGAAAGGAAGGACAGACACACAACTCGCCACTTATTCCAAGGGTCAAGTGCGTATCCAGCCGCAATCGTCCCACTTGGAAATGCGGGTTCACCACCCCCGGTTCTTTTCGTCAAAAAAATCTGGTCGATGGCACTGAGACCAACTAATTAATTCCAATATTACAGATATTCTTTCAGTGCCATAGGGGTAAGGAATCATTTATGAACATGTTTAAGAGTAGAAGGCGGCCAGAGAGCGAGTAGTAGGCTATTTCGTCCGCCTGCTTCTGGTCATCCCTGTTACTATCATTGGCAGACATCACATTGAGACTGTGTGGCTCTGATTCTAACATTTTAAGCAGTAAGTTGGACGGTGGATAACTTATGATAAATAGAAAACATTTCATGTTTCCTTGCTTTATCATTTTTTCAACTAGAAAATATGTGGAAATTAATAAAAGTGCTCCAAAACCAAACAACGGACAAAGAAACCAACACGGAAATACATGTACATTTTGAAATACGCAAAACTTGTGCTGTGTAGTAAACTTACCCAGTGATGACTGTGGCTTTTATTGCAGTACAATGCGTCGATCCTCTTTTTTTCCTTTGTTTTACCCCATTTTCCGACTGCCTTTTTTTTTCAAGTCAACAAATCAGGGCATGTGCACATGTCAAATATTAAAAGATCTTTTCGAAACATGTATGCTAGGTTAATTAGAGTCTCTAAATTACTCAAAGCAGTGTGTCTGTTGGTGGATGCTGTGACAGACTTGATGTGAGCTGGACATTACTCCACACGTCACAGGAACATGACAAACGCACTCATTCAGAGATTCCAGTGAGGCCATTGTTTATGTTTTTGGATTGTGAAAACATGCAAACTTCACCTAGAAAGCCTGAAGTAGTAAAACCAAGAGAAGTTTTGCTGTGTGAGGCTAGAGTGCAAACCACCATAACATCATGTATGTCTTTTTACAATAATAAATATTCAGGGTGAATATCCCTTTAGAAAAAGAGTTTTTAAATTATGAAGTTCATTGATTCTAACATTCTGGTTCTATCTGTTCCCAGGTTTGGACCTCATGGTATTCCCATCACAGTCTTTCCCAGGCGCGATGACCAGAGCAAGCCGGTTCTGAATGTTGTTGATGACCTTTCCATCAAAGATCAAGCCTCTGCTAGCTCTCCTTCTCTGCCCTCCTCTCATACTTTAAAACCACCACCCCTTTTCCAGGAAGGGGCGCTGTATCCTCCCCCTTTGTTCATTAGAGACACTTACAATCAGGCTTTACCTCAGCCTCCACCTCGTAAGATCAAACGGCCCAAACGACGATATCGCTGTGAGGAGCCAACCTCCATCATGAACGCTATCAAGCTCCGCCCACGGCAGGTGCTCTGCGATAAATGCAAAGGTGTCGTGGCCTCAGGGGGACGCAGAGAGGTGCGGCTCGGCTCAGTGGACTTTCGGTGTGAGGCTGTGTCTCGGCGACAAAAGGTTTCAGGAGGATCTGTCTCTTCTGAGGTGAAACGGTTAAGGAGCAATGACAAGGACAGATGCTCTTCATCATCTTCATCTCAACGCGCTCTAAGGGCCAAGCCTGCCTCCTCCCGCGTACACCTAAATTCAAAGAAGGCTCTGTCTAAAGCTGTGGTCAGGAACTCGGAACCTCCTCAGCAAAAGCCCAAAATCCGAAGCCTCGATGACTCTAGAGCTGTGACTCGAGCAGCTGCCTTGGAGAACCAGAAGGTCCACTTCACCCGCCGCTTACAGAACTGCAGCGGCTCAGCCCACAGCTCTAATTCCGCCACACAGCTGCCTCCCCGCACGCGCCTCAAACCTCAAAGGTATCGTACTGACGAAAGCCAGCCTCAAAACAACAACTCTACTAGTCCACGCCCATTGCTTCCTAAACCTCCCTTAAGCCCTGCTCACCTGACGGACCCCTACTCTCCTCCACTGTCACAACCCCTTGCCCCCGCCCCCTCCTGTGAGCTTAGTGGGGAGGAGACTCCATGCTCTGTTGACGAGCCACTCTCTCAGGGCGGGGTAGGCTCTTACCACTCAGAGTGTAGCTCCACGGAGACCTTTGACCCCCCCTCCCGAGAACCACCCTCTGCCTTAGTGCCTCGATGCCAGGTTTCCCCTGCTGCAGACGCGCCTCCTCCCAGGGTTGATTATGAGATGATGGCAGCAGGCTGTGACGAAGAGGAAGGAGACTTAAAAAGGCGTCGTAAGTCTTCCACGTCATCGACCTCTTCCTCTTCATCTTCGTCCTCCGTTTTTTCTAAGTCTGTGTCGAAATGTCTACTGCCTGACGGCCGCACAGTGTGTGTCGGTGACATCGTTTGGGCTAAAATATATGGCTTTCCCTGGTGGCCCGCGCGGGTTCTTGGCATCACAGTGTCTCGACGTGGAGACACGGGGCTGTCGGTGCGTCAGGAAGCGCGTGTTTCGTGGTTTGGTTCTCCAACCACTTCTTTCCTGCCTCTTGTCCAGCTCTCCCCTTTTCTGGAGACATTTCAGTTGAGGTTTGACCGTAAGAGGAAAGGGCCGTACCGCCGTGCCATTGCAGAGGCCGCCAGCGCCGCCAAGCAGCTCACGCCTGAAGTCCGAGCTCTGCTTACACAGTTTGAGACGTAACACAGGGGAAGTTGGAGATTATAGAAGGCATTCAACTTCTTTTTGTTTAGAAAAAAAGGGGAAGGGCTTGTTTAACCTGTGAGTGTCCCGTTAGGCTCACATCTGCAGTGTTCACAGAACAGTCATGAGGTCCTTAACCACAGTGACGTTATCACACTCATCAGTGAGGCTCAGTATTGGCGCATTATGGGAAATTCACTAGAGGTGAACGTGTTTTGTTTTTTTCTGATTGGCTGAAATCACAGTAAGGATGCACAATAACAAAAAAACACTCCCTGTCTAATTTTCTATGGACACTTCACTCTGGTGTTGATTTGGTGATGTTTGACTTTATGAGTTCAGTTTGTGTGTGAGTCTGATTCATTAGTAATTTGTTTGTCTTTCTCAAGCGTTTTTGATTCTGTTGAGTCAATTTTTGCACATCAGCCTGATTGGTCACTGCTCAGTCTTTCATTCTGCATTGATGTAACAGATGCCATGCTGAACTGTGCCGGAGTGTCACTTCCTGTTAAGGGTGGGCCGACAGAATTATTCTGTTTATGTAAAAACTTGTATTCCATTTGAAAACAAACTGTGAAATGCACAGTGCTTTCCAAACTAAACATGGGGAGCATTTTACAGGCCGAGTTTTACTGTATGTTTCCAATGATGTAGAAAGATTTAGGTCTGGACAGGACAATGATTGCTGCTGTTGATGGTGATGATGATCATGGAGGCAGAGCCTGTTGGACTCTTTTTACCCAGTGCCGTTGGGAGAGAGAGTTGCAACAATGAAAGTTCAAAATGCTTGACCATCACGTGATTTATGTTGACTCAAATAGTTCCCGGAAGTTATTGGGGGGCAATTAGAATCCATCGATTCCGAGTGACATAACTGGGATTTTCTGTAATTTGTCGTCAATAACTGCATTGATTTGCAAATGCATATGTGTATATAATAATATAATAATATATATATATATATAAAACAATCCACTAACATGCTTTAATGCACACATTAATGGGTTTAGATACACTGATAATTATAACATCCTATATAATTATTTAAACGTCTTACCATTCAAAAGTGCATCACAAACTGTCTAATCCGCTCTCGCTCCATTGTGCTGCAACAGTCAACTGCTCACTTCCGGGAGCTATTGTAAGGCTACATGAACCACTATTGCTGTAAAAAAAAAAAAAAAGAAAAATGGTCCATTAGTGTGAACGCAGATGTCATAACTCTTTCTCAAAGCGGCACTGTTTTACCCTCTGTTTGCAGATCAGAGAGTCTGGACGGAGCTATGTATGTGTTTTTCTCCTGTTTAAAATCTGAATAAAAAATAAACTTCTCTTATGCATTTTGTTTTTATTTAAACTTTCTTCTGTTTTGGTTGTACTTTAAAGGAGACATATCATGCATTTAAATCCTTCCTTTTTACATATAAATCATACAGTTGTGGTCTATATAAAGCGGAACTGCAATGCTTGGGTCTGAATTCCTCATTATTATAGCTCCACAGGCCCCTTTTCTGATGTGCTTCTGAGAGTAACTCGTTTTGGTGCGGTCTCTTTAAATGCAAATGAGACACTTCATACCCCGCCCTCTCTCCAGGTTGCAGAGGTGACACTCGGTTCAACTCCACCCTGTTCGGCCATTTTTGTAGTTTGATAGAAGAGATACGATTATCTAGCGGCACAGAAAATTCTTATTCACACGTTATTTACAAAATGTCAACAACGGAAGACTTGTCCATCCAGCCTTACATGTTCGAGCCAGAGTGACCCGGGGGAGCGAGATGAAAATGAAGATGATGAACCTGCAGAACCCTAACAAGTGAGCTAACACAAGCGCCGAGCTAACGCTAGCACCAAGTTAACGTCACAAAATGCATTTTAATAGTCTTTTCGGAGACAAAAACGGCAAATGAAATGACTAATTAAAACTTTAGACTTAAATTAAACCACGTAGGCCATATCATCAAGGATCTAAAATGAGCACACAGCGCTAACATATGAAGACAGTGCAACTGCTAATGCTAACAAAACAATGACAGGGACATCTTATCACACTTTTTAGCGTTATTTACAGCTTACCGAAGTGCTCTGTTAGTCGTCTCCAAAGATAGAAGGAATTGACCCCTCAATCAGACAAAGTCTTTCGTCAAATCCTTCTTTAAACTGGCGGAGGTTGCTGAAGCAGAAATCCTTGAAGTGCAAAAATGACCTTATCAACAGATGTGGGTACATTTCCGTAAAAAATACAACTCAACCAGGCACTTCGAAAAGGTTCTGATGGGAGACGGTGTAATGAAGCGTGTGGGTTACTACATCCAACAACTGAACATTTTGACTTATCCTCTCATATCTTCGGCATCCTTGAGCTTGAACTACAAAATAAAAGCGAGAAATAAAAATGGCGGATTGCTCAAAGTGTTGGGCCTGGAGTTGATGTCCTAATTTGGCACTTACTGCAAATACTGTGACGTCATTATTCAAAAAATCGGATTAGAGAATCGAAGAATCGAAACAGATTGAAAAATATGACCAAAACAGAATATGAAGATATCTACGGAGCACCTGAAGAGACTAATTTGAACTTTTCTGTCCTTCTAAACACACTAAATATACAACAAAATGCATTTAAGGGCTAAAAAGTGGATTTAGCATGATTTGTCCCCTTTAAAGCTCCTTAACCACATAAGAAATACATTTTAAAAAATAAACCTGTAGTCATCCAAAGTTTGTTCTCATAAATCCTATGATAGGGATTTACTCACAAATGTTGAAGGTAGAAATTGCTTCTTGAAGGTTCCTTGGGATTGTATGGAAGCATAGAGCTGCCACAGGGGAAAGTATATTTTGGATCACTGTATTGTATGAACAATATAATTATATTGTTCAGAACTATCATCCTAACCATCGAATTTTATGGAAATGCAGGGTTTGATCAAATTGAGAAACCCTGATGATGCTTCGTTCAGTGGATGAAATTATTAGTAGTATGAGCACACTGAGGAGAAAGCTTAAAAGTATGGGGCTATAGGGGGTGTACCCCTGCCTAGCCTAAAACATGTTCATACAATATACTATATTGTTTGTACAATATAAATATTTTTTGTACAATATGCTATATTGTTCATAAAATCTACTGTATTGTTTGTACACTATAATATCATGTTTGTACAATATAATGATATTGTTCATACAGTATAGTGATCCAAAATATATTTTCCCCTGTGGCAGCTCGACGCTTCCTTAGGTTTATTGACAAATTAGTCATGTAACTTGAACTTCAAAAATGTTTGACGTATTGCATTGTGGGACTTAGAGGCCTGTGGAAGAATGCAAAGACGATGGAGTGAAAAAGTTTCTTTAAGAAGTATTTTTACTTCATTCTTACCGTGACTTCTTGTGTTCGTTCAGCAGAAAAGGGTGACGGTGATTTGCTGTCAGCGCTAACTATATGCCTTCTTCAATAGAAAAATATGACGTTTAGTTTGAAGTAGAGAAAGTTTTCCTCAGAGAGGAGCCTGATAACTGGATTTTCTACTCAATGTTCCACAGTTGGACACTTTGCTACGTTTTGCTACGCAAGCCTAATACTAAATTCTGATTATTTGCTCGGATCTGATTTTTTGTTAGGACGTGTCGTTCAACATTACCATTTAAATTGTGACCTGTGTCAGACTCCAGTGTGAACGATTTGCGGCTCCAAACTGACCAGCACGCAAATTCTTGCGTTTGTCTTAAGGTTTTTGAGCAGTGGAGCTGGAGAATGAATGAGCAGGTGCAGAGGAGGATGATGAACTACAGCCGGGCCCGCGGAACGTCTCTGTGCCGAATAGCACATAGCAAGTTCCCGAGAATTCAGTCAAATGACTTGGTTCCACCGAGTAAAAAAAATGGGGCCCCCGGGGCACATACGGAGTAATGGGGCCCCATTAATATATTGGCATGTCAATGATTCGGTACCACCAACTCTCGCAATATTGGACTCACAAACAAAAGAGAAAATGACTTTAATGGAAATTGCCAGAAAAAGGGCCCCTTTTGTGCGAGGCATACATGTAATCTACGTTGAATTACCTTTGAAACAATATATCACATGACTATGTTCCCACAAATTTGGAAATTATTGTATGGGTAGCTTTGAGCGTCCCATCATATTCATTCATAGAGTAAAACTGCAAACTGCATTCCGATCTAACGTGAACTAATGAAGGAGTAGTCATTTGGAAAATGGGTCCCCTGGCGCCCCCGTGACATGTACGAGCACCATTTATACATTTATATATTGGTATGTGCCAATGATTTGGTACCACCAACCGTCGTAAAATTTGACTAATGAGAATCGACTTTTTTTTTTTTCTTTCTTTTGAGGCCCCAAATCGAAAATCAAGCTCGGAGCGTTGATGCATACCTACCAATTCATAAACGAATAACAGAGGAATAGTGATTTTAACTAGTGTACACAAGAAGAAGAAGAACAACAACAAAGTGAGTGACGTTTTGAGTGCGGCCTAAAAAGAGAAAGAGACAATGTTTTGACTTTTTTTGGTGCAGATTTGCTTTTATGATATGAACCTTCCAGCTTTAATACAAACCAGATGGAGCAAAACAAAAAACTGACAGGTCAGACAGATATTTGGTATTTATATCTATACCCGACAGTTAAACACTTTTTTTTTTTCCTAATACAAATTACATTTTTATGCTTGTTTTAGTGGTAAGCCTGCTTTTATTAACAGACAACTGTTATCATATCAGATCAGGTCACAGGACAACGAGGGGACATCAAACACACACAGGTGAACAGTGCACGCAAGAGACGGTAGATCTATTTACATAGTCCACATATCAAATATAAGAATAATACATGTTTTTGTGCAGAAAAAGAATTGATTCAACATTGGATGCTCCAAGCCTGTCCTTTCTGTCCCTGTTTCTCTCTGGTCCATGGTGAGCAGAGGACCGTCTGCAGCGCAGCACTCACAGCTACAGCTCTTATTATAAAGTGACATCAACATATCAAATGCGCATTAAATCCGCCTTGGCCATTCACACTGAGGTCGTAATTAAAAAGATCCAATCTGTATCTGATTCGGGACCACATTTGGAAGTGGCTTTTAAAAAATCAGATCTGGTCACTTGACCCCAAAAAAATCGGAATTGGGCCACATTTGCCTGAAATGTGAATGCAGCCTAAGAACATCCACTACAGCTGTGAGTGAAGTATAGTTCTTAAATTAGAAGGGCACTAACACCTCTTTTAAGAGACACTCAACCTAAATTACAAAGACAGCTCAAAGACAATTATATGTATAATGTACTAGTAGGAGGTGATTTAGAAGCTGCGTATGCGATAAAAAGCACCATGCGCGCTTGTGGAGGTCGACATGCTTGACAAACCATAACCGAGTAGTGATTACCCAATGAAGTGTGGCATACACCTTACATAACTTCAACTGGTTTAAAGGCATCCAATTGTTTTGATCATAAATAGACTCACCTGTTTTAAGGTGTCTTCCTTGTTCACTTGCAAGACATGTTTGGGTCTGTAGTAAGATGGCTGATAGTGGCATCTAAACGATTGGCGACCGGCATTGTTTGTCTGATTTTTCATTTCCTGGTAAGTGCAAAATCCATTCACCGTAATGTTCCTGGTATTCCTATGAATAATGTCAGAACAACCAAAAAACTGGACAACAACATATGTGAATTGTGAACGCTGATTGGCTGAAATCTCCAAAATGGTGATGCCCACATTAAGAGACATTATGTGGATTTGATTGTTAAAGTTGATATTAATGACTCAAAAGACATTTTTACATGAATTAGCAATAAAGTTGTATTGTTCACCTTTAGACCATCATTTAAAGTGCATTCATGTGATTGGTTGTGCATCACTTTAAGATAGAGCTCTAATGAATTCTCAGTTTTTCCTTTTCTCTTTCTCTCTGCAGTGCCTCAATGAACAGCTGTTGACATCAAAAAGCTGCGCAGCGATTGGCTGAGAGGCTGTGAAAGTTTACCCTGTCTTATTGAAAGGGAAAGTGTATATTAATATTGCATTTTTTTGTCCAATTAATCCGTTAATCTGTCATTTTACACTTTCATGGCCAATAATTGAAAACAAAAATACTTTCTCTGAATTTGTGCTTTAAACAAACTCATTAAATGCTTTCACATAACAAATGAATTTGTATAATTTACAAACAATGCATTTTCTACTTTTTGCTTTTGTGTTTGTGTAATCTTTTTTTCCTTTAGTTTCAACGTAAGAAAGTTCATTAAAAATATTCATGTCAAACATGACACAAGTCCCCCACAATAATAATTTTCCTTATTCATTTTTTTTGTTGTTGTTTACTGACAGATGATGAATAAATAAGGTTTTTGACTAAATGTTAAGGCATATTTTATTATAAACAGCCGTTCCAAAATACACAATAAAATATTTTTTCCGAATCTGTGATTTCTACTTATATATTTATTTGATTAGAAATGTATTTAACTTTTTGTGTGTTTCATTTTCTGTTTAAATTTTAAACAAACTTTATTTGAGGATGTGAAAACAATTTCAACTGACGTATAAAAAAGACTGAAACTTGACGCAATTGATGAAAATTTGACAAAATAACAAACATTATTACCACAAATTATACGGTTGATTATATTACTGAAAAGGCTGTTAAAATATTACATAGACAAATATTTAGTACATAGGCAAATATTTAGAAAATAATAACACAATGTTAAAAATCACCACTCAGAATGTATTATAGTGGACATGGTCTTCTATTGTGATAGATGTTATATGAGGTTGTACAGTATCCATTTGGAATAATGTTAGACTGAAATTATTTTTTAAAATGCATCAATATATGCTATACATGGGCAAATTTATATAATGTAATAAATGGACTTGATTTATATAGCGCTTTATCACCACACTGAAACAGTCTCAAAGCGCTTTACATATCAGCTCATTCACCCAATCACTCTCACATTCACACACCAATGGGACAGAACTGCCATGCAAGGCGCTAGTCGACCACTGGGAGCAACTTAGGTTCAGTGTCTTGCCCAAGGACACTTCGACACATAGTCAGGTACTTGGATCGAACCCCCAACCTCTCAATCAGAAGACGACCCACTACCACCTGAGCCACTGTTATGGATAATCCCTCCCACAGTGTTGCTTTGAACACTTGTTACTATTTTTGTGATACATTTCATTATATTTATCTGATGGAATTTGGAATATTCTTGAGTTAAATGTATCAGAAATGCATTCATATTTGCTTTCAATAGGCAAATTTTTAAAGATGTATCTAAAATCAATAAAATACTGTTATGAATAACTATTAACAGTGTGTCACTATCATAAGTATCATATTTCACTGTAGCAATATATGTGTAAAATCACATCAACCTTTAGTTCAACAAACAAAACCTTGTCAAATAAGCAATGTGATTATTTCAAGAACATTTGTCATCACAAAGTGTGCATAAATGCACATTAAATAAAAATGCAGAACACTATAGTTCTGGAAATATTTGAATCAATCAAATAAATCAAGTTGCTGTCATAGGATCCTTTGAGTATATAGCCAGACTGTTTAACCTGACAAAAACAATTTAATCAAAACTATTTGATAGGAATATTTACACTATTACAAATCATGTTTATCATCTTATAAATACTGAAATACATAATAAAATTGAAACAGTAAGACCCTCAAAACTGTGTTGGATAAAAAGAGTATTTTTCTTTTTTAAATTACCATCACAAAGAATATCCATCTATCTTCTGCCAATTATCTGTGGTGGGGTCGCAAGGGCAGCATCCTTAGCAAGGAGGCCCAGACTTCCCTTTCCTGGCCACTTCATTTAGCTCTTCCCAGGGGATCTGGAGGCGTTCTAAGGCCAGCCAAGAGAAATAGTCTCTCCAGTGTGTCTTGGGTCTACCTTAGTCGCCTACCGGTGGGACGAGCCCTGAACATCTCATGAGGGAGGGGTCTGGGGGTGCATCCTGATCTGGCTTTTCTCAATGCAGAGGATCAAGAATCACATTTTAATTACAAACAATTAAAAGCTGTATAAACGTGGCTGCTCAGGTAAGAGTTCATAATGGCATGGCGCATTGACAGGTTTGCAGACTTTTGGCTTTTTATTGCTCAGCATAAACAGTTTGTTTGTAGAGTTCTCTTTCTCTGCAGCCTGTCGCTCTCTTCCAGCCTCTCCCCAGAAAAAAACAAAGCAGGTGTGATTTTATCACAATGGGCCTCATTTATCCACTGATCATAAGCTCATATTTGAGTGTATGTCGAGCATATGAGTATATTCAAACAAGCTTCGGTATTTATCAATTTTGAGTGTATGCTACGATCAGATCTCACATCTGAGCTAGTGTACGCAATAATGTGATGAAGTAACCTAGGTGAAATTAGCTTTAAGGGCGTAACATGTTAATGATGATCAATTTCACCCACCACATTTATCAACACCCAATCATTTGTTGGCTGGGATTGGTCATATACAAATGTTTCATTAATTGCACGTTCATCCTGTCGTAACACCAGTGTTGGGAACGTTACTTTAAAAAAGTAATTAGTTATAGTTACTCACTACTTGTTCCTAAAAGTAACTGCGTTAGTAACTAAATTACTCTATAATAAAAGTAACTCATTACCAAGGAAAGTAACTATTTGCGTTACTGTTAAAAAAAAAAAAGTTGCTATATGTCAAAGAGTTCAGATTTTTAGATGCGTGTATCGTGAGGTGCTTCATTAAATTAGAGTTGCTTACAACGGATGTCGATCAAGTCTTCACTCCTGGATATAATGAACACTTCACATATACGTTCTTGTCTTTGACCATAATTAATATAAAGTAGTGTTTGTATCGCCATCTTAAGAAAGACAACTTTTCATCAGACTGCTCCACGCTTGCCATCTCTGCTGCTTCATCAAATCTGTAGTGGTTGTGTGCAAGTGTGTGTGTTTCGTGTGTGTGTGTGTGTTTGTGTGTCGCGTGTGTCGTGTGTGCTGGCACGTCGCCTTAGCCAATCATAATCGCTCATCTTGTTTATAACCCACCTCCTCACAACAGCTGAGTATGAAGCTGGGGATGCTTTCGGATAAAAGTTTATTCAATCAATCCATGTAACGCACCGCATTGAATGTTCAGTAACGATAACGGCGTTGTAACGGTGTAAAAAGTAATAAGTTAGATTACCCCGTTACTGAAAAACAAACGCCGTTACCTAACGCCATTATTTTAAACGCTGTTATTCCAAACACTGCGTATGACTAAAAATTTACTCAAATTTGCACCCGTATTCATGCAAGATTAATAAATTAGGGCCATTGTGCTACACCTGTGATCATTCAGGACAGACTCCCTCCCTGAATCACCACCCCACTCATTCTCTCTGCCTGCTGACCATGCACCCATCACAGCAGTCCCTGCATTATGAACAGGGTGAGGTGGATCAGGTGATTAGTTTATGCAGTGATTACCAAACTAGGGGGCTTTTGTTACTGTTCTAAAATACAGTCCTGGTCCAAATTATAAAACCAGTTGAAAAATTGCAAGAATGTACATTTTGCAATGTTGGATCTTAAGAAGGTTTTAAGTAGAGATTCAAAATACAAAAAGAAGAAATTGGAGTGAGACAAAAACTAATTTCAGTAAGCAATTTATTTTAAACAACAATTAAACTGAAATAAGCTGTTCATCAGCTGATCAAAAGTTTAAGACCGCAGCCTTAAAAAGCCAAAATCTGTGCAAAATGTGGATTCAATGTCATTTTCTGTCAGGTATTCACATTGTGACTTCTGACAGCAAAGGCAAAAAAGCTTTCTCTCTTTGAACATGATCGGATTGTTGAGCTGCATAAACAAGACCTCTCACAGTGTGCCATTGCTGCTGAGGTTGGACACAGTAAGACAGTCATTTTGAACTTCTTAAAAGATCCTGAGGGTTATGGAACAAAAAAGTGAAGTGGCAGAACCCAAAAAATATCACTGGCCCTGAGCCGGAGAATCCAGTTAGCTGTCCATCAAGACACGGGACGATCCTCGACCCTCATTAAGGTTGTTACTAATGCTGACTGTAGTCCAATAACCATCAGATGGCATCTGTGAGAGACAGGCTTTAAGAAAAAAAGACGTCTTCAAAGGCCTCGTCTCCTTCAACGCCACAAAATTGCCCGTTTGGAGTTTGCACGAGAGCACCAAACATGGGACATTGTAAGGTGGAAGAAAGTTTTATTCCTTTAATCCTCCTGATGGCTTTCAACGTTACTGATATGAAGAGGAGATCCCACTTGAGATGTTTTCTACATGATACAGTGGAGGGAGCGCCATCATGATCTGGGGTGCTTTTTCCTTCAGTGGAACAATGGAGCTTCAGGTTGTGCAGGGATGTCAAATGGCAGCTGGCTATGTGGAGATGTTGCAGGAGGCATCTCTCATGACTGAAGGTCCTCATCTGTGTGGTAATGACTGGTTTTCAACAGGACAACGCTGCAGTTCACAATCCCCGCCTGACAAAGGACTTCTTCCAGAAGAATAACGTCACTCTTTTGGACCATCCTGCATGTTTCCCTGATCTCAATTCAATTAAGAACATTTGGGGATGGATGGCAAGGGAAGTTTACAAAAATGGACATCAGTTCCAGACAGTGGAGCTCTTCCGTGAAGCCATCTTTACCAATTGGAGCAGTGTTTCCACTAGTCTCATGGAAACACTGGCATCAAGCGTGCTGAAACTCATTTTTGAGGTGATAAACACGAAGGCAGCGGCTACTCATTACTGAGTCCTTTTATGAAACTTGTACAGTAGTCCCATTTGTTACCTTCACCAGGATGTGTCTGAACCGTGGTAAGGAGGCCTGGTAAATTACTGAGTATTACCTCAGCTGTGGCTCGTTCTTACTGGTAACAGCAGCGGTCCATAATGCTGACTGCATACCGAGTGAGTGCAGGGAGGAAGAAGCAGTAATTGAGGGTAAGGTGTACTTTTAATTAGTGATGTTTTGAGATGTGCCGAGGCTACGAAGCTTGTGTCAAGTAATGGAGGGGTAATTTCCGCAAAGTGCGCAATGACGCTTGCTTCATTTGAGGGGGAGGAGCCAAAATGATGTCGAGCGAAGCTTCATTGTCAGCTGTACGACATGACTGCTTCAAGAAGCGGTTCAGAGTTCAAAGTTTGTCGGGTGGTTTGACAGCAACATAAGCCCCAGGCTCTGTTAAACCTGTAGGTTTTTTATTTATTTCTTTAGAGTTGTGGTTAGAGTTTATATAGATTAGATGCCAGACTCTGGGTAGTGTTTTGATAGGTTAGATACATTTTAGAGGGAGAAAGATTGATGAGAGAGGATGACTTTGGATGTATGCATGAAACAAGAGATTACTGTATGTCTAACAATTCACTTATTTAAAACACTACACCATATCATAAAAGTAGACTGGGACTAGTGGTTAGAGAACAGGGCTGAAAGAATGTTGGAGAGCCACAGGGGCAGCGGTTCAAATTTCACTTGAACCATTTTTGCGAAAATGTACACACAGATACCTGTGATTATTTATGTGGAGAAACATAGTATTCATTCATTTTTGCAATTCATAGTTATTCACAAGAGCCACAAAACTTCCCAAAAGACACACAAAAAAATCAAATACATCACAATATATGTGGTGAAGATACAGATGCCTTTATTTAAAATCCTGGCCAGTTGGTGGTTTTGTGTTCACATGAAACTTCGAGAAATGAACCCTTTCTCGAACCATTTGGCCCAAGTGGTCGGATGCCTCATGAAGCTTCATCTCACCATCACTACTTTTAATCCTCTCATTTGTTCATAAACGCGCTGAATGTAACTTCACACAGAGCGCGCACGGAGAACGTCACTGCTGACTGACTAATAAAACTACATTACCCAACACGTAAACAAAACGGTTATGCCTCCGCCTCCCACAATGCAACACCTCCCTTACCTTAAAGCGACAGGTTGTGCCTGTAACACATTTTATTTTTTTATTTTTTTTTGGGGGGGGGGGGGGGGGGGGGGGTCTGTTTTTTATTTTAGCTCTGTCTTAAACTTTCGATCAGCTGACGAACAGCCTGTTTCAGTTTAATTGTTGTTGACAATAAATTGCTTACTCAATTTTTTTTTATTTTTTTTTGTCTCACTCCCATTTTTTCTTTTTGCATTTTGAAGCTCTACGTAGAACCTTCTCAAGATGCACCAGTGCAAAATTCAAATTTTTGCAATTTTTCAGCTGGTCTTAAAATTTTCGTCAGGAGTCAGTATATATGATTGCACATTTTATGTTATTTTTGTGAGTTTTGAAGAAAGCATTACAAAATTTGATACCCAATAACTGAATAAAAACATTTTCTTTCGGTCAAATATTATTGTGTTAATTAAAAAAAAAAAGAAGAAAAAAAACAGCGAAAAGCGGAACACGTCTCCGTTTTTTGTATGGTCTTTTATTTTGGCGGAGCTTGTTCTTCCGGGTCAGAGCTCGTAGTGACAGTAGGTCAATGTGTCCTTCCACACGTGGGATCTGTGACTCTGAGTAGTACGACTATCGGTCTGTTGTGTTCTGGTAACTTCTACATTTTTGTTGTTTAGTTTGAATCCACAGACATGCTGAAGTCCGTAGTTCAAGCGATGGGAGCCGCTGTCCGCCTGTCTGCGGTCCCTTTGTCCACAGGCCGGCTCCTACCACTCAGCTGCCCGCCTCTGCGTGCTCCGAGTCCGCCCACGGTCCGCTCCTTTACCCGATCTCTGTGGATGCTCACTGGGAACGGAGCCTCGTCGGGATACAGACCCAAACTGCTCAGCTACAAAGTCCTGAAGCCGGCGGTGTCGTGTGGATGTGGAGGGTTGCACACTGAAGGTAACACCGGCTTACATCAGCTACGCACGAGGGCAGCCTCAGGAAAACACGTGAAGGTCGTTCAACATTATAAAGAAACATTACATTTCACCTAAATAAGATGCCAGTAAACTGTTGTACGCTTAACTACTGTTGTACTACTTGGCTGATGTTTGTAAGCTTTACCATCTCATTCAGGGACACAATAATTCCACAGTACCTGTTCTTTTTTAACTTGTACATATGACAATAAACTATTCTAATCTATCAACATGCCAACCCCAACTGTAGTCACATTATAAGCAGGGACTAGGATGCACCAAAATAAACATTTTTGTCCGAAACACCGAATTAATTAATATGTCAATTATTATATTAATCAGATGAACGGCTATATGAATGTGTACTAACCTCACTAGTAAAGTATTGTAATTGTATAAATCAATATTATTGCTTCAAAGAATGAATCAAATAAAAATATGTGAACATATTTATTTAGCAGTGACAGTCCAACAACACACAAAATAAAATAAAACAAAATAAAATCCTGATTTCTAAAGCTCAAACACAGAACAAAGAGAAAAGGACGTTCATTGTTGTCTCAAAACACTTAAAATTACAATATGCTCAATGGTGATTTTTGACCAAATGACAACAAAAAAAATTGACCTTTCAAGTAACTTTTAAAGAGTAACTAAACCCCTGCTTTCTCCTGACCTGGCACTAGGAGGGAAATTCCAAAAATGCCTTGATTATGGTCATTACTGCTGTAGCAGTAAGACATGCACACACCTCTGTACACTGAGACAGACGGTAATGCACACAGTGATGTCTGTTGTACACACACACACAGCAAGTTCATAAGCTGAGATGTGTCGATACAACTACAGGCACACACAATCACGACATGAAGGTCACACACAGCCTTATAGACACCACTCGGAGGCAAACAGCCCTGCCCTTCCACCACCTCGCGCACATTATAATAATGGCACATTCACACCAAACGCGTCAAAAGCGTCTTGTGTACATACATAATATATGGTGGACGCGCTCCTAGGAGTGTTGAGACACCTCCTGTACGCCCCACGTCTGCTCGTCGCGTCCCCCATGCGTCTGACCCAGCACTGCTGGTATTTATATTGCCATTAATATTTAAGTAAAATAATTAAAAAATAACATAAAAAATGCAAATAGTCATTAAGAGCTGAGGTTGGGTACCCTCCCCCCAACACATCCTAAACACAAATACACCCAAAGTCCCCATATAACCACAGAACAGTGGATACAACAGTATTTCATACAACAGTATTAAGGGCGACCGTAGCTCAGGTGGTAGTGGGTCGTCTTCTGATCGAGAGGTTGGGGGTTCGATCCCAGTACCTGACTATGTGTCGAAGTGTCCTTGGGCAAGACACTGAACCCTAAGTTGCTCCCAGTGGTCGACTAGCGCCTTGCATGGCAGTTCTGTCCTACTGGTGTGTGAATGTGAGAGTGATTGGGTGAATGAGCTGATGTGTAAAGCGCTTTGAGACTGCTTCAGTGTGGTGATAAAGCGCTATATAAAATCAAGTCTATATAAATAAAGGAAAAACACAATTTAATTGCGCACAATGATAAACATGTTAAAATGAGAAAAAACTTACATTACAAAATATTGAATCATCAAAATGAGAATTTTATAGGAAGAGAACAAAGATGACCAACTTAACCTGAATCAAATTCCCCACATAGATCAGATGGATACAGTAAAGTACACACACATAGTATAGATAGCCTGAGCCGGTTAGGTCTCTGACTTTAATCTGCTGATTATGTCCACACAGTCACTGATAATAAAACCTGCACACAATGGCATGTGGTCACCGGGCTTAGGTTTGAGCTGGACCGGCCCAAAAGCAGCTCCTTCTCCAAATCAAACTTTCTTCAGGAAAGCGCCTACAGTAGTAGTGGTACAGGTGTCAGGAATGGAACCTCCAGTACTCCCACTATCCTAACGTTGTTATGTTGTGATCTGGACTTCAAGTCCTGACATTTATTTTCCAGTTGGCTACGTTAGCCATAAGGGACTTATTAGTTCATCTCATCAATGTCATTAGAGCATTCAGTGAGTGCGTGTTCCATCTCTCCGAACGTACAATTGAACTCAGACATTATTTTACTATTGACACATGTTCTCTTTTAAACAGGTGACAAAGTGTTTGGTGACTTCCTGACCGATGAAATCAAAGAAGAGAAGGGCATCCAGAAAAGTAAATCTCTTCCTAAGATGTCCGGTGGATGGGAGATGGATACAAACGGCACAGAGGCCAAACTGAGCCGAAGTGTTTCTGGAGAAAAGTAAAGCCACCCCTGTACTCTGATGGACACATGAATCACAAAGCTCCACAAGAACTATGCTAATGATGTGCTCTTTTACAGAATCACAGTCACATTCAACATTAACAACAGCATCCCACCCAACTTTGAGGAAGGAATGGAACAGGGGCAGCAGAAACCAGCAGAAGAAGAGGTGAGCTTTGACAAACCCATCAGTGGATGAAGTGACTCATTAAAGTGGTTAACTCTGGGATTTGCACGTTATCTAACTTTACAGCCAGAAGTTGTGTCGATGCCCAACTTTGTGGTAGAGATAACGAAACAGGCTTCAAAGCATTCCCTAGTGTTCGACTGCCATTTCCCTGAGGACGAGGTAAGTAATGCAAACTGGCATGAGGTTGATTGTTATGTTGTCATTAGCATTAGTTGGGGAAAAAACGGAATTCGCTCTCTGAAACAGAAAAATCCATCTCACTGTTTTTTTTCTTTACGGTCCTTATTATAATCGTTCCTCAACATGACATGGAAATGCGTCACATGTATGGTTTTAGGACGATATCGCGCATACACAGCTGTTTTTCATGTGACTTTTTGGTACTACAGAAAAATAACGCACTAAAAAAAAAATATATAAATAGCTTTTTTTTGCACTCCAAAAAGTGTGTTCCTGGTATACCCATAATACCGATGCACAGACACTGCAATGATTTGATGCGGTGCTTTGTCTTAGGGCCTTTATACTCCAGAGGAGCTAATTAATTTTCATTAATTAGCTCCTCTCTCAGTACTGCAGCAATGTTTTGGCCTGTGTGTGATTCAAATATCGCTCGTGTTTGGGAAATAAAAAGCTACATGCTTCAATCATCGCCTCAATTGTGTGGGACAGTGTATGAAATTAGGAAAATATTATCGGGGCAATTTTGGGCCCAATGGTCTAAAACAGGTTGCATTTTTAAAATCATTCAGGGCCATGGGAAAAAACCCGTGTTGTACATTGCTTTCAGTAAATATGTCTGGAAATTGTAGTCTTATCTCATAATGGTAAATGGACTTGATTTTATATAGCGCTTTATCACTACACTGAAGCAGTCTCAAAGCGCTTTACATATCAGCTCATTCACCCAATCACTCTCACATTCACACACCAGTGGGACAGGACTGCCATGCAAGGCGCTAGTCGACCACTGGGAGCAACTTAGGGTTCAGTGTCTTGCCCAAGGACACTTCGACACATAGGTACTGGGATCGAACCCCCAACCTCTCGATCAGAAGACGACCCACTACCACCTGAGCCACGGTCGCCCATAATTAAACATGGTAGCGCTTAGTTAGTTGTTTGTTACATTCAGTAGCTGATGCATTGTTATTTAAAAATATTGCAAAATGGGTGTCAAAGGCAATTGCGTCTTTGTACGATGCTATATGATAGATACGTGATTCCTTGTGCCACATTTTTGCTACTAACCATGGCACACTGTCAGACCTCTGTTTTTTTGCACTCTAATGGTCTTGAATAGAGCTTAGCGGGTCAAAACTAAGTGATGGAATTTTGTAAAAATGTTTTGGAAACGTTTTGAAAAATCATTGTGAAAAAAGTGTGGGAGTAGTAGCTGAGTATTGGCAAGGATGTTGCTATACGATACATATCACGATACGTGGTTCACGATACGATATTATCGCGATAAATCACAATATTCTACCCAGTTAATATCAAAATTAAACATAGAGATGAAAAATCAGGTTACTGTATATGTTCATCAGAAGATATTGATCATTCAGAGGACAAATTAAGCCAAAACTATTTGCTTCAAAACATCCTATTTATTATTTATTATGTGTTTTTGCACATTTTCACTGAAAAAAAAAAAATACAGTGTTACACACTGCCATCATAAAATAAAGTGCAACAAGTTTCCTTTCACTGAAACTACTGTGTAGAACTCTCAAAGTAACCATGACAACATAATGACGGCATTGTAATAACTGTAAGTGAGAACATTAAGGATAAAGCACCCTGAGTTACTGACAATGCACAAAAATAAGAAAACATAATTTATCCTATTGTATCAGCTTAAGCACTGATCTGAACAGATGATATGAAAATAAAATGTCTGTACATAAATATTGCAGGCATTACACACTGCCTTCATAAAATTAAGTGCATCAAATAACCATTGCAACACATTGAAATCATTGTAACCACCACTGAAATATTGCACCAATACACAAAAATATTGATTAAATATATCTATCTATCCATCTCGTCCAAAAGTGTAGGCTGCAGTCAGAATCTGCTACTACTTTATTTCTGGCCACCTTCTACTCTTAAACATGTTCATAAATGATTCCTTACCCCTTTAGCACCAAAAGAATATCTGTAAAAGTCAGCTCTGTCTGCTAGCATAGCATCTCTTCTTCACTGCAATAATATCTGCATGTCAACTGACCACTGGGTTACCAGCGCCCTCTGCTGGTCCAAACAAATATCTGACCTAAATACAGTGCAGACTGTTTTTTTTTTTTTTTTTAAAGTCCAATTGTTAGGGTACAAAATACATTTTCAGTTGCACTTTTAAAAAGAAAAATAACTATTATGCAGTTTTGCATTGTTTACTATAGAACAGAATTTAAATTAATAGGCTTCTTCCTTTATTTTTCTTTATTTTATTTATTCCTTTAGTTATTTCATTCAAGATTTATTTTTAGCTAAATTGCATTGTTTTGAATAGTTTATCAAGGGATTTTTTTTGACAATGAAATATAAAAGGAAAATAGTTCAGTATTTTCTAGTTTCTAGTTTTCCCCCAAAAAAATAAAGAAATAATTTTCAGTCATCATTTGTCTACAGTCCCATTTCGTAAAATAAATTGTGAGAGAATTGTATCGTGAACCCAGTATCGGGAATCAAATCGTATTGGGAGTTGAGTGAATCGTTACATCCCTACTCTTATCTCCTAATTAAATGGCAAAACTTCCAACATGACTTCACATCAGTGGCGTCATCACCCAGCAATATCATTGTTTAAAACAGGGTGACCGAACAGGTAACACCGTTATCCAAAAAGCAACAGTAACTCACCATTGCTTTTGTTCAGATATATCCCACTTGTTCAGAGAAACACTGAAAAATAACAAAGGCAGTAGGCATATTCATCGCCAGGGATTTGGAGCCGTTAATTTAAATGTTGAATTGAAATGCTAAATAAATATAACATATACAGTGGGGCAAAAAACTATTTAGTCAGCCACCAATTTCCGCAAGTTCTCTCACTTAAAAAGATGACAGAGGCCTGTAATTTTCATCATAGGTATACCTCAACTATGAGAGACTAAATGAGAAAAAAAATCCAGAAAATCACATTGTAGGATTTTTAATGAATTTATTTGCAAATTATGGTGGAAAATTTGTATTTGGTCAAAAACAAAAGTTCATCTCAATACTTTGTAATGTGCCCTTTGGTGGCAATGACAGAGGTCAAATGTTTTTTGTAAGTCTTCACACACTGTTGCTGGTATTTTGACCCATTCCTCCATGCAGATCTCCTCTAGAGCAGTGATGTTTTGGGGCTGTCGCTGGGCAGCACGGACTTTGAACTCCCTCCAAAGATTTTCTATGGGGTTGAGATCTGGAGACTGGCTTGGCCACTCCAGGACCTTGAAATGCTTCTTACGAAGCCACTCCTTTGTTGCCCAGGCGGTGTGTTTGGGATCATTGTCTTGCTGAAGGACACAGCCACATTTCATCTTCAATGCCCTTGCTGATGGAAGGAGGTTTTCACTCTAAATCTCATGATACATGACCCCATTCATTCTTTCCTGTACACGGATCTGTCATCCTGGTCCCTTTGCAGAGAAACAGCCCCAAAGCATGATGTTACCACCCCCATGCATAGGTATGGTGTTCTTACTCATCCAAACATCACAAGTTAAGTTTTTCCCAAAAGGTTATATTTTTGCTTCATCTGACCATATGACATTCGTCCCAATCCTTTTCTGGATCATCCAAATGCGCTCTAGCAAACTTGCCCCAGATCGAGGGAGATTATCAGTGGTCTTGTATGTCTTCCATTTTCTAATAATTGCTCCCTCAGTTGATTTCTTCACACCATGCTGCTTACTTATTGCAGATTCAGTCTTCCCAGCGTGGGGCAGGTCTACAATTTTGTTTCTGATTTCTTTTGACAGCTCTTTGGTCTTGGCCATAGTGGAGTTTGGAGTGTGACTGTTTGAGGTTGTGGACAGGTGTCTTTTATACTAATAACGAGTTCAAACAGGTGCCATTAATACAGGTAATGCGTGGAGGACAGAGGAGCCTCTTAAAGAAGAAGTTACATGTCTGTGAGAGCCAGAAATCTTGCTTATTTGTAGGTGACCAAATACTATTACAGAGGGATTTACCAATTAATTCATTAAAAATCCTACAATGTGATTTTCTGGATTTTTTTTTTCTCATTTTGTCTCTCATGGTTGAGTTATACCTATGATGAAAATTACAGGCCTCTCTCATCTTAAGTGGGAGAACTTGCACACTTGGTGGCTGACTAAATACTTTTTTGCCCCACTGTACGCAGGAAATTGAAAAGAAGTTGATATTCACAAGACAAATTTACTATGAGTCAGGATCAAAATCACTAAAAAATATTGGTGAGAAAAATACAAAAGCAGCGAGTATACACAATATACAAAATAAGAGATATAGATAATAAATATATACAGTATAAACAAGATGAAATACAAAAAACATTTAGGAAATACTACAAGGGCTTATATACGCAACCCCTATTAGGTGACCAGCAAATTGACGACTTCTTAAAATCCCTCAACCTACCTACTACATTAAAAGTGCAAAATGAAATGTTGGCAGCTCCCATAACTGAGATAGAGATAAAACCATTTCCATGCTGAAAGCAAACAAATCTCCTTGCCCAGACGTCTTCTCCTCAGAATGGTAAGGGCCGAGCTTGTGCTAATTCTTCTCAAAGTTTGTAATATGACATTGATAAATGCTAAAATGCCCCTATCTTGGAATGAGGCAGTGATTTCCGTTAGTCCCAAGGAAGGGAAAAAGAAATTAGAGTGCAGTTAATACAGACCTTAAATGTTGACTACAAACTCGCCAGAAGGCTGGACAAAATACTCCTCCAGCTAATACATAAAGACTGGATTTATCTCACAAAGACAGACCGATGACAACATCAGATGATCATTACATGTAATACATCATATCCAACAGAATAATATTGAAGCTTGCTTAGTTAGTTTAAATACAGAGAAAACCTTCGACTCGGTAAGTTGGCCTTTTCTTTGCAAAAGCAACATTTTTAGTGCTTAATAATTTTATTAACGTTTGGACAGAAGTGTAACAAAACAGCAAAAATCATCAAAAAAATCTGTAAAACACAAATATATAGACATTTCAGTGAGTAAATCAGCCAGAATGCTGTAACAAAATTCACTCTTGTACCTTTGTCAATGGTTGTTAAAAAAAGTCAGAAAAGGCCCCCACACCTGACACAATGTATTTTCAGAACCCCTCAACACAAATTTAATTTTCTCCAGTTTAAAGCAGAACTAAGTAACTGAAGGTCCCTTTTGGTTATGTCACTGTTGTAAACACCTCACACCCTCCCGAGGCAGCAGCTCCTCCCTCTTGCTACAGTGAGACGGGCAGCGGGAGGCTTTCTAAACGTACTGGGGGAAAATTAATGCAGTTACGTTCTTCAATAAGCCTACATTCTGAGTGAACTCATCCTTTAGTAACTGTAAGCTGTTTATGATAAGTGATCAGTCAGTTGTCTCCCCTGTCACACACACACGCACTAATGTTGGTTGTTGTGACCTTTGTTCCCTCTGGTTGCCAATCATTGGCATATTTTTGGGGAATGTCTTGTGGTTAAATACTTCTGGACTGAGCATCACAAAGTGTTAGGAAATATATTTAACATTAATCTACATGCAGTTTCCCATACTCTTTTTGGGTAAATTAGATTCATTGGTCAGGCAAGCTGATAAATACTTATTTGGTATTGTTACGGCAGAATTTACGGTTGACCTCATTTGAGACATGATTCATTGCTCTGGTTGAATGATGGAATCCAGGAGAAGCATTGATGATTTTATATAAAAAATGTTTATTCTAAACTAAGAAAAAAGGTACAAAATGGAACAAAGTGAAACAAAATTAGCGTCCGTCCAGGCGGACGTCCGAAGGAAGTGCCGCGCCCCGCTTCAACAGTTTCAAAGCTTAAGCTTTTTATACAGATAAGAAAAGGTCCCAACAGTGAGAGACAAAAGGGAGGGAGTCAGATGCCCATAGTGGCAATGTTGGAGGATGATGAAGATGTTATGAGAAGGTTTGGCTCCAGTCTTTATCTGTCTTGATAAGTGTGTACGTCAGTGTATGTCCTTGGCAGAGACTGTGCTGCACTGAGAATAATACGATCTGTACTGTTTAATCATGATTCAGCTGTTCAAAAGTGTAAAGATTAATGGAGTCGTCATGTATTAAAACATGACAAATTGTACACATGAACATACATTTGAGGATATGATGATGAATATAAAATTTGCCATAACATTCCCCACTTTTGGTCGCCTCAACGACCAAATCAAGAAACAAAATTATTATATTCCACCTTTGCTGTCTGTCAGGGTTAACCATTAGCATCGTTATTGTCATACATTGGATATATTCTTCTTTTGTGAGGCACAGATATATCAAGAAAAATGTGGAAATAAACTTCTTCATCATTATTATTAATGGCATGAATCATCAAAAATCATCCTTTATTGCATCTAGATAAGCAAAAATCATCATTTGCATCAAGGACGTCACTCGTCTTCATCGGCTGAGTTCAGTGGTAACTGGGGTAACCAATAGCTCCCTCAACCTAGCTATGAGCATTTGGTGTGGCTTATAAACAAAGCTAGGCCCTTGTTCTAGAGAGTTTTCTTGTGTGTGTGTCTCAGTGGCCTTGTCGGTTCCCCCTTCATTGTTCGGTCAGCCTCCGTCTCAGCATCAGCTGGTGTCGGCAATCATCTTGGATCCATGTTGCCTGCTCCGCGACCTTCACTGCCGTGTGGGTCGTTCCGGTCGGCGTTGTAGATGATTGGTTGTTGTCTGAGGAAGGGTAGTCTCCACACACCTGGCAACCTCTCTTGGGATCGGAAGGTACCTGAACAGAAGAGGGGGAAAAACACCGAAACAGAACTCTTGGGATTGGCTGGTACCTGAACACAGGCGCGATCCCACTACTGAGGCTTTAGCTGGTACCTGGTAGGCTTTAGCTGGTACCTGGACAGAAGAAAAAGGGGGTGGGGGGGAAAAACACTCACCCAAAATAAAATAAAATAAAATAAAATAAAATAAAAAATAAAATAAAAAATAAAAAATAAAAAATAAAATAAAATAAAATAAAATAAAATAAAATAAAATAAAATAAAATAAAATAAAATAAAATAAAATAAAATAAAATAGAATAAAAGTTTAGGGGTGTTAGGTTTAGTTAACTAACTAAATGAATAGTTAGTATGGCAGAGACAGGTCAGAGGTCAGGATCTGAGAGCTTTTCAGATCCTAAAAGGTGCTGCTGCACAATCACACAATGGTTAGGTGTGGGTTAGTGAGCTTTTAGCCATGCTAGCTCTGTAGCCCATTCGCACGTGAGTGGGAAAATATGAGGCTGAAAGAAAAGCAGGAAGTATTAATTCAATTTTCTTTTCCTGGAGTAAGAAGAAGCATAGCTGGAGTTGCAGTGATTATCTGTGGTACATCTACTTACCTGGTGAGAAGCAATTTGAGAACCACTGTTTACAAGGACATGCAAGTCGGACGGAGAAGGACATGCAAGTCAGACGGAGAAGTGTGGAGTGTGATTACATGTCTTCTCAAGATGAATACATACAATTGGGAGACATGGAGATGTGAGAAAGCTAAATGAGTTTAACCAAATAAATAAATAATGTTATTTATTTATTTAAATTGTTTGTTTATTTTCTTTGCTATCTCTTATTTGTGAAGGAGAAATCTTATTCTATCCTTTATTTATTCTGAATAATGTTAACACTCCACACCTAATTACATAGCCTAATTCTTTTATAGAGCTGAATTTGTCAGTTCATTTATTTCATTATTTTCCCTCATAATTATTATTTGAGATGTAATTTACTTAATTTTGAAGGTCAATTGGTGGCAAAAGCGTCTCCTATTCTGTGTCTGAACCAGAGTTTAGCAAGATTATTGGCCCTTTAAGGTTAGACAGAATTAAAGTTAAGTTGAGTCGAACAATCATATTGTCTTTTGCTCTCTGTGTTTATCCCATTCGTAGGGGTGACGAGCCCCAGCACGGTTTGGAGAGCTTCCTTAAATGCTTGGAAGTTACTCAACTTTAAACTATCTCTTATTTCAATCAATTATCAAGAATTTCAGGAGGACCCTTTTTTAAATCTCAGGCGACCCAGATTGGGCCACCAACCCAATGTTGAGAACACTTAATTTTTCCCTTAAAAGTGTCTAAACCCAGTGAAGGTGTTTTATGGTCTTGCACGCTAAGTGCTGGTGGAACAAGAAGAAAATAGTTGGAGGGTTTGATGTATATTTTCCTATGATAAAATATAAATAAAAAATCAGAGGGACGTTGGCCCCTCCCTTCCCTTTTTTTACATAAGAATACATTTGGATTCTTAAAACCATATGATAAATATCATTGGAAAATCACTTATCTGATCATTTTGGATGTGTCTCCGTTTTCCTCTCTCTTGTGTCCGCCTGCCTTTGTGCCCTCCAACCTCCTCGACCTCCTTCTCCTCAGCCATAAAGGTCAAAGCCAGGGTCAACTGTACGCTCCTTTTGGAAATTTGAAGATCTGTCCCCACTTTTGCAGTTGGATTGGAAGTCGCTGTAGTCTCTGGAATAGATATTATGTTAGAACATCCACAATATGTCATATTGTCACGTGTCTATTTCAATCTATTTCCCCTTTGCTTCCCAGTTACAGTTATGGACAATACTTCCCTTTAATTCTCATCCTTCATCATAACAAGCAGTGACCAGGCATGGCGGCTGGAGGAAGGATCGGAGTCGAGAAGGCGGTGGCATTCTGTTAGGAAACACTCAGAAACAGAAAGAGAGGAAACCATTAAGACTTAACTGGATAATTTAAAATATCTCTTTTCTTTAGTTGGATCTGATTCGTCTCCTTACAGCGACCTGTATTTTGGAAAAAGCTACATAATAACAACAACTAAGACGAAGACGTAGACAAGTGCACACCACAACGAGTATACACATATAACAACAAAAAACATGGACACTGAACATGTAAGGTCAGTCAAGGTCAAAGCCAGTCATTCCACTGAAAGTGGTATCATATATAAAAAAACGTCGTTTGGTGTTTTTAAACACCCAGAAAAAAACCCTTTAAAACCTGGTAAACTTTTTAGAAGGCCCAAGGCCTAAAACCATAGTTCTTTTAACAAGCAGCAGTGTTTTCTGAACACCCCACTACATAATTGGCAAAAACAGGGAGAAGATCTAGTGCATCAAAACCCAGGAGGAAAGGAAGGTGAAACAGAGGAACATGTGTAGTCAAACAGCCATTCATCGGTCAATCACTCAATGACACGTCCACGGCACATTCGCACTCACAACACGGTTCTCTCAGGCATACGTAACGTGTCATCATTCAGTCACTCATGCACCGCACACGTTCATGCCTCAATTTTCACGTCCATGCATTCACAAGGTTTTGCTGCAGTGTCTAAGTGGAATATAGGTCTCATCTAACCCACCAATGGCGATAGCCAGTCCACCTCGTCTCTCGGGGTCAATGAGCTCTTATTGCCCCCCCATGCTTGGCAACCTTTTAGTGTTAATTAATTGCTTTTTACTGGTATCGTCTGATTACTAAGAGGTACGCTCCTTTTTACTTCCGCCTTGGCGGAGTCTACACTTAGAGTATTGTCCCTTGCAGTACTGACAGTCTACTAGCTGCTGATCAGGCAGCAATCGCACGGCCATGCACAATAACCAAACTCAACCCCGGTCCGCGGGGGAAACTCAACCGCTGTCCATCTCCAGAAATGTAAAAAAGAATCTCTGAATCAGCAGGAAACTCAACCACCGCTCTTGAAAAATAAGAGTTTGGGAATAACTCAACCACCATAAACTCCAGAAGTCTAAGAAAAAAAAACCTCTGAATCGGCAGTCTACTCAACCGCCACTCTTGAAGAATAAGAGTTTGGGAATAACTCAACCACCATAAACTCCAGAAGTCTAAGAAAAAAACCTCTGAATCGGCAGTCTACTCAACCTCGGTCTGCAACCTGAGGGAAACTCAACTGTCAGAACTTTCTGGGCACCTCTAATATCACTCAACATTGAACGGAGCACGCAACCTCTAATAACCCTCACTCTAAGGGAACGTAGAAATTTGTTCAGAACGGTACTCGGTTACCAAGCATGTATCAAATCAGGTGGACCGCTATCCCCCGAAGAGTGCTTTCCCTAGCAAGGTTTATCCTTTTTCTGCACATTAAACCAGGACTTCTTGTTTGAAAAGTAATTGCCTATGTACTCATAGCAACTAATGGGACATTTTTTCTCAGGAAAAATTTGGTACCCCCCCCCATGCTGTCGAGTGGCTTTGGGCCGGCCAGACAGTCCGACGCGGTAAGGGGGAGGAGCGCAAAATGAAAATAATGAATGTTGAACTAGGCTGTCTGTCGCAAGCAGCTTCAAAAAGGGTAAGGTACAGATTGTTTACGAGGGTATCGGTCAAAAAAATGTCAAAATTTAAACTTGTTGAGGCTGCAGTCCTCAATCTCTGTCTCAATTTTCCTGAAATTGAGTAAAAACAAAAGAGAAAAAGAAGAATCGTTCAGAAATAACAAAGGAGAAAAACGTATGAGCTCAAAAAAATCATGGCCAATAAAATAATAAAAAATTAAAACTTCAGCTCCAAAAGCTGAGGCAACAGAGGGCTCTGTCTTCAGCGGATGTAACCATATCTTGCATTGTGGGGGGCCTCCCCTCAATCAAGAAAATAAATGAAAGAAAAGCAAACAAAAACAACCTTATCAGTAACACTATTTTCTTCCCCTTTGTTTGTTGTTTTCTCATAAAGGCCAAAGCAGTGTAAATAAATGAGCAACATAATGAATAAAAGCAAAGATAAATGATGGGCACACTTGATCTCATGTGGCAAACAGAAGGGTTCTGTGTGAAGTTCTGGTGGTCCTGTGTTTCTCATAGTTGTGAATGTGGGTGTGTGACTGTATGTCTGGTCTGTCTGCGTGTGAGAGAATAAATGAAAACAAAATAATCTAGTGCACAGTCAGAAGATAGAGGGGTTAGTATTGTGCGAAGGAGAAGCTTGTTGGCTATTTGCTAGTTGTCCCCCTCCATGCCAAAGTTCAAGGCTAAAGTGATTTAGCACTACCACCAAAGGCTGTGGTGGACTTCTTGTTGCTTGGTATCCTTGTGGCTTTTTGGTGAAGATTTCCAGCAGACGTGTGACCAGTCTGCAGTTGCTGCCCATCATTCAGGCAGTAGTCGTGGCGTTTAACTCGCAACTCATTGGTGGGGGGAGTGTCCACTCCGACGCCCACAGGTTCTCAGTCTTTGATGATGGGGCATTGGCATGCGGCCCATTCATAGACGATGAAGAGTTGACTTGGGACTGAGCGAGTTATTTCAGCATTGCTTTGCTGAATGGGAGTTGAGTCCTTGAGTCCTGAAAGGTCACACACCTTTGATTGTCCATTTCCTTCTGATGCTTGGTCCTTTGAATGATGTTGACATTCCATTAGCGTAAGAGTTGAAGGTGATTTCATTCTTTCTTTGAAGATGTCGTTTCTTCAGGGGACAACCACAAAGCCAACAGAAACTAACAATTTAAATAATAAAAAATGATAATGATGGTAACAGTAATATTAAAATAAAATAAAATGAAATACTGTATTCATCATAGTGTGTGTTTGAGTGTGTGTTGCCCATCAAACATGAAATCAAAATAAAATTTAAAATAAAAATAGTGTCTGTGTGTAATGGCACTATTCTATCGGCAGGGGAGAAGTGAGAAATCACAATGTTGTGTCACAAGTGTGTAGTGCACTAAACTGGCCAGTGAGGGGCGCCACCTCTCTCTCTTGGGATGGGTGTGGCTGTGCGTGTGCGTGCGCCCGTGCCTGTGCGTGTGCTCTCTCTCTCTCTCCCTTTCTCTCTCTCTGTACGTGTGTGTGTGTGTGTGTGTGTGTGTGTGTGTGTGTGTGTGTGTGTGTGTGTGTGTGTGTGTGTGTGTGTGTGTGTGTGTGTGTGTGTGTGTGTGTGTGTGTGTGTGTGTGTGTGTGTGTGTGTGTGTGTGTGTGTGTGTGTGGTCACACGTCCAAAAAAAAGAAAAACACAGCAGCGACGTGTGTGTGTGTTTGGCTCTCTGTATTTCTCTCCCTTTCTCAAAAGCTGACACTCGTCAAATGAAAGCATTAAAGCCAAGCCAAAGGGAGAAATCTGATTCCACGTTTAAACAAAATAAAAACAAAGATAAAAAAAAGTAAAACTCGCCTGAAAGCATGATCTGAGTTCACATCATACCAAGATTGTATATGCGTATGCATATATTATTTGTTTATTGGGTTGTTCATCTGTTTGATTCACAGAAACACAATTTAGGTTAGATTCGGGGTTTTAATCTATTTTGCTTTCGGTACAGAGGTGAACTCAGATCATGGCACCGCTGGTTGGTTTTGGAAACTTTGGTTGCCCGTCTATCTATGGTCAGGACCTCACAGGCTGTGGGTGTCCGAACAAAACAAAGTAAATAATGACCAGCCGTATTTTATGCCTAAACAAAATATCCGAGCCCGAAGAAAACCAGAGAGAACCTACAGCATTAAAAAGCACAGAACCTCAACCATTTGAGCCCTTCTCATAGCTATTCACTGCGTCAAAACACAGAACAGCTGAGGATCAAAATCAAAGCTCAAAGCTGAAAATCAATACAATGCTTGACTGGTTCCAAAAAAAAAATCAACACAGAGCGAATATATATACATATATGTAAATAAAAATTTACATATATATATATATATATATATATTTATAAAGGCAGCTTTACCTTAGTCCGAATTGGTGTTTGAGGTTCAACCGATGGTTCGTGATCCAGTCTCTGTCCGAGGGGTGGACAGAAGATGGTCCTGTTCGTGATCGCCAATTGTTACGGCAGAATTTACGGTTGACCTCATTTGAGACATGATTCATTGCTCTGGTTGAATGATGGAATCCAGGAGAAGCATTGATGATTTTATATAAAAAATGTTTATTCTAAACTAAGAAAAAAGGTACAAAATGGAACAAAGTGAAACAAAATTAGCGTCCGTCCAGGCGGACGTCCGAAGGAAGTGCCGCGCCCCGCTTCAACAGTTTCAAAGCTTAAGCTTTTTATACAGATAAGAAAAGGTCCCAACAGTGAGAGACAAAAGGGAGGGAGTCAGATGCCCATAGTGGCAATGTTGGAGGATGATGAAGATGTTATGAGAAGGTTTGGCTCCAGTCTTTATCTGTCTTGATAAGTGTGTACGTCAGTGTATGTCCTTGGCAGAGACTGTGCTGCACTGAGAATAATACGATCTGTACTGTTTAATCATGATTCAGCTGTTCAAAAGTGTAAAGATTAATGGAGTCGTCATGTATTAAAACATGACAAATTGTACACATGAACATACATTTGAGGATATGATGATGAATATAAAATTTGCCATAACAGTATTTTAATAACTGCTGTTAAAAAGGCAAATCACAAGGTGCTTGTTGCTCCCTGACCCACACACAATTTATGATTAAATTTATGTAGTAAATAACATATAACTTATGGAAAGGATTACCTTCTCTCTTCGCCTTCAGAAAAACACATTTATTCAGTTGTGGACCAAGTGGATCAGATACGTTAATATAATGTCATAGAGTCGAGTGGATGGATGACTGTAATTCTGGATGTATACTTTATTGTCTGATGCCCTGTTGGGCCAAATTATTGCTTTGTAATACTTGTGATTTTATTCTAAATCTCCCTGAGGGTCCCTTCTTCATTTACTTATGTATAAATCTTTCCCGTTTCCTGAGTTTTCTAAAATATTTCACTTATTTTGTTTGTTGTTTTGTAGCATGAAAATCTTAATTATGAGTGGCAAAAGATGTATCAATGTATGTAGTCACAAAGTGTGTACTGTATTTTAATGTTACACAAAATCAAATTAAAAAATGTATAACAAACAAAAAACACTTTATTGGCCCAGGCCATCAGACACAGACCAAGTACAGTCGTAATAAAGTCTAGATGTGAGCTGATAGACTGAAACCAGATGCTATTGATGTGCATTATGCTGCCGTGTTGGGGTTTGTGTTTCAGACAGTTTGTGTCAATCCAGTGTTTATTTGACATAAATCACACTTAAGTGCAACATCAACTCTGCTCAGAAGACACTTTAGTGATCAGATGTATTGAAATACAGCTGTTGTGTGAATCAGCAGACATGTTGGACCGTTTCCAGACAAAACCGCGCGTCTCTACAACACCCTTTTTTGGTCGGCTTTTTTTAGTGAGGAAAGTGTTTCGAAATTTCGGAATTTTGCTGAATCATTACTATTAAACCAATTGAAATGTTTGGTACTATTTTGGGAGGTTATATCTAGGTATCTATCTGGGTATTATCTAGTACAGTTATCTAAATTCGGAATGACAATAAAACGAAAAAGTATAACATGATGCGTAAATGGGTCTGAAACGGAATACGGGAAATTTGTAATTGAAAAATCGGAGGGCCTACATCAGTGTGTAAATCTTACATGTTGTTTTTTGTGTCAGATAAGTCATGGTGAGGGAGAGGAGGAGAGTGATATCTTCGCCATTCGGGAAGTCAGTTTCCAGCCTGAAGGAGATTCAGATTGGAAGGAGACCAGCTACACGTTGAACACTGATTCTCTAGACTGGGTAAGAGTCCAGGCAGTCAATCACACACAGGAACCTGCTGGTTGTAAATGTCAGCTCATCACTTTGATTTCAGGCATTGTATGACCACCTGATGGATTTTCTGGCTGATCGTGGCGTCGACAACACCTTTGCTGATGAACTGATGGAGCTGAGCACTGCCATCGAACACCAGGAGTACATTAAGTTCTTAGTAGACCTCCAGAGTTTTGTCAAATGTAATTAAAGTTGGACTGGATGGTAATTTTTCTGCAGCACTCACAAGGAAAGGTTTGAGATTTCAATATTGTGGGATGGGATACAGCTACATTCTCAACAGCTGTATCCAGTAGAGACTGCTGTTGTGTCCTAGTGAAAGTGTGTTTTGATAAATCACACTTGTCTGTAATCCAAATAAGATGGAATAAAGATATTATGTATCTTCTGCTAAAACAAGCTGATCAGCTCACATTTCATGTTCTGCTGTAAATGCTGAGGCCTAACAATCCACGCAGCATTCACTTTTGTTCCAGTTATTGTGAGGATGGACTGGAGTGAAACACAGTTTTACTCACTGTTAAATAGCTTCTATTTTGTTTGGGAGGATTAATAAATGTGTTCTGAGGCTGAAAGATCACTCTATATTTAAGTCATTTGATATAAATAGTTGACACTCTCTCTTTCCAATAAAACCAAACCCAACAAAAGACATGGATGCATTTTGTGTATTTGATGAAGCTGATCAATTGAAATTGTAAAAAGGAAGTAACAATGCTACATTAAAAAAAAATTAATTCATTTACAAAAATAAAAATAAGCTTTTTAAAACTTTTTTTTTTTACAAAGAAGTATTCAAACATACGCAGTTAAAATAAAATGCTGAAATTGTTCAAGAAAATCCAATTGTTTCCATACACTCAAATTTCTCTGCTTGACCTGTGATGATGTGAGTTTCTCCAACAGGATGCCATCTCTTTCACTTATTGGAGGTATATACATTTTTTCTTCACGTTAAAGCCATCAACCTCACTATAGTCTGTTTTAAATTTACTAAAGTTTTCTGGGTATATACCTAAAACACAAAGTTTGGTTCTGAGATGCACTTTTAACTTTACTTTTTCAGAAATAGTGTCAACGGTTGCTTTCCAAAATCCGTGTGCTTTTGGACACTCCAATTTTACCAGTGTGATGCAAGTTCTCATTAGCCACTTATGTAGTAGTAGCTTCATTCTAGTATTAATGGTTTGTTACTGGGCTCTTGCACACGTTTCCCGTTCAGAGTTTGATATGCTCTCGTATATCTACTTTCCATGCTTCTATTTTTCTGTCAGTGGTGGATTCTTTATCATGACACATCAAAGCTTCATAACACTAAGAATTGTCTCCGTCCTAAATTTGACATGAGATTTTCAATATGCGACAGTGGTGGTTCAGCCATTACATCGTTATGCTTTGATAATTTAAAATGTTTCAGCTGTAAATATTTGAAGAAATATTTTTTTTTTAGGAATATAGCGTATATGGGCACAATTATTCAAATGTAAGGAGGCTGCCCCAGTCATAAAGAGCCTCTATTTTCCACATACCTTTATCTGTCTGTATTTTAAAGCCACCATCCACCTTGTCTACACAAAAATGCATACTACATCCTTTAATGTGGATTCTATAGGAGGACGATATTGGGAGCGAATCAACAAACAATATGAGACACCAAATCCCTCCTGAAATATGATAGCATCCATTGCCTCGGGTCCCATTTACCACATCATCTGCTGTCACAACTTGTATACAACTGGTACAGAGACCATTTCAAAAAATAAATGGCTTGAGGCTTTAAAAATAGTGCTGGTTTTATTAGATCTTAGTGCAGCTTTTGACACTATAGATCACTATATTCTACTAGAGAGATTAGAGAAATTACTTGGAATCACAGGGACTGCCCTAAACTGGTTTAAGTCCTACCTATCTGATAGGTACCAGTTTGTACACGTGAATAATAAGTCTTCTGTGTACACTAAAGTAAGCTACGGGGTTCCTCAGGGCTCTGTGCTAGGTCCAATCCTCTTCTGTATCTATATGATCCCCCTTGGTAATGTTATGAGAAAATAGTCTGTTAACTTCCACTGCTATGCTGATGATACCCAACTGTATGTATCAATGAAGTCAGGTGAGACAAATCAGCTATCTAAACTTGAGGCCTGTTTAAAGGACATTAGGGCCTGGATGGACCAAAATTTTCTTCTTCTCAACTCAGACAAGACTGAGGTCATTGTACTGGGCCCACGACACCTTAGAGAAACCTATGCTAGCCTAACTGCCCTAGATGGCATTACTCTGGCACAAAGCACAACTGTTAGAAACCTTGGGGTTCTATTTGATCAGGACTTATCCTTCAACTCTCACATAAAACAAACTTCAAGAACTGCCTTCTTTCATCTCCGTAACATTGCTAAAATCAGATCTATCCTGTCTCAGGGCGACGCCGAAAAACTAGTCCATGCTTTTGTTACCTCTAGACTGGATTATTGTAATTCTCTTTTAGCAGGCTGCCCGAGCAAGTCGCTTAAGACACTTCAGCTGGTTCAAAATGCTGCAGCACGTGTACTGACTAAAACTAGGAGAAGAGATCACATTACTCCTGTATTAGCCTCTCTGCATTGGCTTCCCATAAAATATAGAATAGAATTCAAGATTCTTCTTCTCACTTATAAAGCCCTAAATGGACAGGCACCTGTCTATCTCAAGGAGCTTGTAGTGCCATACAATCCCCCCAGAACACTACGCTCTCAAAATGCTGGACTACTCGTTGTTCCATTCATCTCTAAAAGTAGTATAGGAGGAAGAGCTTTCAGTTATCAGGCCCCACTTCTCTGGAACCATCTACCAACCACGGTTCGGGGGGCAGACACCCTCTCTACCTTTAAGGTTAGGCTCAAAACATTCCTCTTTGATAAAGCTTTTAATTAGGAACCAGCTCATAGCTCATAATTAAGATGCAATAGGCATAGACTGCCGGGGGGGGGGGGTCTGGCATGCTCGGTTGGAGAGAGGTTGGAGAGGGTGTTAAGAGAGAGGTCATTTAGGTTAGAGAGGGACCGGAGAGGGTCCCATTCCTCTTTCAAACACTCCCTCTATGTCTGCTTACTCCCTTGTGTGTTTGCTCCTGTACTCCTTCTTGCTTTTGTCTTGCAGGTCCGTGGGATCCTCAGTGTGGAGTTACAGAGACTCAGCGGCTCTGTCTCCACCCTTTTCTCTGCACACACCCAACACAGCATAACGTGGATGGCTGTTCATCATAGGAATGGGATCCACACAAGGTTCCTGCTGCTTAACAGAAGGTTTTCCTTGCCGCCATGATGAATTCATGTTGGGTGTGGGATACATATGTATGTGTATATACGTATATATGCATATGTGTGTATCCATAAAATGAAGAGTCCGTCCTTAAGACTGCTCTACTGTAAAGTGCCTTGAGATACCATTGGTTATGATTTGGCGCTATACAAATAAAGATTGATTGATTGATTGATTGATTGATTGATTGATTGATAAGTTGCTTTGAGTCTAGTTTTATATTGTATATGTAGTTGTTCATGTTTTTCTTTTTAGCATATTATTAAATCCACATTTTTTGTTTTTTATTTTGCAAACTGTTAAAAAAAACCTGAGTTGTTATTTAATTATTCATAAATTGATGCAGTGGATAGTTGTCTGTTTGTAGGACAGCAAATTATAACTTTTGCATTGTTTTCTTACTTTGTCTCAAGTCTTCAAAAATAATTCCCAGCAGCCAGTGTGGCTTTGAAGTAATTATTATTTTTACTGTTTTGCTGCCAAATAATGTTATATCAATACCATAGTTTGTGTTTATTTAGAGACAGTAGTTACTTTTCAAATCATACACAGAGGTAGATGCAAACCAAGCTTTTCTCCAATTATAACCCATAAAAATGTAAAAGTTCAGTCAACCCATTACACTAAGTTTTATTCAATAAACATTTTTAGCAGCTTTGTTAAGCAGGTACATGTCTACGACTGCCTCTGATTTTCATTCAGCTTGCTGGCCACAATCAACTGTTATGGACAGTATGTATGCTTAATGACATCATGATAGTTTATTTATTTTGTGTATCTGCTGTGTACAGTGACCTAGTCTTATACAGCAACCTGATGAAACCAAGACCAAGTAAATAAAAAATAATACTGTAATAATGATACACATCCAAACCCCTAATTCATGTATAAACAAAAATACTTTTGTATGAGGAAATAAGTCTTGTAGTATAGAAACATTCAACACAAAAACAAATTGCAGGCGGGGCTGCTGGCTTCCACACGTCACAGCAAATCACACACACACACACAGAAAGAGAATCCTTGCTTTTATAGATATGCTAATTCAAATATTGTTAGGACTGATTATATGAACATAGCAATTTTCGGATCAACATCAGCATTATAATTGTGATAAACGTAAAGCGACTGAGGGACTGTATAGACTCTAGCCTATTAATTGACGTGCTTGCTGGTTTTCTCCTGAGCGTAACATTGTGAAATAAGACAGTCTAATATCTTCTGTGTTTACAGAATATTTATTTCTCATTCAATGATTGTCTTCATTAATGCCATGTGTGCAGTATTCAATTAATAGTCCACATATTTCCATTATAAATCTCTATTACTTCATAACGTGGTGTACAGCAGTTAAAAAGGTATAGGGCCTATGTTGTCTCCGTAGCAACACACCAAACATCCTGTGAAAGTGTCTACCAATAATGAGTATCACCTTAGCCAAAAGGCGACATTTGCTGGTACAAATTGTGTCTTACACTTAATTCTCCTAACCACGCCTCCTACAATGATGCTAAACCAAAGCAGGTCAACTGTAGCAACAACCCACAGGAACCAAGGTCACCCAAGACCTCCCAGGAAGAGAAATGGTTTGTGACTGTAATTGTACTTGATAGTTTGTGACATTTTGTAATGTGACAAATGTGTTGTGGTGTATGAATTTTGTTGGTATTGAGTTACCAGATCAGGACAGGCAAGATACTGTTTCTATGTGTGTGTGTGTACTCTGATATTAAGTTAAGTAATTAGACATTTGTATTCCATTCATGAAGTCCAGGAAATGTTGAGTATACATACAATACTTGTCCTCAGCTTGTGCAGTTGTTCCATGTATTCACATTATATAAACACTTAACACAGGGAGGAACACAAATAGTAACCATAGTAGCCAATACAACAGTTAATGTAGGAGTTAAAGTTAAGTTCTTCAACACACGAGGGGACAACTGTCTTTCTGAAACGTACTCCCTTCCAAATCAGTCATCTATTTCCAAACCGACTTTCTGTCTAATTTAAATTAATACAGACAAAGGATAAAGGAAATGTTAGTGGCCGAGTGCAGGTTGTTTATTTTTCAGTGTTTTTCCAACCAAAAGCATTAGAATCAGCAGAATTTGGAGTATATGAGTTAAGAGGAGATAGTTCTCTATATGTTGTGAAGAGTGTTTGTTAAACAAACTACTAAAAGAAATGAACAAAGTCTTTTAAAATGAATTTTTGGACATGCACATTCATATGCTTTAAACCAATAATCAATGTATCACTGACTTTAAATGGGAAATTAAAACAACAAGAAGACAACAAGAACACCCTTGTGATAGGAGCAATTCTGACATAATGTACATTTTAAATATATCGACTAACACTTGATTTAAACTCTAACAAGGATGAAATTAGACCAATATTTATACAATTTAGAAAGGGCAAACCATGACATCTTTTGAAATCCCACTTCATCTGCTTGACTATTTGTCTCTATTGGTGACAGTAACATTGAAATTTGCTTTGTTATACTACCTGAGAGAGCACAGGTCACCAAAAGAAATTCCTCGTGTGTATTCATTCACCCCTGGCCAATAAAGTTGATTCTGATTCTGATTCTGATTTTATTGTGGCTTATGCCTTGAATGAGAGACAAGTAGCATTTACAGTAAGGGACCTTTGCATGATGTGAATACACACAATGAGTAACTTGCTCAGGTGATGTCTATGTTCTTCTATGTTATCGTTGCGACTCTTGTCTAATAATTTACTGTACACATGTGGCTTATCCTCCTCTGTCATCATCTTTGAAATCTTGCGCGAGTTCGAAATGCATGCTGGGAAATACTGTATAGCTGGATGAGTACGCACAAGTATCCTCTGATACATGCTCGGTAAAACTGGCGGAGCAAGTTCTCACCCAGGTATTTACAGCGGACTTGCTGAGAAGTGGACTTTGAATTGGAAAAGGATTTGTGCCGCGCGTGATGACGTTTCATGAGTCCACGAGCACACAAGTCCACAGGTTTAGAAATGGCTATTGTGATAGAGAAGACATGTTTTCACCGCTGTTGCGCACCACTCGTGAAATAAGTGGACTGATAAAAAGTTGAAAATGGCACAAGAGTTGTCATCCCTTGGTATTTCATTAGTGAAAAGAAGAATAGAAGAGACACTTCTGAATTTTTTCTCGTGCACAACCACGACGGCTCACGTCGATACAACATGTGGAATCGGCCAAATAAAGCAAGTATACCCAATTGTGGCCGACGGGTAGCAACGGAAGTGGACAGCGCAAAAACGAGGGAGTTATGGAAAAAGCTTTAACTTGGATTTTCTCATCAATGTCCTGGCTCAGATGTATAACAGACAAAAGTCTGTCAACATAAATGGTATGAGTCAGGGTGCTATGATACAGTGTGAGGTACCACATTTTAGGATCATTATTGTGTTTTATCTACAATAGAAATCTGTCAAAGTCATCAGTCATGTCAGACACAATGGGCCTCAGTCATTAACAGTACATACACACAATCTGTTCTTAAACTGTGCAAAAAACATTTAAAGCACAAATGTGAAATTAATCAATGTATTCTTGTTTGAATTTATTCTACTCTACCAACTAAAATAGAACCTCCTGAGACCATGCGTAAGCACAGATGATTGACCAGCATTCTCAGAAAATGTTAACATACATCTTTTAATTAAATGCACGACATATTAAAAATACATTAAGTAAAAAATACGACATACAGTATATATATATATATATATATATATATATATTATTATTATTATTATTTTTAAAGACAAACTAAAAACGTGAATTAACTAATGAATTGAGTAAATGTATTAAGTATAAAGTGTTTGCCTTTTCATCATTTAATCTTTGACCACTCTTACTAATACTACCATGAAATACATATGTCACGATAACCAGCTGATTAATTGTAGCCTATTGAAGTGTATGAGGGGAACATATACATGATTGTGAATTACTAAGTGTAAAGATCCAGCCTTGCTGAAAGAAATGACAGCCGATGCCTTCAGAAGAGAGGCATCAGACCGTCACAACGTGTAAAGAGTTTGAGGAATGACTGATCATCTTGATTCAGGATACAAATGCAGTACAGAATTGCTGCAATGTGGACACAGCTCTTTTTCACCTTTTAGGGACATCTCTTGCGTGTTTCCACATCACCACTCTCATCCTGATATGGGTTCATAAAAGTGCGTGTTTGAATAAACATGTAATGTAAGTAAACACTGCGAGCCATAAAAAGTTAATCTTAGTCTGATCATATTTCAGGAGGGATTTGGTGTCTCATATCGTTTGTTGGGACGTGGGGACCTCTGCTGGTCATTTTGGATTATGTTTTTCAAACACTACAGGCCTGCTAAGCAATTAAATGTCGAAATTAAAAAAACACCAAAACTTGATCTTTATGTAGCTTTTGTAAAGCTTTTAATGATGTATCACTCCCTGTGATAGATCTTTTGCCTGCTTCATATTCTCTCTCCTCGTATGCTTTTATTCTGACACCATCACTTCCGCATGTCATCTGAAAAAAAAAGCCACACCACGTGACCTCGTGTCACGTGATTTCGTTTTTCGTTTCAGAGTTCAGAATGAAAAAAGGAAACAGCCGGTTTTTGTATTTTCAATTCTAAACGGGGAAAGGAGAATGGAAAAGGGAAACTGCTGTTTTTCAATGTTCAATTGTAAAAGGAAAAGGAGAAAAGGACACGGGACAATCGAAAATCGGGCCAATTTGGATTTGTTTTATGGTTTTTTGATTAAAACGGTGAAACGGTTTTTTTGTTTTTTGTTTGAAAAGGAGAGGAAGAAAAACGGTTATTTAATTTTGGTTTACAGATGAATTTGGGATTACCCAGACCATACCCAGACCGTACACACGTTTTTTTTCTTCCCGTTTTCAAGCAGTTAAATCCTGTTTGACAACGATTTATACTTTCATGCCCTGACTCGATTGCCACTGTTCCAAGATGGCCACCGTGTAGACACACCACTCTAGTGGGCTGTAGCAGTCAATACAGCATTTACGTATATATACTGTCTATGAATTTCACTACACGGAGGAAACACACTTCCGGTCCACGAGGTTGAGCAATCAATCACTGATTCATGGAACTCCTGTTTACGTCTACAAAAACTCCTTTACGGCCATTGAGGGTGTGACCATAGATATCATACAATAAAGGCATTCATTATCTATATATATATAGTCCTGAAAAAACTGAAGACTAGTTTCAATTAGGGCTGGAAAGTGTCTATTTGTATGGTTGCCGTACGGACAACCCCGTTGCTATTTGTACGGTTACCGAAGTACACGTGCTGTACGTATCGTTTTAGGGTTAGGATTAGGTTATAACCCAATATCACAACAATATTTAGGGTTAAGGTTAGGTTTAGTGTTCGTCACGTGACCTAAACTGGCCAATGACTGACCTATCACGTGACCAGCGATGTGCAGTCAGGATAGGCAATTTTGATTATTTGTTTTAATTATAATATAATTATAAATTATTTATTTTTCAATTTCAGATAGCCTACAGTACCTGCCAGTTTGAAAGTGTCAGTATTTTGTTCTTTTCAAAGCCCAAATGACTAAACATCGCTATTTCCTGGTAGAGACGCTGCACAGTCTCACTCCGCTGTAAGGCAGGAGAAGTCCACGCCCTCTCCCAAAAGCACATTGCTGCTCTGCCTGTGCCCCCATAGCGTGTTTTTTTGTGTTTGCGCATGCGCAGACAGTTCCCCAAGATGACAACCATTTAAGTAAAAAGGCAGTTCTCTATGCTGCCTTTGGACACTATGCTAAATGCTATACTTAAGATCACAGTGCATTAGTGAATTGACAATGTGGCCACTGCTGCTACGTTCTCTAGCGAGTGGGTGGAATCACACTACAGGCAGGATGACAGCGCGAGACTACAAAGAAACTTTCTTTTGAGGAAAAACGACAGCTTTTAAAAGATGGGAGACCAACACCTGAGCTACCAGACCTTCAGCAAAGGTCAAAAAATAGTTGGTGTTTTCCACAGTGACTGGTAGGATTGTGGATGTGCCTCACTGAGGCTGTTCTGAGTTGTTGTTGTCATTTTCTCCATGTTTCTGTGTTTCCAACACAAACAACAAATACGCTGCCGTGTCATGACATATATTTTGTTGGGAGAGTATGGAGGCTATATTAAATAATTGTATATGTTTCTTTTATGGTGTTTATGATGTTGATTTTGTGGATTCATGTGGATCTTGAGGGCGCACGGTGGATTAGTGGTTAGCACATCCGCCTCACAGCAAGAAGGTCCTGGGTTCAAGCCCTGGGGTGGACACTTGGGTCCTTTCTGTGTGGAGTTTGCATGTTCTCCCCCTGCTGCGTGGGTTTCCTCCGGGTACTCCGGCTTCCTCCCACAATCCAAAAAACATGACTGTAAGGTTGATTGTCTCTAAATTGCCCATAGTGAATGAGTGAGTGGTTGTCTGTGTCTGTGTTGCCCTGTGATGGACTGGCGCCCTGTCCAGGGTGTACCCCCGCCCAGCACCCTATGAATTGATTGGCACCGACAATCCCCCGCGACCCTGATAAACGGGAATAAGCGGGTATTTCTGTGGAAATGTTGGTTTTTTTCTTTCTTATTATGAATTTTATATTTTGATAAGCGCATTGATGACTTTGTTGTAAATTGCTGATGACTTTGTTGAAATGAATTGAATTAACACTTGCCTGCAGAAACATATGGAATTGTCATTGGTGTTGACGTTGGTCTCTTTTGCAACGCCATGCCTACCCAACCCTAGTGCTCACGGTAGTCACTGCACGTGACCTAAACTGGCCAAATAGGGGCGCTAATTTCAAAACAGTAAATTCAATTTCAAATTGTTACTTTCAAATTCATCACCAACTATTCAAATTCAGTTTCTCAGCCATTAAAAGGGTTTATAAATGCTGAAAATGACTTGAAAGTGGAAAAAGTGCAGAAAAGGCATTGAAATTTAATGGAGAAGTGGCAGAAATGGGAATAATGTAGCAAAAAAGCAGAAAAAGGGTAAAAATAAGCAAAAAGTTGCTCAAATTGTTCAGAAAATATTCCTAGTTTCTTAACGGTATCTGGCGACCCCAAGATTGAGAGCCTCTGTGTTACACAATACACACACACACACACACACACACACACACGATAGGGTCCTTTCTGAGGGTCAGCTGAGGGGACAGCACAGTCCACTTCTCTGTCCTTGTCATGGCGGACAAACACACGGTTTGCTGTGAGGGACACGGTCACCTGCAGGACTCCTCCGAGTCCGACAGCGAGCCGGCCCCGAGGGTGTTCCTTACCCGGAGTCAGGTCATCCACAGCGGGCACTTCATGGTCTCGTCCCCGCACAGCGACTCTGCGGCTCGGCGGAGGAGAAGCGGCGGCCCGCTGAGCTCCGGGAGCCTGAGCATCGACCCCACTCTGACCCGCCTGTTCGAGTGCATGTCTCTGGCCTACAGGTAGACCACGACAAGACCATACAAATACATTTTAAAAACCATGAGAAGGTTGAACAGTCAAATAGAGTTGTCTTTAATTTCAGTTAAAAAATAAAATAAGAAATCGAAAAATAATTTGACAGACAAAAACATGGATTTGCACAACTTGCAAAAATTTTGATTCTTGATACATTTGTGAAACTAAACTCTGGCAAAAAGCAAATACTTGTGTTTAAAAGCTTCATGTTTTTTCAAAACAATTTCAGATTTATTTAATCTTTAAATCAATATGAAATATGAATTTGTCTGGCTTTAGCTTTTCAACACATCTAACTAACTTCACATTTTATGAAACCTGTAAACTCTGAACTTAACAGGACAGTATGAGAAAGGACAAGGAAAATAAAATAAAAAATGCGATTAGAAAATTGTGTTTTATGTAATCGCGATAATATTGTAAATGTGATCAATCGTTCAGCCCTACTACACATCATGTAATGGAAAACATGGCGGACATTCCTTAAATTTTTACTGGCATTTGCTATGTATTAAGAGCGGTTGAGGCTTTAGCTTCATTTTCAGAATCAGGGTTAGGGTTAACCCTAACCCTATTGAATTAAATGTTAACAGTCAAAATATTTTTCACAGACTGATGTGATATGTAATAGAGCATTTACAAAATAAAGCTTTGTCGTCTGAGTTATTGCCTCGCCTACTTGACCTTTTCTTATCTACAAACCTAAGCTGTCATAAAACAAATAAAATGTACCTTGTAAATGATTTAATCTATTTACCACATTTTTAAAATACATATTTTATGAGGTCTACACAGTACACACCCCTTTGATTGTTCCTGCTTTACTATTTGGTGTTAAACATTGGCCCGGCAGGTAAACTCAGTCACAATAGTCGAGATTTACAATAAAGTTTTTATAAAACTTTAATCATCATTTCAAGCTGTCATATTTGAAACAGTGTCAGGGTCATCTTTAATAAAACAAAGACAAATCTATGTTATTGTTAAGGCCTGGTCTGCACAGTGAATTAATATTTATTTTCCCACCAATTCCCTTTAAAGTCTTGAATTTCACACATTTCAGAGAGAGAGGAAACTTCTTTTATTGTTTTGCTGTCGTTTCCAGCAGCATTTATCGATGCAATTTTTATGTATTTTAATTGAGAACAAACTACTTTTGTAGTCATAACAAATGTGTGTTAGGAAAATGATTGTTTATAATGCAGTTTTTGCGTTACACAATATACAAGCTGCTTTCAAGAAGTCTGCGTTTATTTAGTGTCAATCGCAAAGTGAGTCGCACTCGTGGCTGAGTAGTTATCTTGTCAGGCCTCTTGCACAACAGCATGGAAAATCTTTGGTGAAAGCTGAACTTTGAATCTTGTTGGTAGGCCAGAAAAGTTAACAGTTAACCAAGGGAGACAAGCTTCTGAAATGACGGAACAGCCCCCCCCCCCGTTTTTTTTTTTTTTTTTTTGTCAACGAAAAGATCATTACTATTTTTCTAGAGAAGATAGTAGAAGTTACTGTCTGCTGATTAAAAAAATATATTATAAGAGAATACACAACCTCAGAATCCTAAAACGTTGTCATTGTTAGTTCTATTTCATCTTTTTTTAGTCCTGTGACAGCAGATATAGTCTGTTATGTGCAGTATACCATTCATAAAAGGTACAGTTTTAACAGACTAAAATGCTGTCATGTCAGCACATTAAAAGCATTTTGAAGATGTTTCCTAGCAACTCCCTGAGCACTTTGCATTAGGAAGCCTTACTTAGTGCTCAGTAAGCAAATGGAACGTGAGGAGAAATGGGCAAACAGCCTTCTAATGTACTAAGAATTTGCTGATTAGGACTTTTTGTCAAAAATCAGGACAGCTTTTTCAGCACAGCAGAGGCAGTGAGCCCTGTGATGCTTTTCTATTGTTTGTATAGAAAGTATACTCAGCATATCTGACGTCTGTTTTTCCCCTTTATATAACATTGTTTGAATGATTACTCCAACAATGTCATCTGTAAATGTTTCTCCTCTCATCTTGCAGCGGTAAAATAGTCTCCCCTAAATGGAAATCTTTTAAAGGCCTGCGTTTGCTGTGGAGGGATAAGATCCGTCTGAACAATGCCATCTGGAGAGCTTGGTTCATTCAGTGTGAGTCAAACACGCATCACTTGCAGTCATCACTGCTTCTAACATCATCTTTCTAGATTTGACGAAGGAACTGTGGACAAACAAATATTACATTGTATAGCTGCTTCGCAGCAATAGTTGGAGCCAGGCCATTTTAAGCAAAAATAGCAATTTTTCATGAGCTGAGGCTTGAATCATTAACACCAAGATACATCCTCTATCTTACTAAGCTAATATGCAATAGGCAAATGTGACACTTAGCTTTACCAATGTGTGCAAGATAGCAGCTCTTAGAGCATATGTGTCAAACTCAAGGGCCGGCGGCCAAATCTGGCCCTTCAAAGCATCCAATACAGCCGGCAAGAGGAAGTGACAAAAATGACAGAGAAAACATGAATCATTGTGTAAATTACAATTCAGTTGTAAATTGTTGTTGAAAGAACTCAAAATCTTTCCAAAATCCTAAATCTTTTCTCCAATGATTCCCCAAAATTAAATAGAAATTGTTATCGCTTAGATATTATTGATGCCTTCCATAGTTTGTCTAATTTGTAACTGGATGTCCAAATTTGGGTACATTAATGTTGACATTTTTAGTTTTCCCACTTAAAACCTGCGACCCACTTGTGATTGAACTGTTCTAGTTTGACACCCCTGTGTTAGCCTTTAAAGGCAGAACGGTTGTCAAAAATTCAGTTATTCAGACACACATCCAAAAATGTACATATTGCATCTAGACAACATGGGATGTTGGTAATGTGTGTTTAACAATGATTTATTGGCTCCATTAGTGAAAAACTGATGTTTAAAAATACCAATTTTCCATTGTTTGTCACGCCTGATGAGGTGGTAGAGGACCCAAGCACAGAAAGAGACTGAAGCAGCAGAGTCCATGTTTAATGCAGAAGCCAACAAAAAACAAAATCCAAAAAGGCACGAGGAAAACATGGAGCAGGAGACAAAACGCCACATCACACGAGGAGGGTAACACTCACAATGAACCAGTGATCATTCTGTGTCCAAACATAGTGAGGGAAGCTTGATTGGGAACGGAGAAAGCTACACCTGGGGACAAAACATGAGGGCGCTAATCACTCAACCCAAACACACTGATATCACTGGGAAGTGGAGACACAAGTATGAATACCAGGGGGTATTATACAAAAGTCAGATAAATACAACCAGGATTAATGAGAATGCGTGGTTAGACAAAGTCTGGTCACCACTATCTTAGATAAATTGGTTGCACGTTTGCTGAGGCAGGATGGGTGTGGATTTTTGAGATAAGTGGGTGTTCATGGCTTTCTTAAGAAGACCATGAATTTGATCACAAAATCACAGATGAAAGAATGAATCACAGACACGCAGCTTTGTTTACACCTGCCGAACAACGTATGAAGAAATGAAAGACATGATACGGAAACAAGGCAACACCAGCGCTGCTAAAACGGAGAGAGAAAGGCTAGCAGACGATACCCGACCGCTTTAATGGGTAAGAAGCCCTAAAATGTAGAATTAATAAAGTGAAATGCTACAGTTACACTAAGAGGAGGTGGAGCTGATAATTTTACAATAATCACTGATTATTAGATGTATTCATTTTTTTAAAGTTTCTCATAGAATAGATCTTTATTGATCCCCCAGAGGGGACATTCACAAAAAAAAGGGAAAATGTATTGGCTGGGACTCAAACTCAAGTTTCCTGCATGCAAGGTGAGACTTCTACCACTGAACCACCAATGCAATGAATCACAGAACTGTATGTTACAGTGCACACTGTAAGCTGAAAATAAATAATTAAAGTTGCTCGAAAATTAAATGTCTTCTTTTCTTTTACAATGAATGTGGGTCATACAAATACTTTGAAAAGGTGCTATGCAATAATTTGATTACAATACATGATCAACACGAGACAAAATGCAATTAAACAGAAAAAATAGCACAACAGAACAGATCATTCATTTAACAAAAAAAAAAAAAAATCCAAAAAAAATGATCTTCTGTCAGTAACATTGAAGGCATAATGATTAAAGTCAGATTATTCTGAAACTTTTCATGTTGGTGTTTTATTAATAAGAAAAATATTCCTAATAAACCGTTTGCCTTCTCACTTTCATTGCTCAAATATTGTCTTTTTTATATGTTCTTTTCCTGTTTCTGTATAAACTATGGTAATAAAAAATATTAAAACCAAAAGTCAACTGACAAATGAAATTACTAGTTATAATATCTGGGTGAAGAAACTTGGGATAACTTTATCCTGGTTGTTAATCTCCTCTATACCAGGTTAGCTAAAGAGACACAATCACCATGGTTACTTCTCCCAGATAAACTTGGCCTGCTGTCGTTCATCCGACTTGGGGATAATTTTATCCAGGATAGCCAATTATTCCAGGCTTTGTCCCCTAGCCTGGTTTTGTGCAATACCCCCCTGGGAAGCACAAAAAGACAATAGTTAACGAAACATGAAACTACACAAAACAAAGACTAACAGAACTAAAGCGGACCATAAGGGCTAAACACAAAACTAAACAGACTCTGACATTGGTAGCATAAGAGGGAAATTCAAAATGCTGTAAAAAAAAATTTAGTTTTTGAGATCAAATTTTGTTATTTTCCAAACATCATCTACTCTAAAACTTTGTTATATTTTTAGATGAGCATTTACAAGTGTTTGCAAATATATCTTAACATTACTCTTTACAGTCAAACATTTTGATGGACAGTAGTTTAATTTTTTTGAAAATTTGGTTTCAATTGAACAAAAATTGTGGTAGGAGATAAATTTAGTAGATTTTGCAGTTTTTGATAAAAATGGAGTGATGAACTTAATAATTTGCAATAAAATTGCATGTAAAAGAGTTCTTTCAGTGTTGAGGCTATGTTTTGCTGAAAGCTGTAAATTTGTATCACATTTGGTTGATTTGTTGTGAATTTTCAGAATTTTGAACTTGAAAGGTTGGCTCAAGCGCCACCTTTAAGGATGATTGGCCTGTTTTTGCAGCTGAGGCAATCTGCCATGGACCTTTGTTCAGAATTTAGCGATTGTTTGCGCATGGGAAGTAGGATTGTATCAGAAGAAGAAGAACATGTAGAATAACTACAGGTTCCATGCAGCTTCGGCTGCATGGAACCTATATAAAAGCAACTTAGGTTAAGATGCATATACAGAATTTATTGATACACTCAGCAGCTCTAAAAGTTTAATCTCTGTCTACACTGCTTAGATGTGGAGAAGAGGAAGAACCCGGTGTGTGGCTTCGTCACCCCACTGGAAGGCTCAGAGGCAGATGCTCATCGAAAGCCTGAAGTGAGTGACTCCTTTCAATCCAAAGCCTCTTTATTTTACAACTTCACATTTAATTTCTAATGTTGAGTGTTGAATAAGCTCTCGGGTAAGGGTTACGCTTTGTGTTTCTCTGCTGTCATGTCAACAGGCCATCATACTAGAGGGCAGCTACTGGAAGAGAAGGATAGAGGTCGTCATCAAGGAGTATCACAAGTGGAGGATTTACTACAAGAAAAGAGTGAGTTGAGCATCCTCAAGGAGCTTAAAACATGTCTATTTACCTGTAGCTGTGCTTTATCGCCTGTTATTAGTCTTTTTAAGTGGTTTATCCATTGACTGTATCTAATGGATGTATGAGATATATGAACAGGCCCATATAGACACATATCATTGGAGCTGTTAGCAGCCATTGGAGTTGCTAGCAGCTAGCTTAATTAGGCTCTGTAACTGCAGCGACAACAATCAAATGTACCCTCTAATTCAAAGGCTTCCTTAAAACTGCTGGAGAAAAAAATCTTTATTAGATAAATACATAGTGTAGGCCACATAGATCAGTACATCAAAGATCATTTGTTTGTTTTGATCTCTGCTGTAAACACGACATTGAAAGGTTTTGTGCATTGCGGGATGTGGAGTCCCGTAGTCGGATGCAGAGACTTCTTCCTTACTGTGATGTCTTGTATTTACACCAAAAAAGTATGCCAAAATGACTTCTCAACACATTTTGGGTGAAACATTTGCTGATGCTTATTTTGCCATTACCATGATCTTTTATGTTTCTTCGCCAGATAAGGAGAACAGTGATTTGCTTAACAACTTTTTTGTATTAGTTTCACTTTAAGATCAGGTAAGAATGAAGTAAAAGCACCTCTGTGCATCTATCTACAGGATTGCAATGTGAGAAACCTTTTCCATAATATCAAAACAAATATCAAGAAAAATTCAGTCTTCAGTGGAGATCAAAACAAACGTTCTAGCGGCATATGAAACCTTTCACAACCTTTTTTCTTAGATTTATGTTTTATTTACCAATAGTAAAGAGTTAATAACCATAGCTTCAAAAAATTTTTTTCATCAAACTGTTTGTTCTTTTTTTTTCCTTTTAAATTTACAGCAACAAAAAACAAGTTTCACCTTCATCAGCTAGTAAACGGTACAGAACAGGGCCATCCTTCTCATGTCATGCGTCACAGCCTGGCATTTCTGGGTTGTTGACACACGTGGAGCAACAACACCTCATCACTTCTTTAGTTTATTTATCAATTTCTGGATGAAAAAGAAGCAAAGCTTCATGTAGTTTAATCAAATCTGACCTACTTTCAGCAAGGCTTATTGACAGAGGAGCTGCCGAAGCCACAGTGACGCCAAGGTCAGGAGAAAGGAAAGATTGAGAGGAAATAAAGGAAAATAAAAAAGCTCCCGATTAATGATAGTGATCTCTATGATCATTCAATCTTTAATGATACCTGTGTTTTTGTGAACGTGCACAGCTGTGGAGCTCTTTGTGACTTTTTTTTCAATAGAGTCTAGGGATGCTACGCTACAGTTTTCCCATGGTTCGGTATGCATCACGGTTATTGGGCCACGGTAACAGTACGGTTACGGCAATCGCAATATTGGGGGAAAAAAATACAATTAGATTATTTTCCAAAATTGTTCAACCCTAATATATATATATATATATATATATATACACACACACACAACACATACATTCATATATGCATATATGCAGACATACATAAACAAACATATACATAAACATACAATACATATATACATGTACACTAGAGATGCACCACCCTGGTGTTGGTGAAGAAATTATCAATTAATCTCGGTTCGGGTTGGGGCAGGTAATTTTTTAAAGTCCGCTCTGACCTCTGTTGAGTCCGTTCCACTTGAACGTTTGTGCATTTAAACTGTTGCTTCACCATGTCAGTCTTACTTTTTCCACTTGCTTTGCCGTGTAACCGCTGTGCTTTACGATGCGACGGGGACTTCTGTTGGCATGTCTGCCATCGCACTTTCACTATTGATGGTACGTGAACGAGCATTGACTTCAGTAGTGCAGCCAATAGTAATGCCCAAAACAGCTCATCTCTGATTGGCTGAAATCTAGCATCACGCTCCTGGATTTTTAAAGCTCAAATACAGAGCCAAGAGAAGAAGAAGAGGTTCAGCGTTGTCTCAGAACACTTAAATTGAAATATGCTCAAAAGTGATTGTAAAAAGTCTGTTATTAAATAAGGAATAAATACAAGTGCACTCATTCCAGTATGATATAATACAAATATACAAATATCATGGAGATATAGAAAATAAAAATATATGTTTTTCGGCCTTCTTGCATCCCAAGCGTGTGTATTGTATGTATAGCCACACCGTCTGCGTATCCCTGTCTCTCTGTGTGCGCGCGCACTGTGGGCCCTATTCTCCAGTCTGGACTTAAGCGCCTACAGTTAAGTGCCTCTCTCCTCGGCGTATTCTCTGGTCCAGGCTCCTGACACGCCCACCTCTCTTAAAGCAACCAAAAGCATGTAGTTTGTTAATGAAGGTGGTCTGAAGCAAAGAATGCGGACTGGGCCGTGATGTCATTATTTTTGGACTGTCTAGAAATCAGGGAACATGGTGTTTTCCCAATGCTTGTAAATGTCTTTGAAATCTGTGAAAATGATAAAATGCACTTTTAATTTTAAATGCCTTTGTTGATAAACAATGTAACAGGTTGATTTGGACAGATTACTGCTTTCTTTCTCCCCTCATATTAACGCCAGATTAACATTTGTTTTTGTGGAAAGCCTGGTTTTATTAACTTCTTACATTTTTGCATTCAGAAATGATTAGTTGTCATCAACATCATCTGTCATCAATGTTTCACTTGTTATTTACTTTTGTAGTGGATAAAACCATGACTTTACATTATACACAGTGTCAAAATAGCTGCTCCACCCAGGGTGCGTGACTGGGATGGAGGTGCGCAGTGACTGACTTAAGTACAGGGGGAGAATAGTGCACAGCTTTTCTGAGTTACGCGCATGGGAGAATAGAGCCCTATGCGACTACTTATCGCTGTGTGTCCATCTCCCTGGTATGTGTGTGAGTGAGTTGGTTTTCTGGGGCTCATGGCTGGAGAACATGATGTTGCACATGCATTTTATTAGTGTTGGGTGATATGGCTGGAAAATATATCAAGATAAGTATCAGTTGATATCAATAATGATTTATCACTTTTTTAACCTATCCAAAATAAGGACCAGGAGAAAAAAAGATGAATTAAAATACATGTATTTCAAATGTAATTTTTCACCTTTAATAAGAGGTTAACGATGAAAAAGCAGAAAAACTGTCAAATAAAAAAACATACTGGTCAATGTGCAAATACAGTATAGACACTAAATAAATTCTTCATCATCTGTTGAAAACTATATCATACGGGAAACCATGCAACCGTACCACATGCGGTTTCTTTTGCAGACAGCAATTTAGTCAATGGTAAGAACTGAGCCATTTTAGAGAACCAATTTACTGTTGTCCGATCGGTGGTGTAATCTTCTGATCGTGGGAGATTGGAGATGAAGTCCAGAGACCAGGGACGGCAAGGCCTAGGTAATGGTTGCAGCAGACCAGCAGGGCGTTGATGGGATTCCTTATTCTGGGCAGAGATGGAACAGGCAGAGGTGAACTCACTGACCTCCCTCTCCATGGTAGGCCACCACAAGCTCTGACGGATAATGTGCGTGGTGCACGATGTGCCGAGTTACCAGGCAACCTTTCCGGTATGGGACCAGTGGTTGACAGCGTACCTGAGACTCAGTGGCCCACCACATTCTACCACCATGGAGGTGGAAAAGATGTGGGCCGGAGTCTTTGCAGTTTCCTGGACCTCGTCAATGCAGGAAAGAGGCTTGACGTTCCTGGAACCAGGACGATAGGATGGAGTGAACTCGAAACGAGAGAAAATAAAAGACCATCTAGCCTGACTTCGGTTGAGTAGCTTGGCCATCCTGATACATTTGAGATTCTGGTGGTCTGTCCACACCCCGAAGGAATGTTGGACTCCCTCCAACCAGTGACCCCACTCCAATGCCACCTTGACAGCCAGGAACTCACGGGTTGCCGACGTCTCAATTCCACTCAGCTGGGGAAAGCCAGGGGTGGAGCTTGTTGTTGTTGGGAGACTGTTAAGAAAGCACGACCCCAATTCTGTTGTCAGAGGTCTCCACTTCCACAACAAACTGCAGTTGTGGGTTCAGCTGAATGAGGGTTGGCGTCAAAGTGAAGGCTTCCTTCAGCCAGAAGATGGCTGAAGGAAGGTCAGTCCAAGGGTATTGAGGTAGCAGATCAGCAAGTAGTGGACAAAACCAGGAAACATGAAACAAGGGTGAGTAACAGCAGAGTCATGAGGAGAGAACTCTGGATTACTGGACATGGGACACAGATAATCTGGTGAAGATCTGGTGGAAGAACAACTGCTTAAATGGTGAGGGAACTGATTACAGGTCTGAAACAGCTGGTAACAGGGAGTGAAGTAGCTGAGAGTGAATTAAGGAGCGGGACTTTCAAAGTAAAACAGGAACCCTGGCAGGTGTGACACTCACATGCATGTAGTGTTTACTGAAGCAACAGCACTTTGTTCTGGCAGTGGCCCTATGGTCCCCCAATTTGAATGCACGTGTGTATAATTCTCAGAATTAGGTCACGGACAAAAGGCTGCCGCTGTCATTGAAATGGTGAGACAGCAAAAAAAATAAAATAATAAAAGGCCCCAGTGATTACCTGCTAGGGGTTAGTGTTTTTGAACAATATTGCACAGTTCCTTTTCCTCACACACACATAATCATAGAGACACAATCACACATGAAGAATACAACAATCTTATCTCATTTCTACCCACACACACATATAGGATGCCGTGAGCACAGACGTAATCAAAAAACTTTCTAGCTCAATCTGGGCTTTCCTATAAATGTGGCATCAGTTTTTGAAGTGAAGTAGTGAGGCAGAAGGAAAAAGCTGAACCAGGAGCTTCATCTTCTGTGAGGTGTTTTTGGCTTGTAGAGGAGAAAAGAAAGGAAGACGTATTGGTCTCTATTCAACAAAACATTTGTCTAGCATTATTTTTTGCTATGAAATATTTTTTTCATTTTCTAATGAATTAGTCATTTTTCTTGATTCTTGGGACCAAAAGCTGGTATACAAAGATTAAAGGACCAAACTCTAACATCCATTTAGTCATTTTCCATCCTGGTACTTGAAGCCTTGATGAAGGGATCGTTCAGGGTGGACCTGTATTTCCTCAGATGTTGAATAATTGTTTGGAGTCTTAAATTATGTTCTACACAGGGTCCTATCTGCCAGTCAAAGCTGGACCAGCTCATCTATCAGGAGCCTGAGGCTGCTCCAGTGGAGGCTCACATGTTTGACTTGGATTGCCTTCTCTCGGATATCTCTGACACCCTTTTCACCATGACACAGAAACCCTGTCTTTGGGCCAGTGATCGACACAACAGTGAGTCAAGTTATTTACAAGTTACACACTGAGCTTTAGGCATTTCTCCTGAATTCAGTGCTCGTAAGAAACATCAACAGCTAAAATTAAGAAAATGCTGGACATTTTCTTTGGTTTTACAGTTCACTTTTTAATATGTTACTGTACCTCACAGTATAAAAATGTCTTTATTGAAATTAGGTTAATTGGCTTAACTATCAAGACTCTAAAGCAAACATGCAGTGTAATAGGATATTTAGTAATACTTAATTTCTTTTCAGCTCACATGAGCAATGCTGATATCATACAGCCAGGCCTGACTCCACTGCAGCCCAACCTGGATGATTTCATGGATATACCAGGTAATCTCTGTCAATTTTTCTAATTATTTGTTCAATAATGTTTGTAGAATGACCAGATTTTTTAACTAAAGGTTGTGTGTTAATACTGTATATTCAAAAGAACTAACAAGAAAAAAGGTCATTTTCTGAAGCCCTCCTTTACCTTTTAAGCCGCACTTGCTTTTTTAACATTGTTTAAACTTTGAGTTGGTAAGTTACTCGATAGATGGAATCTGCAATCCTGTTCAGAAACACTTTTTGTTAATATGTGTGACATGGTCCTTCCATCCTGAGAGTAGTCAATACAGAAAAAGGAATGAAAAAAATCCTACCTCTTTAGCATCTAGAATTCTGTAATAAATCTGACCGATCTCTACCATTCGTTTCGAATTGAAAGAACGAATCAGATGCCTTCATGTCTTGTTTGGATGTGAGTGGCTTAGGAGTGAGCCCCGACGAGAGCATATGGGAGGGTGAGGAGGGGTAGGAGGGGGTTGGAGCTTAGAGAAGGTCTTGCTTACTCAAATTATGCTTTCTTTCCAACATTTTTAATTTTTAATTATCTTGGTCAAGTTAGTTGTTTAAGGATAAATCGTGACAATAGGTTAAGTCCATTTGCAAAATGAAGTAGAATATTTTAATGATTGGAACCTCCACTATGCTTTACTAATCACTGGAAATAATCATTATTGTATACTTGAAGTCCCTATGTGTAACATAGTGCTGGCCGATGATATGTTTATCTGCGGCAATGTGTCACATGACCAAAACACTACAGCTCAGCCAATCACACAATACCACGAGATTAGCCAATCACAATCCTATGACAGTGTCATTACCGAGGAAAAATGTCACTGACCATGGCCCCCCCCGAAAGTCCAATTCTTAGTGCTCTTGGCGGCTTCACAAGCATTTTTGACAAACTTTCCCTTGCTAAACTTTTTAAATTATACACCGTCTTTTGATAGAACTTGTAATTAAAATTCACTACAGGTACCTTTTAATGTTTCACATTTAATCAGGTCCAGAGTAGTTCTCTTCATTTGTTCTATACTTAGCAGGGTAATTATTATCCAAATTAAAAGTGTGCTTTATTATTTTTATGGATTTCAATGATAATTACAAGTGTTAGGAAAATGTTCCAAGATTTCCAGACAGCCCCAAAAAGACGACATCATGGCCCAGTCCGCCTCCTTATAAATGAAGCTTTTCAGACCACCTTCATTCACAGACTTGCATATCAACTTAAATATCACCTTTTTACAGAAACTTAGTTTAACAGTTAATGCCTCTTTTTAGTCCTGTCTTTTTATACATGCTGTGTTGTATTGTTTTAATCCTGTAGCACTTTGAGGTTTGGCATCAAATATAAAGTGCATTACAAAAAAGTGTATTATTATTATTATTATTACTTACCCGCGTTTATGTGTGGTGGGCGTGTCAGGAGTCTGGATGGGAGAATACACGCAGGAGATACGTGCATAATTGCAGGTGTGTAAAAAAAACAGTAAAATGTAGACCAGGGGCCTAATTTATAAATGCTGCGTAGGTACAAGAAAAACGTATGCCACTTGTAGGCAACGTTTGGGATTTATATAAAGCAAATTGGGACGATTTACATATACTGTAATGTGAAGGATATATTTGCAAAAATGGAGGAGGAGGAAACGATTATACTGATGCTGCAGGGGGTGAGTGATCATGCCCGTGTCTAAAAATACAGTTTTATATAATTATTATTAATAATAATAATAATAATAATAATAATTGCAATTAAAATGACATGATCATTGCGCAAAACTGCTGATCAATTGGCTGCAACATCTGTAGCTGTTATAAAAAAAGCACGCACTCACAATGCGTAAAGACACACAGTGGCTTATCCGGCACTGCTGGAGGACGTGGCACATGGGAGACTCCGGATAGAGCGGATCTTCAGAGACCAGCGAGACCTATTGCATGACCGTGTCCGTGAGGACGAGGTACTGTGGAGCCCCCGGCCACAGCACCACCGACCCAGTTAAGACCCTGGGACTGAAGAAAAACATTGTTTTTCTTGAAATGAAACTATTGTGAATTGCGTTCCATTTTTATTATTTGGAACAAGAGAATGCACATTAATCCCATGCTTCCGGCGCATTTGGTGCACCTGTGTCCCCCCCGCCTCTGTTACAACACCGAGGAATTCCCCAATGATCCCCGCCAGCATTTGGTCTTGGAGGGTGAGCTCTAGTGTGGCCTTTCCACCACCTATTGCACAGATGCACTTCCTATGGAGAGCGATACGCCTTTTCGCCTCCACTTTTATGTCTGACTATTTCTTTTTCACCTCAGCCACAGTCCAACCCTCTGAGGCAATGCAAAGCTCTTCAGGCTTTCTGGCATTTGTAAGGCGCACTGTGTCACCAAATCAATCTCTCCTTTGTGTGTCCACCACAACAATTAATACCACCACCTCGCATTGAGTGAAATTTGTTTTATTTGCTTGTTTTCCACCTTGTTCCATTGTGAAATTTCTATCAGTGAATATTGACCAATCAATATTGAAGTTGATTTTGAATTTGATGGGGAGCCATTGGAGCTGCTGAAGGACAGAAGAGATGTGGTCAGAGGATGGGGTTCCGGTGATGACACAGGCTGCAGAGATCTGGACCAGTTGGAGTTTATGGAGGGATTTGTGAGGGACACCGAAAAGGAGTGAGTTACAAAAATCAATCCAGGAAGCAACGAGAATGTAAACTAGGATGGCAGTGGAGTGAGGAGTGAGAGAGGGGCGGAGACAATTTATGTTGCATAGGTGGAAGTATGCAGACCGGGTTATGTTATTGATGTGAGAGTGAAATGATAGGGAGCTGTCGAGGATGACACCCAGACTCTTGACCTGAGGGGAGGGAGACACGGTGGAGTTGTCTGTGGTGAGGGAGAATGAGTTACTGTGGTTTTGGAAAAGATAGATTTGGTGCTAATGTGGAGGAATTCTGTCTTATTGGAATTAAATTTGAGGAAGTTGGAAATGAACCAGTTTTTAATTTCTGAAAGGCAGTGGGAAAGGTTTACAGGACAGATAGAGCTGGGGTGTCATCCCCGAAGCAGTGAAAACTAATGCTGAATTTTCTGAAGATATTGCCGAGTGGAAGGAGATAGATGATAAAGAGAAAGGGGCCCTGGGGAACACCAGAAGTGACGAGGGAGGGCTGAGAAGTGAAAGTTTTTAGTTGGATGAACTGAGTGCGGCCTGAGAGGTAGGAGTGGAACCAGTGGAGGGAGGTGTGAGTGACGCCAATGGAAGAGAGTCTATTGATGAGGATGGTGTGAGAAATGGTGTTGAAGGCTGAAGTCAGATCAAGGAGGATGAGGATGGAGATTTAAGTCTGCTGCCATGAGGAGGTCAGTGGTGATTTTGATGAGCGCAGTTTCAGGGCTGTGGAGGGGACGGAAACCGGATTGGAATTTTTCATAGAGGCAGTTTCGGGTGAGGTGAGAGTAAAGTTGAGGCGACAATTTTTTCTAAAAATTTTGAAATGAAGGGAAGGTGGGAAATGGGGCGGATGTTATTGAAATCATTAGGGTCTGAACCAGGTTTTTTCAGAATTTGGGTGATGACTGCAGATTTAAAGAGAGTGAGGATGGATCCAGTGGACAGGGAGGAGTGCATGATGGCTGGTATGAAGGGAAGCACAGAAGAAAGGCAGGACTTGACCAGGACAGTGGGGATTGGATTGGGCTGACATGAAGAGGGTTTAGATTTTTTAATGAGGATGAGATTTCTGACGGGGGGAATTTAAAGGAGGAAAAGGGTTGCATGGGCTGAAGAGGTTCGGTGGAAGGGAGAGGTGATGGGTGATAAATGCTCCTGGATGTTATTAACTTTATCAATGAAGAAACAGAGGAGGGAGTTACAGGTATCAGAGGAGTAGAAGTGGGAGGGAAAAGTGTCGGGGGGTTGAGTGGTGCTATTAAAAACAGAGAAAAGTGTCCTGATATTGCCAGCATTTGAGCAGATGAGACCAGAGTAATATTGAGATTTAGCAGGAGAGATGAGTCCTTGTAATGAGATAAATGAGCTGTATACAAGTCTTTGTAGATGGTGAGACCAGATTTCATGTAAAGCCTCTCGAGCTGATGACTTTAAGATGTCAGGGTGCGCAGTTCGTGGGTAAACCAATAGGAGGAACGGGTAAAGAAAACAGAACGTCATTTGACATGATCAAGTGAGTTCAGAATGCAGGTGAGGTCATTATTGTACTGTGAGACCCGTTCATCAGGGGAGGAAGAGGAGTCCGGACTTAGACTGTTGAATGCTGGAGCAGAGGGAGTCCATGTTGATGTTTTTAATGTTGCAAAAGGAGATGCTTGGTGATGGAGAGGCGGGGAGTGATGTTGAATGAGAGAAGGAAATGGTCCGTAATATGCAGTTCATCAGCAGTGCAGTTGGTGGGGGTGATACCAGTGCAGCAGATTAAATCCAGGGATGGTCATTTATGTGTGTGGGAAAATCAGAGAATTGGTGGAAGCCGAAACTGTTGAGGGATGATGAGAAGTCTTTGGTGAGAGGAAGAGCAGTATTTTCCATGTGTATGTTAAAATGACCCAGCAAAATTACATTAGGTGAAAGAGTGGAGATGTGGGTGAGGAGGGCTGAAACTTCATTTAAAAAGTCATGTGTGGACTTCCGGGTATGGCACTGAGCTGAATGGCAGCATTAGCTAGAAGCTCCCAGAGGGTCAATTTTCCCCCAACAAATTTATAAGACTGAAAAATACAAAAGTCACTTTGCACTATAAGATGAGTCTGAGCACGAGGCTCTGGAGGCTATTCAGGCTAGCATCATTGCCGAGATACATGCATCATGGGCGGAGGTAAAGAAAGATTTCACCGAAACTATGGACTTAATGAGAATAGAACTGGGAGATTTTCGACAAGAGGTGGGTCGAAAGCTAAATTAAGTGGTTGCCGACATGAAATAAATCACAGACAAGGTCGCAGAGACCAAGCAGAGGGTCGCAGACATGGAGGAGATAAATACAGAGAGCAGAGAAGCCCTCACATACGCGCTGCAGGAGAAAGTCCAAGCTCAGCTCACCGACCTGAAGGCTCGCTCACGGCGAAACAATATACGCATCCACTGAGTTCCCGAGGGGGCCGACAACATACAAGACTTTATAGAAAGGTTTATTAAATCGCAGCTGTCCCTCCCAAACAACACCCTCAACATCCAACTGGTCCCTAGGTGCCAAACCCCCACCCGGTGCCAACCTGAGGTTCCTGCTGGTTTACCTCCAAGAATACAAAACCAAGGAAACTAATGCTCCGCTCTGCTTGGAAAATTAAACAGGTTGTTTTTTTAACAAGAGTAGCCCAAAGAGATTGTCATGAAAAGAAAAGCCTACTCCACAATCAGAAAGATGCTCAAGGAGAAAGGGCTGCGCTTCCAGATGCTCTATCCTGCAAAACTCTGCGTGTTTTTCGACACTGGACCGATCATCTACAGCAGCGCATTACATGCAAGAGAGGAGCTACAGAAGAGAGGAATGATCATAGACAGCGCTGGAGAAAGAGAGAAGACCTCTACAGGAGCTGTGCCCTCACCCGGAGTGAGACAACCGCCGGGGGCCGAGAAGCGCATATGAAAAACATCCAGGAAAAATTAAGGTCGTACCGACGCAATGATGGAGTTTAGTAAAACATTGTTTTTTTCTTCACAAAAGTACTTGAGTAACTGACTACAGAGTTGGTAGTAACCTGGGGTAATTAATAATAAATGACAATGCGTTTTCTATTTGTCATGATTAGATGTTAAAACTGACCACTTATCTGGGGGCGATCACCACACTGATGTGCTCTGATTATCACTTGTTAGAGACTCATGCCCATAAGAAGGGGGGCCCCAACTGCCTTTAAGTTCACACTTCAAAAATGGAAGTCACAATGTTTGAATGTTTGTTTATGGTATGTTGTTCCTTCACTAGCAGACAGATGTTTTACTGTTCAGGTCATGCAGTGTTTAAATGTATGTTTAAAACTTAGCTTTTATATACATTCATGCTTTATCAAGAATACAAAGTTATTACCCTTAATGTCAATGGGCTACAAAACCCCATAAAAAGACTGGGTGGAACAGTTTCCTAACAGAATTTGGGTTTATGTGGAGCCAAATTTTACCCATTTGCCACATTTCATGGTGCCGCGTACTGTATTGTGATGGTCCACATCTGTGACCGAGCGTCATAGAGCGTGCTAACTTTGCCACTGGCTCTTGCCATATTTTGTGCTACGTCGTATGTGGCATTGAAATGTGAAGTACTCTGTCATGACAATACATTTTTGCCGTTCGTAACGTGTAGGGGCTCTATGTAACCCAAGCATTACTCTGATTTCTTTTGTTTGCCTCTAAATCTCTGCCAATGTGACTTCCCAACACATTTATGGTGTTTTCATGGACTGAAAGTTGTAGCAAAACAATGGCGGATGTTTATTTTGGGGCTTACATTGAACACTTCGAATCAGGCCAAAAATGAATGTCTTGTGGAGTGAGGTGATATCACTGGGAATACCGGGAACAAACCAGGAAAAAAAAAATGGTATTGACAACGTCAATAAGAGAGTGTTTACAATGGAGATGAAAACAATCTTTTCAGTGGCAATTTCAATCTTTTACATCTTTTTTCGAGCAAATGATCTTCGATTAATTAATCTATGAGGCCTATACTATGTCTTTAGATAACAAATTTAGCCTCCCCTTCAGCTTTAACCTTGTATTGCAGTGTGGTCACCATCAGCGCTTCATGTGGTATTATATTGGAAACAAATCATTTAGATTAAAAACAAATCATCTATATTTTAAAACTATTAACTGGTCAAACTACTGGATTTGTAGTTGGTTTCTCTACTAATGTTTATTGACAATCTGCCTGTGTGTTTCTCAGATATCTTTATGAACTACCGAAGTCAGTCTACTGAGCAGACAGATTTTGCTGACTGTGGCTATTTTGAGAGCTCATCCAGCACATCATTCTCAGCAGTTCCTCCCCCTGTCGAAACAGTTCAACAGCAACTCATCGATACACAGATGCCTCAGGTACTAATCCTGCTGCAGGACAATGCAGTTTTTATTGTAATTTTATCTTAATTGATTGAATCTCTTATTTCCAGGCCAACCTGTCCCCTGAAAGTATTTCCCAGTTGTCTGCATCCATTCCTCGGACTGATGCAATTAGGTTGATCCAGGAGTGCTGTGATTATCGTACATCTGGCCCAGTATCATTAGTCACACAATACGGAAATTCGTCATACCATGATGCACCAGTTTCCTTTCCAGCCAGCACCGATCAGCCAGCCTCATCCAGTGTCCCTTTTTTGCGTCCACTGCTTTGCCACAAATTTGGCTACTACACAACAGCCAGCATGACGTCCACTGTCATCACTCACACCACCTCCAGTGCTGGGGCTCCTGTCTCTGTGCAGCAGGCTCAGGAATACAAATACCCTCCAGAGCCATACTGTCAGACTTCATACTCAGCTGCTTTGTCCAACCCAATCAACATAGCCCTGCCCTCTGTCACACCAGCATACTGCTTTTCAGTCCCAGAGCAAATGGTCAATGCAGGGGTCAGAAAGAAGCACGAGCAGAAGACCGGAGGAACAAGGACCGCTAGTTCCACTGACAGCGCTCCCCAACCTGCTGCTCACCCGGCCTCTGACCCCACGCACACAAGCTGCCTAGCTAAACTACTTTCCTCCAGTGGGCATGAACGTGAGTCGTTTAGTTTCTTAAAACTAATTAGAACCTCAAAGTTACCCACAGTTTTATTACTATGTTTGTATTAAATAAAGTTGTTAATTTAAGTTTTGTGCTTCTAGGAAAACCAGCAGTGGGGTTTGATTCATCACTTGTGACAATCAGAGGTCACAGGTCATCATCTCCAAGTCCTTTGGTAAGCTTGTACTCAAAAGCACAAAATATACAAGTTTCAAAAAGTGAAACTAGTATATTATATTCATTAATTACACACAGACTGATATATTTCAAATTAGGGCCAACTTTGGTTGTTTAGTTCGACTAATTGGTTGATGCCGTCGTGGTCGACCAATATTTTCATTGGTTGACCAGACTTATTTAATATGCAAGGACTTTGACTTTCAATTTCAGCATTAAAAGTTGTTCATTATTTGCAAAATAATAAAATTACAATGGGTGACATTTGTGTGATTTTAATAGGCAAGGCAAGGCAAGGCAAATTTATTTGTATAGTGCATTTCATACTCAAGGCAACTCAATGTGCTTTACATGATAAAACATTCAATTGTTTAAAATCAATAAGAACATTTAAAATCATCAGTAAAATCAATTAAAATCATTAGTAAAATCATCATGACATCAACAACATGACCAAAAATCTCTCTCTCAATCATATGCAGTAGAGAAAAAAAGTGCCTTTAACTTTGATTTAAAAATGTTCACATTGGATGCTGACTTCAGCTCTGCTGGCAGTTTGTTCCACTTCTTTGCAGCATAACAACTAAAAGCAGCATCACCATGTTTACTGTGAGCTCTGGGCTCCACTATCTGACCTGTGTCCATAGATCTGAGAGACCTGCTGGGTTCATACCTGAATAATAATGTAGTCTACTGATATATTTTGTAAGTAAATGGGCTTTTTTCCTGTTAACTCTTGCCGCTGTCAATTAAGTATATGACGCAACGTCATGTGCTCAGTCCACATGCATAGCAGACGACAGCATCAACCTGACAGTCATCCGCACACACATTCATCCTGCTGTGCAAAGAGGGTCCAGTTTTGACGAAACGAAGGATTACATTCAAGAACGAAGCAAGTGTGACTCTACGGGGCCACTGGTGTGTGGAAACAAAATCAGGGCAGATAGCTCAGGCTCCTTATGGCTGCGGAGCAACTCCTCTGCGTCCCTACCATCCATGCCCGCAGAGCGCATCTTTTCCAAAGCGGCCTTAATGCTCATTTCCAATTTTTATTGTTCATCCGTATCAGACTCCATTGTGAATGGTTTATGGCTCCTATCTAACCTGCGTGCACATTGTCGCGTTTGTCTCAAAGTTTTTGTGCAGTGGAGTTGGAGGATAAATGAGCAGGTAAGTATTTTGTTTTGGTTTTAGGTGGTTAAACACAGACCATTTATGATATGAACCTTATTCAAGCGTTGGCCCAAACTCCCCCAGGCCTGGGCCCGGTGCAATTGCTCCCGTTGCAACCCCCCTAGAACCGGCCCTGCATGGAGTCGATCAGTCTGTGGCACTGCTCAGGTGTTATGAGAGTCCAGGTTGCTCTGATAGTGGCCTTCATCTCTTCTGCATTGTTGGGTCTGGCGTCTCGCATCTTCCTCTTCACAATACCCCATTGATTTTCTATGGGGTATTGTGAAGAGGGCACCAGCTGTCTTCAATATTGAACAGCTCCACAATATTCTAATTTTTTGAGATACTGATTTTGGGGTTTTCATTAGTTGTCAGTTATAATCATCAACATTAAAATAAATAAACACTTGAAATTTGTCAGTCTGTGTGAAATTAATGTATACATTATACAAGTTTCACTTTTTGAATGGAATTACTGAAATAAATCAACTTTTTCATGATCTTCTAATTTCATGACCAGCACCTGTATAACAGCAATATACAGTATGTCTTATATATTGGTAGGCTGATATTATCACCCATCTCTAACACAAAATAATGAATAACTAAATAAAATAAAAAAACAAGAAATTGGCTTACTGTGTTTTGAACATAAATTGATGAACATTTTTTTAGAGTGTAATAAAAATGTGAGAACAAAGGAATGCATTTATTTTAAGACATGTAAAATTTATTCTGTCGTAATGTGAACTCTTCTGGTGCTCTGCGATGGAGGGTAACATCATCCTCAAAGGTTCCTTCAAGCGTTCTGTGTTATTTAGCAGATAAGCAACACTGTGCACGTGGCTGCAGCCTCATCACATCTGCAGCAGGGCTCTGGAGCCGCTTCAGCAGCCGTCCTTTCAGTTCTGGGACACAGCAGCTCCTCCAAAGGCTTGGCTGTGTCCACCCAAGTCACCCATGGCTCCACACACACCAGCACAACACCTCTTATTCCAAAGACAGAGAAGCTGTCACCTGTCCAGATCTACGGTCCAGAGATGAACAGCCTAACTGGTAAGACCCCAATTGCCTTCCAAAAGCAATCAAAACAAGACTATTGTGGTTCAATAGTTCAATAGTTTTGATTTGATGTCACTAATGTTTAAGTGAGTCCCTGGCTGACCCAGACTCCTCCTACTTTATCCTCAGCCCAAGTTCACCTCAGGGCTGTTTGCTGAGCCCCCTCCTGTTCACCCTGCTAACATATGACTGCTCAGCCCAACAACAGCGCTGTCATATTGTGAACAATACATGTCGATTTTTATATTTTGATACGCAAAGTGACAGCATTTCACAACTATATTCAAGTTTTTCAACATCTGCATCTGGCAATTTTCCACTTGGATTTGACAAAAATCAAAAGATGATCCCTGATGTCCAAGAACAGAAATTTCATAAAAGATGGGAAAGCGAATACATGTTGGCATTTTGACACCAAATGCTGAGCTATGTATAGCATATTTAGCCTCCAAGAATAACAACATATTGTCGAAGAAATTAAAACTGCATTTGCATCATGATATATTCACAAAACAAATGGCACAAAATGATGATTTTGCCAGCAATACTCTTACAACAGTAATCCATTTACCGTACATTTGCACTCCTTTCACAATCTGCTTATTTTGTACTTATTTGTATATTTCTCTATTTTATTTGTATATACATCATTATAATTATACAATGTCGTTCAGTCCATGTAGGCCTACTCATTAACATGAACAAAATTAAAAGCTCCTTTATGTGTAAAAATGTGTAAACTGAAAAAATGTAGCTCCCTTTAATAAAATCACTCGAAAACAACAACAGGGGAGACAAATTAGGCACAAATACGAGTGTAAAGCAACATTTCCTCTATCATCCTGTTCACAACAAACATGAGCTGACACGACATTGCCTCCACTCCAACAACAGCTGGATTCACACCTTTCAGCTTTTATTCACGCTTTAATAACGTGTTGGTTAAAACAAATTCACCCGAGGCCTGTGAGAAAAACTCTCACTGTGTTTTTCCGGTGGGATCGAGAAAAATCTTTATTACTAGAAACCCGTATTCCTTTTATCTTTAACGTTGAGGCGGTGAATTCACAGAACTACTACAGAGCCCATCGGAAGTATGAATCATATAGTGGGAGCTTAGCTGCAGTTGGCAATTAAGTAAAATAGCGTGTGCGATTTTCCTGGTTTAATTCTATGGGACATGTGATAATAAAGTTTGTACCAATGTGGCAATTTAGGTAGAATGTGATAAACGACATAAATTCGTACAACTAAAACTATTTATTTAGCATCAGAGCCGCACACATGACTGTAGCTTGCCACTGTGATTGGCTCTGGCACACACCGGAGCAGAGCTGTGCAGTGATTGGCTCTGGGTGCACACGTGACTCTAGTGGGTCTGCTTCGCTCAGGGAAGACAATTTTCTGAAATTATTCATTAAATGTACTATTACAGTCCAAACAAATCTGACGTTGCACAGCTTCACACACACACACACACACACACACACACACACACACACACACACACACACACACACACACACACACACACACACACACACACACACACACACACAGAGATTCCTTGCTTTTATAGAAAGATGTCTTTCTGATTTAAAAATTACAGACTGGTGCTCTCCTGTGTTTGGAGAAAGGGATTTTATTTGTTCGGACAGTCTTACTGTGGCAAAGAAACAATACTTGTTTTTGATTGTCAAAATATTGTACTAAAACTTATGTTTACTGTTGTAAATGTTGTCCCTTCTAGTTAATTTCCCAGCACATCCAGGCCAAATATCACCACCCAACCCCTTAGAGAAAGTGTCAAACCTTGACACTCCTCTCCTTGGCTTCTCTGGACATGTAAGATTGGACTCATGTAAGGTATGTTGTTGGTTTTTTGTATCCTGTTTGAGTTTTTACCGGATAGTTACTGTTCCTGAATGTGTATTTGTAGGAGTAAGGCAAAAGGTACATATTTCTGAGCTGTTGTCATTGCAGCAAACAGAGACGAGGAGGATAACTCACATCTCAGCTGAGCAGAAGAGGCGTTTCAACATCAAACTTGGATTTGACACTTTACATAACCTGGTGACAACACTCAGTTCTCAGCCCAGTATTAAGGTATGATGACACAGAGTGGAGCAGAATTCTAAAAGTATGAGTGAGCACTGGTATGAATTTGGATGCACTATACCACCATAAAACACAAGTGAAGCAGGAATTCTTCATTCAGAATTTAGTTTGTGTAATGCAGAGATTGCTGGTTAGAGAAATTGTGCATTATCTGTTTTATCTTGCTGGCACAGATCAGCAAAGCCACCACTCTACAGAAGACTGCTGAGTACATCAGCAAGATGCAGCAGGAGCGAGCTCAGCTGCATGAGGAAACTCAGAGGCTCAGGGAAGAGATCCAGCTCCTGAACTCAGCCATTAAGTGAGGACTCTGCATGCTTGTCTGTTGTCACCATAAGTGTGCTTCTTTATGTGTATGTCACTGTATACCTGTGCATTCACTACTGTTAAAGTGGTACTCTCTTCAAAAACGTTTGCATTTGACTGTCATGGGATGGCTTTTAGTTCAGGAAAACAATACAAAACACATCAAGCGAGATTGGCAGAGTTACATATTGCATATATAAACAATGGTAGATTTGAATCAGGACCTGGTCTTTGTAAAGGTGCCATGCTTGCAAGATTTTCTATTAGCTTACTCACAGTCAAAAACATGTATTCCAGTCTTAAAATATATATATTTTTTAAATTAAATTAATTTTAGAAAATTGTCTCTGGATCTGCTCATATTATTGCTCCCTCCATAGGCCTGATCACTTTTAGATAATTTTCATTAGCCTTTTTGCTGACATCTACTGTAAACCTACAGGACAGCACCCATCCAGGGTTAACTTACCTCTGCTGCACAGAAATGGATAAATGTCAGTAAATGTCAGTGGGTTTAACTATGAGATAGATTTTAAAGAGTAACGAAACCTCAAAGTTGATTTTGGCCTGGGTTCATGGGGCAGTTAAGACACACCCATAAAATATTCAAAGAACAATCTATGCTATGATAACTACTAGGGGATGCAGCGAAATGAAAATTCTTGGCCGAAATCGAAAACCGACAACGAGAAAATCAAGGCCGAAAACTGAAACATCGGAAGAAATTATTATGCCAATTATTAGTACCTTGCATTTATGGCTATACAGTATGTGTACGAGCATCACTAAAATTAAAGCATTATAACTGAATAAATTAATGTTAATGTTTTAAAAAAAATCAATTACATTTATTTAGCACTGACACTTCAACAATGCTAAATAAATAAAAATCTTTAAATTGAAGTCACCAAAATGTCACAAACGACCATTCTCAGCCAGTAGCAAAATTATCTTGTAATTGGCTGGGTTTAACCCATAGAGAGCAGTCACTCTTACATTTATACAACAAAATATACCAAATTAAAATACTTAATAATCAACAACACTACTTCATATCCAAATACAAAAGGTTTTGGAATTTAGTTCCACTGTAAGCATGTGAACCTTTATCACTCTGTGCCTGCCTTGTTGTCTTGAGTGTTCAATGCACTGACTCAATACTATCAACAGTGCATGCCAGCAGCAGCTACCAGCCACTGGTGTTCCTATCACACAGCAACGCTTTGACCTCATGAGGCAGAAGTTCAGAGAATATGTCCATGCTCAGACTCTGCAAAACTGGAAGTTCTGGATTGTATCCTTTCAAAAGCTTAGACGTCCACTTAAAACCTAAAGAATAAAAGGTTCTGGTCTAGTTGCTTTTACTGATGCTAACAGGTGCATGTGCCCATTCACCATGGCTTTGATATTCATCTCATCTCATCATCTATACCTGTTTTGTCTTGTACAGGGTTGCAGGGGATGTTGGAGCTGATCACAATTGATGTAGGGCATGAGGCAGTGGTTAAAATGCAATAGTTGACAAAATTGTCAAACAAATGTTTGTAAGTTGCCATGGCAACACAATACATGTGAATGTACAGTTTGTGGTAGGGCTGGGATGATAGACATAGTTCACAATGATGTTACGATTCTTTGGAAAGGGAAAAAAGACACTTTAATTTTTTACTTTAACTCTGGGCAACCCCCAGTGATATCATTAGGGTTGGGCATCATTTGAATTTGAACGATTCCGGTTCCGATTTTGATTCCTTATTTAGGTTCAGATTCCGATTCTTTCAAGAGGCATGGTCAAAAAGTTTACATGTTTTAAATGAGCTAGCTAACCAGAGGTCTTCTGGATAAAATAGTCTTTACTTTACTAAGAATTTATCACAGGGCTGGTTTCAATTAGTATATACAGTAAATACAAAATCTATGAACTTGGAATATTATACATTTTCTTTACACGAGAACTTTGTTTTTGAAAACCTCAAAAAAGGTGTGAGTGTTTTTATGTGCTAACCTGGTGCACAATATCAAACATACAATAAGGAACAACTAGTACAGCCTAGTCCAGTATAGCGGCAGCTGACACCGGCGCACCCCCCACGAGCACGCCCGCGGTGCGTCCATCATTGCCCTCATCGCTTGGCGGGGGAGGTTGACTGCTTGAGGAGCGTGGAGCGGCGGGGGAAAAGGTGGGACCCCCCAGAGGGAGGCAGCCCTTGACCCCTTGGTGAGGAGAAGGGGAGGCCGCTGAGTTACGTGGTGATGCCAAACACTTCAGGTGGATTCTTTTTTGTTGGTGTTCGGTGGCTTCTTCTTCTTCTTCTGTTTGGTGGACTGGGCTTCGAAAGTTGCTTGCTGAGAGAGAGAGAGATTTAGAACTACAAATGAACTTTATTCTGTTGATTTTTGTTTTTCTGTTATTTATTTTGCCATTGAAAAAGGCCATTACATTTCAAAATTACTTCACTAATCAATCAATCTTTATTTGTATAGTGCCAATTAATAACACGTGTTATCGCAAGACACTTCACAGAAAGTAGGTAAAAGACCCTACTGTTTGTGATCTAATTACTTCATGACTTTGATGCTTTAGACCCACATTACATAAATCAATTTTGTTCTGTATTGTTAAATATTAGAATATCCAATTTAATTAAAAGACTGTTATGTGGGGAGGAATTGCTAGCTAAAATTTCAGACTCCCCTTCTTTATCCGGGCTTGGGAGTCTGAGAGAAGCTGTGACATCGTCATCAAATTTCTTCTAACATTGAGCTGTTCTGCAAAGCTGTATTCATGAAATAATTCATTAACGGAATCATTGCAAACTAATAAGATGCTACACACCCGTGAACCAAGCAGCAGTCATGTTGAAACTCTGAACTCTGTCTGATCCTGATGCGCTGAGATATTTGAGCCACACACAAACAGAGATTCCTTGCTTTCATAGATAGATGTCAACGATTCCAGGAAAATTGGAAAGTTAGTCCCGGGAACAATCAATGCTTGATGCCCAACCCTAGACATCATGATATCACTTATCCCATTGACGGTAGATATTGTCACACTTTAATATGGTGATATATCGTCCCATCTTCATTGAATAGTCTGCTTTTTAAACCCATTCTTTCTTAACTTAGTGTTAGTTCAGCATCATTATTGAGCCGCTGTTTGAGTCCTATAATGGAATGGTGTCCACTGCCAGTGTAGATGACCTGTGTCGATCTACTCTGTCCTGGCTGGACCAGCACTGCTCCCTTCCTGCCCTTAGACCCAGTGAGTCAAACACCAACAACTTTGACCAGTTTTCAGTGTTTATTTTATTATATATATATATACATCCATTTTGCTTTGACTTTGTTGTACTTCTCCTAGTGGTGCTAAGTTCACTCCGTCTCCTAAGTACCACCACAGCCATCTTGACAGACCCAAGCCTTCTACCAGAGCAGGCAACCCTTGCTGTCACCCAGGGTGACCTCTCTGCTACCTTGGACCAATCCCTTCAAGCCTCCACTCAGCAGTGACGTACACATGTCAGATTTTCAAAAGGAACTTTAAGACATTTAAAAACTGCATCTTGTTTGTCCAATAAAATTGATAAGCTGTAATTCGTAAGTACCTGGACCAAACTTCACCTCTAAGAGTCCTAATAATGTGTGATGAATGCTGGTGGATCAAAGCATTTCATACAGGACATGTGTGATTTTTAAAGTTTAACATAAAACAAAGACCATAACTATATGTACAGTTGTAAAATGTAATCTTATTCAAATAAAAGATTAATTTCAAGAAGAAAAAAAAAATGTTTTTTGTAGATCTTTGCTAAGGGGCTGGTGGGCAGTAGAGCTGGCCCAAGTCTCTCAGGGACCCTAAGCAAATCAAACCAACTCAATCTCATCTAAGCTTAACCATTAACAATGCTGGAGGGTTACACGTAAGTTATATCCTCCATTCACACACAGCATAGTGATTGCTCTTGATAGTATTCACTGACATCAGATACGAGTGTGCCAGCGCCATGTTTAAGGGAAAGCAAACACAAATATACATACGTAAATTTTGTCCCTATGCTACAAATCTAGATAGTCATATCCTGGATTAATCTTTGTTAGCGGACTTCAACTAACTAAACATTCCCTGTCAGAGAGGTGCTGTCATACAACCGTCGATCACAACTCGCTAATTTAAGCCAAGTGTTTTTAGCCTCAGTACGTGCGCGTTCACGTGAAAGGGGTGGAGATTGCAGCGTCTGACCAATCACTACAATGGAGAAAACTGGCAGAGCGAGTGTCTTCACAGGACGAACAGCTTATGATCTTAAACAAATACAATGAATTTAAATCCATGATGGCAGCGAAGAGCAACAGTGCAGTGCAACAGGAGGCAGAGCTTTTATACTCCCCCAGATCTGATCCACTTCATAACTTGGTCCCGACCGGTTAGGTGTTGCTTAAGTTTAAAAATATGAATCATTAAAATCCATAATTCAGACCAAAAACAACACTGTTGTTACAGGAATGAAAAAACCCAGGCAGGAAGCTGCTGACATTTTAATGCGTAAAGGTGTGATATTATTCATCCTATTCATTAATAGGATGGGATATCCCAATGGATTAATATCATAAATAATGTGACGCTTTTTCACATTCACAAAGTCAGCAATTCACATTCACAGAGTCAGCTGATGAAGCCTGTGTCTTAATCTGTATGCGCAGACAAGTGAAGTCATATTAATTAACATGACTTCACCCATCCGCGCATACGATCAAGACTCAGGCTTCATCAGCTGAATGTAGATCAGTCTATCAGATATAATTCTATATCTTTCCGAAAGGATGTCATTGATAAATTAAAGGATTGTGTTATGGCAATTATATTCATCATCATATCATCAAATGTGTGTTCATGTGTACAATTTGTCATGTTTTAATACATGATGACTGCATTACTCTTAGCACTTTTGAACAGCTGAGTCATGTTAACACACAGATAAGAACCCCGGCCTGAAACTTCAAGGCCGAACTCACTCACATTAACATTACACACACACACACACACACCAACTGACGCACGCACACTATCAAGGACAGATACCAGTGGCACTAGCCTGTCCTCCACTTCCACTGTTGGGAGCATCTGACTCCCTCCTTTTCTTTCTCTCATTGTGCAACGTTTTTCCCTGTCTGTATAAAGCTTAAGCTGTGAAACTGTTAGTCAGTCCTGTATATCCTGAGCCGGGGACAAGACCTTTTAGACCATCCTGCTTAGTACCTGGCCGCCTTTCCTTCCCACAGGATGGGACTCCTTTTTTTTGTACTCCTTTACATTTAGTTTTATAATAAATCTTTTTTTTTTTTCATAAAATCATCAAGCTTTGACTGGACATCATCATTCAACACAGAGCATAATTCATGTCACCAAATGAGGTCAACCGCAAATTTGCGACCACGAACAGGACCTGGACCGGTACCGTAGAGCTGACACGCTTAAAACCCAAAGCCAGGTTTTGGCATGGGACTCTGAGTCTGCCCCGCGGTGGTCTGCTTCCCAGACAGAGACTGGACCACGAACCATTAGTTGACCCTCCAAACACCAATTCAGACTAATAAGGTCTTTTATTATATATATATACACACATATATATATATATTCGCTCTGTGTTGATAGACAACCAGTCAAGTATTGTAATGATTTTCATTTGGAGGTTCTCTCCTCCTTCAGCTGTTCTGTGTTTTGACGCAGTGAAAAGACTGCCATGGGAAAGGCCCAAATGGTTGAAGTTCTTTGCTTTGAATATTATAAGTTCCCTATATTTTTCTTCGGGCTCCTGATATTTTTGTTTAGGCATCTAGGACAGCCGGTCATTATTTACTTTAGCTTTGTTCAGGCACCTCCACGGACAGACTGTGAGGTCCTGACCGTAGGATAGACAGGCAACCAAAGTTTCCGAAACACCCCGGTGCCATGTACCGAGTTCACTTCTGTACCGATATCAAAATAGATTAAAACCCAACCCAAGCCTAATCCAATAAACTGTAGTGAAGACTACAGGGGGTAAAACACCAATAATGGGGATCAAACAGACAGATGAAGATATCAGTGGAATATTATTGGATAAGTTAGTACTATTTATAGAAAATGAGAAGAATCCAATAAACAAATAATATACAGTATGCATATGCATATACAGTCTCGGTATGATGTGAACTCAGATCATGAAACCGGCAAGCTTTCGGTGAGTTTGACTTTTTTTTATTCTTTGTTTTTATTTTGTTTAAACATGTGAATGGAATCAGATTTCTCCCTTTGGTTGTTTGGCTTTGATGCTTTCATTTTGGACGTGTGTCAGCTGCTCTGTTTTCCGTGCGTTTCGGCTTTTCTTCAGCTGAACGTACGGATATTAGCAGCACTTTGAGCCCTGTTTTCATCTCGGTCATGTGCTAAACCCTGTGAACGTGTGAAACACACACACGCCAGTTTAGTGAAAGGTCACATGATTAAGACACTACATACTTGTAATACAGTCTGCTATTAATACATAGATTCCCAAAACTAACAGCGTTAGTGCTACAACGTTGTGGTTTCTCACCTTTCCCTCTGCCTACAGAATAGTGCTAAGCCATTGCAACACAAACACTATTTTTATTTTTATTTTAAATTTCATTTGATCTCATTTTTGATATATCTGGGGTCCACTCTAAAATGCCTATGAGCAACTGTTACAAGGCAAAGGGGTTGTGCAAGCTTAGGACAAAAACACTGAGCAATTCAGGTTCCAAAAATCAGTCAATTTTTTTTCTGTTTTCAGTCCAAAACAGCATTTGTTCTTCGAACAACAGGAAAAAGAAGAGAATCTTTCAAAAACAAATAATCCAACAAAGTGTTCATCTGAGACCTGCTCAAAGATCTCCACTCCAGGCATGCTGCAGGAGCCATTCTCCCTCTCTCCTTCACTTCCTGCTCAGTTTTATAGGCCTGAGGCTCCTCCTCCTCAATCTCTGCCTGTCATTTTTTTAATCAAAACTGAACCCTTTATAATTACAATAAAACAAGAATTTGACAAACAAACAACAAACAATTTTTCCTCTTGCAAAATACATGTTTGATTTATACATGAAAAAGATCTAATTTTTTTTTTTTTTTTTTTTTGTGAGGGATCTTTTGCTTCCTAACAGCAACACACACTCAAACAAACACACAGATGAATACAGTATTTCATTTTATTTTATTTTAATATTACTGTTATCATTATAATTTTTTATTATTTTATTGTTAGTTTCTGTTGGCTTTGCGGTTGTTCCCTGAAGAAACGACATCTTCGATGAAAGCCCTTAATGAACGAAATCACCTTCAACCCTTATGCTAATGAAATGTCAACATCATTCAAAGGACCAAGCTTCTGAAGGAAATCGACTATCAAAGGATTCAACTCTCACATTCAGCAAAGCAATGCTGCAACAAAATAACTCGCTCAGTCCCAAGTCAACTCTTCATCGTCTATGGAATGGGCCAATGCTGAGATTAACACATCCTGCCCCATCATCAAAGACTAAGAACCTGTGGGCGTCGGAGTTGGTTGGACACTCCCCCACCAATGAGTTGCGGGTTGGACACTACGATTACTGCCTGAACGATGAGGCAGCAACTGCAGACTGATCACACGTCTGCTGGAACACCTTCACCAAAAAAAAAAAAGACACTGTTTCAAAAGCTACGAGGATACCAAGCCATAAGAAGTCCACCACAGCCTTTGGTGGTAGTGCTATATCACTTTCGCCTTGAACTTTGGCAAATAGCCAACAAGCTTCTCCTTCGATAGGACAATACTATCCCCTCTGTTTTCTGACTGTACGCTTGATTATTTTGTTTTCATTTATTCTCTGACACGCTTTGAGATACACTTAAAAGAAGGTGTGCTCTAAGCAGACAGACCAGACATACAGTCACACACTCACGTTCATAACTATGAGCTGAAACACAAGACTACCATAACGCCACACAGAACCCTCCGGTTTGCCACATGAGACCATGTGTGCCCATCATTTATCACTTTGCTTTTATTCATTATGTTGCTCATTTATTTACACTGCTTTTGCCTTTATGAGAAAGACAAACTAAAGGGAGGAAAATAGTGTTACTAATGGGTTTGTTTTTGTTTGCTTTTATTTTCTTGTTGAGGGGAAGCCCCCCACAATACAAGATATGGTTACATCCGTTGAAGAAAGAGCCCTCTGTTGTGCTGCCTCAGCTTTTGGAGCTGAAGTTTTTATTTTTTGTTTTTTTTATTGGCCATGATTTTTTTTGAGCTCGCACATTTTTCTTCTTTGTTATTTCTGAACGATTCTTCTTTTACCCTTTTGTTTTTACTCAATTTCAGGAAAATTGAGACGGAGATTGAGGACTGCAGCCTCAACCACGTTTACGTTTTGACATTTTTTTGAATGATACCCTCTTAAACAATCTGTACCTTACCCTTTTGAAGCTGCTTGCGACAGGCAGCCTAGTTCAACATTTATTGTTTTCATTTTGCGCGCCTCCTCCTCCGCGTCGAACTGTCTTTCCGGCCCGAAGCCACTGGACAGCAGGGGGGGACCAAATTTTTCCTGAGAAAACTGTCTTATTAGTTGCTATGAGTACATAGGCAATTACTTTTCAAACAAGAAGTCCTGGGTTTAATGTGCAGAAAAAAAGGATAAACCTTGCTAGGGGAAGCGCTCTTTGGGGGTCTTTCTTTTCTGACATGCGGCACAATTCCTGGGGAATGCTTCTCTCTCCCGGACACCATCCTTGACTCACTGAACATGCGTCATACTGTCTTGCCAGGGGATAGCGGTCCACCTGATTTGATACATGCTTGGTAACCGAATATTGTTCTGAACAAATTTCTCAGTCTACGATATTAAAATTGTACGTTCCCTTAGAGGCTGGCTCCAATCCTGTTACAGTGCCCAGAGTCCTGACGGTCTGTTATTAGGGTTTTTGTGTTAATGCTCCCAATCCTTTATTTTGAAAGGGTAAACGTTGAGCGAGTCTCTGGTTGTTTGGATTATTTTTCTAAGTCTGGAAATATAAGCCGTTGAGAGAGGGTCCTTTAGTTGTTTTATGCGACTTTTAGTTGAACCGTTTGTTGTCTTCTACTTGTTTCTAGCGGGCGTGCTAGAGGCTCCCCGTTATTGGAGGAAAATAAATATTTTTTTTTCCTCTAACAGCCGGGTTGAGCGGGGCTCCTTTGTGGTTACTACTACTTTAGTTGAGCTGTGTGTGTTTATTACGGACAGGTTCCGATTCACTGGCCAGTGTTATACATGCTTGATCAGCACAGAACGGACTGTGAGGGAAATTATGGGCAATAATCAAAGTTTATTGTCTCCTAAGCAGGGAGAAGTGGAAAGGAGCGCACCTCTTAATAATCAGATGAAGAAAAAATATGGAGATGGAAGCTGTGAAAAGTTACCTGTTTGGGTTGAATGCCAGTGAAAAGCAATTCATCAACTCTAAAAGGTTGCCAAGCATGGGGGGCAATAAGAGCTCATTGACCCTGAGAGAGGAGGTGGACTGGCTATCGCCGCTGGTGGGTTAGATGAGGCCTGCACTCTACTACTACTTACAGTAGACACTGCGCAGCGAAACCTTGTGAATGCATGGACGTGACAATTGAGGCATGAACGTGTGCGGTGCATGAATGACAATGATGACACGTTACATATGCCTGAGAGAAACGTGTTGTGAGTGCGAATGTGCCAGTGGACATGTGATTGGCTGATGAATGGCTGTTTTGACTACACATGTTCCTCTGTTTCACCTTCCTTTCATCCTGGGTTTAGAGGCACTAGATCTTCTCCCTGTCTTTGCCAATTATGTAGTGGGGTGTTCAGATCTCACTGCTGCTTGTTAATGGAATTATGATTTCTGGCTTTGGGCCTTCTAAATGGTTTACCAGGTTTTAAAGGTTATTTTTCTGGGTGTTTAAAAGCACCAAACAACGTTTTTTTTTTATTTTTTATAAATAATACCACTTTCAGTGGAATGACTTGCTTTGACCTTGACTGACCTTACTGTTCATGTTCAGTGTCCATGTTTTTGTTGTTGTAAGTGTATACTCGTTGTTGTGTACACTTGTCTATGTCTTCGTCTTAGATGTTGTTATTGTGTTTTTTTCCAATATACAGGATGCTGGCTGTATATTCAAAGGAGACGAATCAAATCCAACAAAAGAAAAGAGATTTTTTAAATGATTCTTTTAAGTCTTAATATTTTCCTCTCTTTTTGTTTCTGAGTGTTTCCGAACAGAAAATGCCACCGCCTTTTTGACTCCGATCCTGCCTCCTACAGCCGTCATGCCTGGTCACTGCTTCTTATGATGAAGGATGAGAATTAAAGGGAAGTATTGTCCTTAAACTATAACGGAGAAGCAAAGGGGAAATAGACTGAAATAGACACATGACAATATGACATATTGTGGATGTTCTAACATAATATCTATTCCAGAGACTACATGAACCGCCACCTTAACGTGGTGGAGGGGTTTGAGTACCCGAATGATCCTGGGAGCTATGTTGTCAGGGGCTTAATGTCCCTGGTAGAGTCTCCCAAGGCAAACAGTAGGCCCACCACCCGCAGGAGGGATCATATGAGGCCGGTGCAGTGTGGATCGGGCAGTCGTCCAGGGCGGGGGCCTTGGCAATCTGATCCCCGGCTACAGAAGCTAGCGTTAGGGACGTGGAATGTCACCTCTCTGGCGGGGAAGGAGCCTAAGCTTGTGTGCGAGGTGGAGAAGTTCGGACTAGATATAGTCTGTCTCACCTCGACACATAACAAGGGCTCTGGAACCAGCCTTCTCGACAGGGGTTGGACTCTCTTCTACTCTGGAGTCGCCAATGGTGAGAGGCGCCGGGCCGGGGTGGCTATACTTCTTGCCCCCCGACTTAGTGCCTGTACGTTGGAGTTTACCCCGGTAGACGAGAGGGTAGCCTCCCTCCGCCTTCGGGTGGGGGGACGGATCATGACTGTTGTTTGTGCCTATGGGCCAAACAGCAGCTCGGAGTATCCACCCTTCTTGGATTCCTTAGAGGGAGTACTGGAGAGTGCTCCTTCTGGGGATTCCCTCGTTCTGCTGGGGGACTTCAACGCTCATGTTGGCAGCGACAGTGAGACCTGGAGGGGCGTGATTGGGAGGAACGGCCCCCCTGATCGGAACCCGAGCGGTGTTTTGTTGTTGGACTTCTGTGCTCGCCACAGATTGTCCATAACAAACACCATGTTCAAGCATAAGGGTGTCCATATGTGCACTTGGCACCAGGACACCCTAGGCCGCAGTTCGATGATCGACTTCGTAGTCGTGTCATCGGACTTGCGGCCACATGTGTTGGACACTCGGGTAAAGAGAGGGGCGGAGCTGTCAACTGATCACCACCTGGTGGTGAGTTGGCTCCGATGGCGCGGAAGGATGCCGGTTAGTCCTGGCAGACCCAAACGTATAGTGAGGGTCTGCTGGGAACGCCTGGCAGAGTCTCCCGTCAGAAGGAGCTTCAACTCCCACCTCCGGGAAAACTTCAACCATGTCTCGGAGGAGGCGGGGGACATTAAGTCCAAGTGGGCCATGTTCCGTGCCTCTGTTGCTGAGGCGGCTGATCGGTGCTGTGGCCGCAAGGTAGTCGGTGCCCGCCCGGAGTTCCTCAAGACCCTGGATGTTGTGGGGCTGTCATGGCTGACACGACTCTGCAACATCACGTGGACATCGGGGGCAGTGCCTCTGGATTGGCAGACCGGGGTGGTGGTCCCCCTTTTTAAGAAGGGGGACCGGAGGGTGTGTTCCAATTATAGAGGGATCACACTCCTCAGCCTCCCCGGTAAGGTCTATTCAGGGGTACTGGAGAGGAGGGTCCGCCGGATAGTTGAACCTCGGATTCAGGAGGAGCAATGTGGTTTTCGTCCTGGCCGTGGAACTGTGGACCAGCTCTACACCCTCAGCAGGGTCCTTGAGGGGTCATGGGAATTTGCCCAACCAGTTCACATGTGTTTTGTGGACCTGGAAAAGGCATTTGACCGTGTCCCTCGGGGATTCCTGTGGGGGGTCCTCCGGGAGTATGGGGTATCGAACCTCCTGATAGGAGCTGTTCGTTCCCTGTATGACCGGAGTCAGAGTCTGGTCCGCATTGCCGGCAGTAAGTCGAAATCGTTTCCGGTGAGGGTTGGACTCCGCCAGGGCTGCCCTTTGTCACCGATTCTGTTCATAACTTTTATGGACAGAATTTCTAGGCGCAGTCAGGGCGTTGAGGGGGTCCGGTTCGGGGGCCTCAGTATTGCATCACTGCTTTTTGCAGATGATGTGGTCCTGTTGGCTCCAACATACCGTGACCTTCAACTCTCACTGGATCGGTTCGCAGCCGAGTGTGAAGCGGCCGGAATGAGAATCAGCACCTCCAAATCCGAGTCCATGGTTCTCGACCGGAAAAAGGTGGAGTGCCTTCTCCGGGTTGGAGATGAGGTTCTGCCCCAGGTGGAGGAGTTCAAGTACCTTGGGGTCTTGTTCACGAGTGAGGGAAGGATGGAGCGAGAGATCGACAGGCGGATTGGTGCGGCGTCTGCAGTGATGCAGAGTCTGCACCAGTCCGTCATTGTGAAAAGGGAGCTGAGCCAAAAAGCAAAGCTCTCGATTTACAGGTCGGTCTACGTTCCAACCCTCACCTATGGTCATGAACTTTGGGTCATGACCGAAAGAACAAGATCACGGGTACAAGCGGCCGAAATGAGTTTCCTCCGTAGGGTGGCTGGGCTCTCCCTTAGAGATAGGGTGAGAAGCTCAGTCATTCGGGAGGGGCTCAAAGTAGAGTCGCTGCTCCTCCGCATCGAGAAGAGCCAGATGAGGTGGTTCGGGCACCTAATTAGGATGCCCCCTGAACGCCTCCCTAGTGAGGCGTTCAGGGCACGTCCCTCCGGAAGGAGGCCCCGGGGAAGACCCAGGACACGCTTGAGAGACTATGTCTCTCGGCTGGCCTGGGAACGTCTCGGGGTCCCCCCGGAAGAGCTGGAGGAAGTGGCCGGGGAGAGGGAAGTCTGGGCCTCCCTACTGAGGATGCTGCCCCCACGACCCGGAAACGGCTAAGCGGGAGAAGATGGATGGATGGATGGATGGAGACTACAGAGACTTCCAATCCAACTGCGAAAGTGGGGACGCATCTTCAAATTTCCAAAAGGAGCGTACAGTTGACCCTGGCTTTGACCTTTATGGCTGAGGAGGAGGAGGTCGAGGAGGCTGAAGGGCACAAAAGCAGGCGGACACAAGAGAGGAAAACGGAGACACATCCAAAATGATCAGATAAGTGATTTTCCAATTATATTTATCATATAGTTTTAAGAATCCAAATGTATTCTTATCTAAAAAAGGGAAGGGAGAGGGCCAACGTCCCTCTGATTTTTGATTTGTATTTTATCATGGGAAAATGATGTACCTCAAAACCCTTTAACCCTTTTCTTCCCCCACCGGCACTTAATCTCCAAGGCCACAAAACACTTTTACTGGGTTCACTGGACATTTTTAAGGGTAAAATTAAGTGTTCTCAACATTGGGTTAATGGCCCAATCTCGGTCGCCTGAGATTTAAAGAGGGTCCTTCTTAATAATTGATCGATATAAATGAGATAGTTTAAAGTTAAGTAACTTCCAAGCATTTAAGGAATCTCTCCAAACCGTGCTATGGTTCATCGTTCCTACGAGTGGGATAAATGCAGAGAGCAAAAGACAATATGATTGTTCGACTCAACTTAACTTTAATTCTGTCTAACCTTAAAAGGGCCAATAATCTTGCTTAACTCTGGTTCAGACACAGAATGGGAGATACTTTTGCCACCAATTTAGCTTAAAAATTAAGTAAATTACATCTCAAATAACAATTATGGGGGAAAATAATGAAATAAATGAACTGACAAATTCAGCTCTATAAAATAATTAGGTTATGTTATTAGGTGGGGAGTGTTAACATTATTCAAAACAAATAAAGAATAGAATAAGATTTCTCCTTCATAAATAAGAGAGAGCAAAGAAAAACAAAACAAACAATTTAAATCAATAAATAACATTTATTTATTTGGTTAAACTTACTTGGCTTTTCACATCTCCATGTCTCCCAATTGTATACATTCATCTTGGAAAGACATGTAGTCACACTCCACACTTTTCCATGTCCTTCTCCTTCTGACTTGCATGCCCTTGTAAACAGTGGTTCTCAAATTGTTGCTTCTCACCAGATATCAGCGTACCACTAGTAGTAGATGTACCACAGTTTGAGAATCACTGCAACTCCAGCTACGCTTCTCCTTGCTCCAGGAAAGGAGAATTGAATTAATACTTCCTGCTTTTCTTTTAGCCTCATATTTTCCCACTCACATGTGAATGGGCTACAGATAACTTTGAGCTTGGCTAAAAGCTCACTAACCCACTCCTAACCATTGTGTGATTGTGCTGCAGCACCTTTTAGGATCTGAAAAGCTCTCTGATCCTGACCTCTGACCTGTCTCTGCCTTCCTGGAAGCTATAACTGAGTGCCAAAGCAATACTAACTATTCATTTAGTTAGTTAACTAACCCTAACACCCCTTCTCTTTCAACTAGTTTTATTTTTATTTTATTTTATTTTATTTTATTTTATTTTATTTTATTTTATTTTATTTTATTTTATTTTATTTTTTTGTTTTGTTTTGTTTTGTTTTGTTTTGTTTTGTTTTGTTTTCCCCTCTTTTCTTCTGTTCAGGTATCAACCGATCCCAAGAGAGGTTGCCAGGTGTGTGGAGACTACCCTTCCTCTTACAACAACCGATCATCTACACGATATTTGGCCTAATGACTTCGTGATCATCTACCACGCCGACCGGAGGTGGACCGGCCCTTTCTGCGTTCAGCTGACGACCCACATGGCAGTGAAGGTCGCGGAGCGGGCGACATGGATCCAAGCAGCTGATTGCCGACACTAGCTGATGCTGAGACGGAGGCTGACCGAACAACGAAGGGGGAACCGACAAGGCCACTAAGTGAGGCGGCGTAATAACAACTACACCGTCTAAGCTGACTTCTCAGGTGTGGTGCACAAAGAAGGGTTCCTTTGCCTTGTGGGATCACAGGAGCTGATTACCTAGATCAAGCCCTGAGGACCCCGCCGACGTGGGATTTTTGTTCTTCCTTTGCTTTGTTTATAAGCAACACCCATGAAAGGCTTATAGCTAGGTGGAGGGTGGCTGCAAGACGATACAGTCACAACCCCTTCTGCTGTAATTGTAGAAAACACTCAAGGTTCTTCTTTCATGATGCCGCGAATCAAGTGCGGTGATTCTAACCATGGTTCCACTATTCTTCTAGCTATTGGTGACCCCAGTTACCAACAGGGCCACTGAACTCAGTCAATGAACACGAGTGATGTCCTTGATGTAAATGATGATTTTTGCTATCTACATGGTAATAGAGGTTGATTTTTGATGATTCATGCCATTGATAATAATGATGAAGTTTTTAAGGCTTATTTCCACATTTTTCTTGATATGTCTGTGTCTCACAAAAGAAGAATATATTCAATGTATGACAATAACAATGCTAATGGTTAACCCTGATGGACAGCAAAGGTGGATCCAAGGTTATTCTACTGCTATAATAATTTCTTTTCTTGATTTGGTCGTCAATGGTGACCAAAAGTGTGGAATGTTTTGGCAATTATCATATTCATCATCATATCATCAAATGTGTGTTCATGTGTACATTTTGTCATGTTTTAATACATGATGACTGCATTACTCTTTGCACTTTTGAACAGCTGAGTCATGTTAACACACAGATAAGAACCCTGGCCTGAAACTTCAAGGCCGAACTCACTCACATTCACATTACACACACACACACCAACTGACTCACACACACTATCGAGGACAGATACCAGTGGCACCAGCCTGTCCTCCACTTCCACTGTTGGGAGCATCTGACTCCCTCCTTTTCTTTCTGTCAGGGTGCAACTTTTTTCCCTGTCTGTATAAAGCTTAAGATGTGAAACTGTTAGTCAGTCCTGTATATCCTGAGCCGGGGACAAGACCTTTTGGACCATCCTGCTTAGTACCTGGCCGCCTTTCCTTCCCACAGGATGGGACTCCTTTTTTTTGTACTCCTTTTCATTTAGTTTTATAATAAATCTTTTTTTATAAAATCATCAAGCTTTGACTGGACATCATCATTCAACACAGAGCATAATTCATGTCACCAAATGAGGTCAACCGCAAATTTGCCGTGACAATTGCATCGATGCTGTGTGGATCTGATAGCCGTTCAGCATAAGTTACCATGGTGATTTAGCTCCGTAAGACGTCAGCAAGCTTCGTAGTCCAGCACACACTGATTAAATCCCGGAAGTTAGCATGATAAGAGGTAATCTAGATCCATAGCATACCCCTTAGTGTTTATATATATTTATTCTTCCACAGTCTTTAGCTAGCGGCCTCTAGCCACAAAATTCCAGTCACAACTCTTGGAGTCAGTTGGAGGCAAAAACAGGTGCCGGCTGGCTAAAGACTGTGGAGGCTATTAATGTTACAGCTTTAGAATGTCATCTTGTTGTGTGTTTGGGTGCCAGAATTGAATTCCAGCGGACACTCATGCTCAGAAAAAATGAAGACGATTGTTGTTTTGCCTCAAGACTAAGCCCCTCCCAACAAAATACGTCACAATGTTCACAAATAATCAAAGGGTCTATTTGTTATTTTGATTTGTTTTTTAAATGGAATAACCAAGGGCCTATTTTATGAATCTAGATTGGATTAATCTTCGTTTGCTGGTTTCAGCTAACCAAACACAGGAGCTGTCTTACGACCGTCGATCACCTATGATCACAACGCGCTAAATTAAGCCAAGTGATTACAGCCTTGCTACGTGCGTGTGCACATGAATGGGTGGGGGGTGTGTGGGTGAGCGGGTGGGGGGGGGGCTTGGAGATTGCAGGGTCTGACCAATTAGTGGAGAGAACTGGCAGACTGAGCGTCTTTACAATGAATGGAGGAACAGCTTATGATTTTAAACAAAAATAATGAATATAAATCCATGATGACAGTGAAGAGCAACACTGTAAGTGCAGCAGGAGGTGGAGCTTTTACACTCACTCAGCTCTGATGCACTTCATAACTTGGTACCAATCAGGTTGCTTCAGTTTAAAATGATGAATAATTAAAATCCATAATTCAGACCAAAGACAACCCTGTTGTCATATAAAAGGCAGGGATGAGAGAACTCAGGCCGGAAGCTGCTGACACTGTGAATGCATAAAAGCGCAAGATTATTTATTATATGAATCCATTGGGTGACAAACGGACAGCGCTCTGCAGTAAAACTTTATTACAGCACACACGTGTTTCTATTCAAGTGGACCTCTATCACACACACTGGGATGAGAGCACATTGTGCATGTTCTTGCTGATAATGTCAGCCCCAGCGTATGAATGAATTAATGACTTCAGCCGTCTGTGCACAAGGATTGACACATGCTTCATCAGCTGACTGTAAATCAGTCCATTAGATATGAATCTATGTCTTTCCTAAAGGATGTCATTGGTAAATGAAAGTATTGCATTTATAATTGATAATCTTCTTTCCTAAAATCAGCTGTCAGATTTGCACCAATCATAATTATCTAACATTGGGCAGGTCATTTTCTAAGAGATCTGATTGGTCAGGAGACGGCGCTAATGTCCAATCCTGAGCCAAACCTGGTCGTGAACAGGTTTGCCGTTCAGCATTAATTTTCATAGTGATTAGGTTCCAGCACACACTGATTAAATCCCAGAAGTTAGCATGATAAGAGGTAATCTAGATTCGTAGCATACCCCCCAAAGAACGAAGGGTAGATGGACTATGCTGGTGTTATCATCCAATTTAAATCCTTAAAAATGATTTACTTGGATATACATCATTGTTTTAAAATGAATATCTTTCATTTCATGTAATAAAGTAAATTATAAATATTTTGTCCTAATTTTGATAGTATCGGTTTTTGAAAAGGTTGAAGGTGATACTTTTCTCTTTAATTGAAGAGGAAAACATTCTTTTGCAAATAACTTTAATTTTGAAAATATAACTTCCAATTAACCATTGGGAATGAACACTGTAGTATTCCTTAAATCAAATTAAATTAAATTAAGGCAATTAGAATAGCCCTGACTACTAATGAATGTTGTTCCTGAGAACAGTCCAAATTAAATTTATCATTAAACTCAGAATGATTCAAAAATACGACCATTGTCATCCATTGTATTAGCATAGACTCCCTTTTCCATCTGATCTTTAAAGAATAAAGCTTTCCTCTTTTATAAAATACACCTGTTATTCCAGATTCTAGCTTTATGTGGACTGAAGTCGTGCTTATAAAACATTTTCCAATTTAATAATATCTTCATATGATAATTTGATAATGTTATGTGTTATTTTAACTGATCTAAATTACATCTTTAAAAAAATTGATTCCTGCAACCCTTTAAAAAAGACAAGTTGGTAATGTAAATGTAATGTACTATTTATGTAAATCATAGATATTTTTCATGTTTAACAAAAGTTTGTAACGACTTTAACTTGATTTCACTGTTAATTGTCTCAAAGTCAATTACGTTCATACTGCCCCCTTCACTGACTTTACAATATCAATTTTTCTAATTAGATGTGTTTTATTATTCCAAATGAAATGATGTATAATTTGATTATTTTTTAAATACATATTTCTGGAACAGATAGAGAATATGCTGGGTAGATTCATCTTGAAATCCCTTCCGTTTTTGTTAACAATATTCTACCAAATATTGAATGTTTCTTTATAGCCTTCGGTGACTGAGAAGCGCAAAACACATTTACAAATACTGCAACACATTTGCAAATTATTGCAACATTTTTACAAATACCACAACAAATTTACAATTTTGAAAACAAGTCTATGTAACTATCTAAAAAATACAAATAGTAAAACAAAAAGTTGAGAAAGATTTACAAAGGCACAACTGTAATTGTAAAAGTGTTTCCATAATTGTTAATTAGTTTTTACTTTTTTGCAGTCATTTGTAAATGTGTTGCGGTCATTTGTAAAAGTGTTGCAATGATTTATAAATGTGTTGTGGTATTTGTAAAAGTGTTTTGAACTTCTCAGCCACCGCAGTATCCAGCTATTTAAGATTTTTTTGTAGAACAATTTCAATATTAGATACCTTCCTCTAGGTGTCTCTCTTCCTGTGTGTTTTTACTCTTCTGATGAACCGTGTCGCAGCAGTTGCGCCTCCGGTGCTGCAGGGGGCGCGTTGACAGAAGCGCAGAGAGCTGCTGCTTGTTGTCTGTCCGCTGTCCACTTCAGCACCACAACCCAAGCGGAGGTTGAGAGGGAAGGAGGCTTCGCATCGAGCAGCATCAGCATCAGCACCTGGCCCTAACGCTCACATCACCGATACGAGCCGCAGTCAAGCTGCTGGAACGGTAAGAGCTGAACAGCCACTTTGTCCTTGCTGCTGCCTCAGATACACGACGAGCTTTACGGGTTGCTGTGTTCATGTTTAAAATAGGGTGTTAGAGGCGAGGATGGTGCAGGAGGCCGTGTTGAATGTGCTCCGTCAGCTCTCGCCTCGCAGATGGTGCAGTTTGGAGAAGTGGCGACATTGTGAGCTGCTCCTGCCTTCCCCCGCCCTCCGTCCGTCCTTGCTCTGGGACATTTAATATCGCTGTTGTTAAAGTAAGAGGCTTATTGTGGTGAACGGCCTCTGCTCGGTTTTCTCTTACATCGGCCTATCTTTGCATTTAAAGCTGACTCAGGAATGATCTTTAAAATCCAGTGGCTGGTGTTGTATTTTATTTGACTTTGGCTTTGGAACCGTATAAAATGTCCTCTATTCCTACAACTATCACTATTTTATTTGGTCAATGTCGTTTGAAAAAGGGTACTGTTACTATCACACAATAATATTAAATCGAAATACTGAAAACGCATAGAGCCCGACCGACGTGGGGTTTATATCGGTGAATTATATAGGTTGATATATAGCTGATATAGCGGCCGATATATGAAAATAGAGCATTGATGTACACAAGATATATACTGTACATGAACACAAGTTCTTGTAATACCTAAAATATGAATCAAGACAAAGAAGCGGAACACAACTAAATTGAAACACGGAGCTTTAATTAGTAACACTGTCAACACCAGTTATGTAAAGCCTGAATACAATGTGTAAAAAAAAAAAGAATAAAATTGCTCGAATCTCAAACAGTAAACACGGATTAATTGAAATAAAGGCAAAATGTAACTGTAAACAATGAACTTGTGTACTTCTCCCAGTGTTGTCATTTTGAAATAATTACTGTAGATTCAAAAGCAGCAGCTTATAATTCAAATGGCACAGCACAGAGCCACAGAATTTACACACAGCAACAAAGTTAATACTTCAGTTACATATTATAGAGGGATATTGACTGATGTCAATTAATCTGTTATAGCTAAAATCAGGCTGATTAATTGGCCGCACAGATCGATTGTTTGGGCTATAATTTGAGCCATGGCAGTGGTGTTTAAAGCTAAGGTAGGCGATTTTCTCCAGATACACTTTTTAAGTTTTTGATTGAAATTGTATTTGTGTCCTGACAGAAAATAAGATCTTATGTGCTCTGAAAAAGGAACGAAGAAAATCTGTTATCTGTAGCAGCTGTAAACCTGTAATAACTTCGACCAATGGAAAAAAAATAAACCGTTTTTTTTTTTTTAAACCAATCACATCTCCCTGTCTCCCTGCTCGTTCTCGATCCCTTGCATGCACAAGCTCACACTGAAAGCGTGTCACCGCTGACAGAGTTAAAGTGTTTTTTAACATATATAATGATAAAGTTTATTGTTTACTTAATGCTGAATGAGACATGAGACAACAAGGTTTCTACACAATGCAAGCATGAGCTGAGCTCCTCTTCTGCAGCAGCTGTGCGCATGAGTGTGAGTGAGACGGAGCACAGGGGGGAGGAGGGAGGGGCTAAAGGCGGAGCCGTCGGGGAGGCTATATTCAAAATCATGCTGGCTTTCGAAAATTGCCTACCTTACCTTCAATCTATGGCTCACAGACAAAATACAGCCCACAAGAAGCTTTGGCTCCATAGCGTGACTTGCAGTGCAAAAGTTAGAGAAATATAAACTAAATATTGAATGAATATATGTATGCCCCATGCTTAAATCTTGCCAAAGGTCATAGTGTTCAAAACAGGTTTTTTTTTTTTTTTTTTTTTTTAGAGATTTTTGTGAAACATCCCCAGAGCTCTAGTCCATATATTATTTTATATCAAGAGACATTTTTGAATATTTGAATTATTTTTTTTTAATTATTATTTATAATGCTTTTTTTTTTTTTTTTTTTTTACCTCATTCCCAAAACAACTTAAGCTGGGTGCTGTGTCATCCGCTTCAATAAGCACAATGTGCACAAATATAACATCACATTTTACTCTCACCTAGGTGTTGCACTGCCTTCTCTTTTTATATTCTCCCTTTATTACTAGTAGGGTTGCAACTAACGACTATTTTAATAGTCAACTAGTCATTGATTATTGAAACGATTAATCGACTAATCGGATGACAAATCGTACATTTATTTGCTTTATGTTGCTACAATTTTTTAAATTTGGCTTGGGGCAAACTATGACAAAGAAAAACAATAAATAAATAAATATATGAATAAATATAACAATTCCCAACTTAGTGTAAACAGGTTCCTTACAAACACAAAATAAATTGAAAACATCAACACTAGAATCTGCTTCAGTAATATAATTTACACATTAAAAAGTTTGTGCATATTGGTCATTCCATTAGTGTTATTGTATATAATTTATTTATTACCTCATTAATAATGAAATCATTTTTAAAAAAAAAATTAAAGAGCACATGAAAAGCAAAAAAATAACTACATTAGTGTTTTTACTGTTTAATATAAACCCTTGCTGCTGAATCTAGTTTAGTTTATATCTAATGAATTACAAGTTATGGTTGATAAATATCTCTCTGATTACTATAATTAAACCAGATCAAGCTTGATGATTTAATCATTCAGGATATTTAGGCATAATAATCACAATATTAACATTACTTTCTATTGGGACCAGCTTTGTCTGTGAACACGTGAAATATAAATAAATATATTGTGTTTCACAAGTTGGGATGGATGAATAGTGACATTAGTATTTATGTTAACATTCATTTAACACAACATGTGACATGTTAGCGTTTATCTTTCCATAAAAGTGTTAAATCTGTCCATGAGCAAATCGGTGTCCCTTTGTGGTTTGATGACAGTAAGCTGTTTAGTTTTTGCTTGGTCTATTCCTTTAATGTAATGGTTAGCGTTAGCTCTTAACCCTGTCTCATGAGTCGGTGGGTTAGCTTAGCATGCTTTAGTAGAGCACCGTCACCGTGTTTGTGGGAACTTTGGGTGGATCTGATGGAGGAATTTAGCGGCGTCGACTTGGGATGGACGATATTGACAAAAAAATGTATCCCGATAATTTCTAGTATTTATCATGATAACGATAAAAATCACGTTAAATAAAAACTATAAATAAAGAAATTCACAACTTAGTGTAGACAGGTTCCTTACAAACACAAATAAATCTGAATACATCAACACTAGACACATTTAAAAAGGCTACAATAACTGCTGACTCAAACAGCTCATGAGCTGATATTTTGTAAAATATATTTGTGCATGTGGATTACTATTAGTGTTATTGTATGTAATTCATTTATTTCCTCACTTAAAATAAAATTATTAAAAAAAGCACATTATAAGCACTAATAACTTCAATATTGTTTTTATTGCTAATGAAATATAAATAAAAAATATTTTGGACAAATGAATAGTGACATTAATATTATGCTAACAATATTACAACAATATTATGCTAACATTTATTTCACACAATGTGTGGCATGTTTAGCTTTAATCCTTCCATGCAAGTGTTAAATTTGACCATAAACAAATTGGTGGCGCTCTGTGGCTTTATAACAGTAAGACTTGTTCTTTTAATCTTTTTAGTTGGTCTATTCCTTATATGGAGTGGTTAGCGTTAGCACTTAGCTCAGTCTGTGTGTCGGTGTGTTAGCTTAGCATAGTTAGCTTTAGTTGAGATTCCAGTTCATAATCGATGCTGCGGGTTCATCTCTGTCTCCGTGTTTGTGGAACTTTGGGTGGATCTGATGGAGGAACTTGAATCGGTTCCCTTTGTTGGATGGTTGTCTGGCTTTAACCAAGTAGCGGTCCGTGTTGTATCACAGCATAGTAGCTTCAGGTAGTCGTGAAGAATACGCACACAGACGGCGGTGTGCGGGGGGCAGTGCACACCGTGCAGAGCTTCCGTAAACAACGTTCCGCTCCAGAGAATAATAAGTTGGTTTTTTTTGGGGCATTCTTGGCTAAATTGAGGGACAAATGGCCCGTGGCCCTCGCTAATTTCCGACATAGGAATTTATCGTTTATATCGAGGGATGACATATTCTTACCGGTGAGAATGTTTTTGACGATAAATCATAAACAATAAAATATCGCACATTCCTAGCGTCGACAGTGCTGAGCTATCGGTAACGGCGACATATTCTTACCAGTAGGAATCTTTTTGACGATATATTTTCCGCTAATCACTTCCATAACATGCATACAGCTCTGAGCACAGATATATAGATGGTGAGATGAGCCACTCTTCATGAAAAAACTATGTTCTGCTCTGTCCACAGCTTGAAAAAGACGGTGATGACGTAACAGACAATTGTCGACAAATACATCTGTCGTGACTAATCCTGTTATCAATTTTTGTTGACAATGTCAACTAATCGTTGCACCCTTAAATACTAGTAGTACTTTATAATACAGCCTGTGTCTTACCGTGGAACTCTCGCTATCTTAACGGGGAACCCTGGGGAACTCCTGTTGCCTTACCAAGGAACTCCACGGAACCAGTGGGCGCGCACTGTAACTGTTCCCACTCAACGTTCTTGAAGCCAAAATATGGCACTTAGGGGCGCTTTCATGTTGCAAATTTGATGTCATTTGGAGCCAGAGTCTGCGCAGTAGGGTCCAGCGGGAGGAGCCCTGGTAACAAGCCCCCCCCATTTAGCATACTGCCCTGATGACTTACGCAAGCCCAGCTACGCCAAGAACATAAGTTTCCTCTGGAAATTCTACCAAAGGCTTGTTCAGATCATAGAGGTTAGTACAAAGCAACAATATATTTCAACTCAAATATCTCGGCTTTCCTTCACGACGTAACTGCTATTCACAAAGAGAGCTATGCATGCTTAGGTATTTCAAACCTCATATATCTTATTCAAAACAAACTTCGCAGAAAAATGAGCACTTGAACACAATGTAGGGTGATCATAACTAATGATCACAGCAGAGTTTAGGTTTGTAAAACAATTATGTGAAGAGTATTTTAACTTTACAGTTTGACTCACCCCCATCTGTTGAGGAGGCGGTGTTTATGACCTATACTGCAGCCAGTCAGAAGGGGGAGCTCTAAAAATGAAAGCTTGTCCCATCCATTCTTTTTACAGTCTATGCGGGAACCCCCGGTGTATTATGGTGAAACGTCTGCTGTTTTACCGGGGACCTCCCGCTATCTTACCGGTGAAACTTGTGCAGTTTAACTAGGGACCTCCCGTTGTCTTACCGGAGTACTTCAGATGTATTACGGTGAAACTTCTGCTGTTGTACCGGGGACCCTCCGCTGTTTTACTGGGGAAGTTCAGGTGTATTACCAGGGAACTCCCCCTGTATTACACATTAAACTTAACGTCACTTCCCAGAACATATGAAGTTATCTTTATTATTTAAATGCAGCGGTTTCCAAACTGGGCGTGGGGTGTTACGTCTTTCAGGATGAGAACATTTTTACACTGAAAGAACTTTATCACTGTTTTGAAATATATGAGTTTTGAAAAAGGATGATATTATTTTTTTTTACCAATAAGGTTACCTATTTTGTTTTCCTCTTATGAAACAGTACAGATATGGCTTACAACAAACTGAAAATACTGTATACATCACTAATGAACATACGTTTCTGCACACAATGATGACACATGCAGTTATAATTTATCTTTATTCACACAATTAATATTAAATAGGCTAACTCACTTTGTAAATAACCAGCATGAAGTTCATACACCCTCTACTTACCATGCAGTTACCTGGTTCTTACACTCCAAGAATTGTGGGATGCTGAGCAAGTCCCTTAACCCCCAACTGCTTCCCAAGCACCTCAGTGATGGGTTAAAAGCAGAGAAGAGAGAACAAATTCGTATATGTGTAAAACATAGATACGTGCGTAACTGCAGACACGCAAAAATAACGCTTAAGTATGCAGGGAAAATGGGGCATAAAAGGTCTTTAAGATTTAATAGAACTTGGACATCAGGGGCCCTATTGTCTGGACTTAAGTGCCTTTTTATGCACCTGCAGTTATGCGCCTCTCTCCTGCGCATATTCTCTGGTCCAGGTTCCTGACACGCCCACTGTGTGTAAATCAACCATAAGTAGTCTGTCAGTAAAGGCATTCTGAAGCCAGGGAGGAGGACTGGGCCATGATGTAATTTTTTGGGGGCTGTCTAGAAATCATGGAACAGGGAGTTTTCCCAACACCTGTAAATGTAATTGAAATCTGTGAAAATTATAAATCACACTTTTAATTTGAAATGCCTTAGTTGATAATGTAACAGGTTGATTTGATCAGATTATTGATCAGATTATTGCAGTGTGAGGATCTGCCACATTCTTCTGTCCACACAATCTGTTTTTTTCCCTCCAATACTAACGACAGATTAAAGTTTGCTTGTGTGGAAAGCCTGATTTTATTAACTTCTTTCATTTATGCATTCAGAAATGATCAGCGCGTATTAGTTGTCATCATCATCAACTGTCATCAATACTTTACCTGTGAGCTCTAAAGCGTGACAGAGTGTGATGCGCTGGAGGTTTGAGGAAATGATCCAGCAGAGCATCCTGCTTTAATACACAGGAGACATGTTTGCAGTGAAACAGAACCCTTGGTTTCCTAAATAATACGCAGTTTTGAATATAACTTGTTTAAAGCCTTATGGAGCTGAGGTGAGTGGGCCCGAACTGAAGCAGAGCCTCATTTCTAAATATGTGTGGGAACAGTTTCTGGTATCTATCCTCTCATGCGTATTTCTCCAACTTCCACATATGACAGCTTGTTTCACTTATTATTTACTCTGTAGTGGATCAAACTGTGGCTTTACATTGGACATAGTATGAAAATAGTTGGACATCTGTCTGGCATGGACAGAGGTCAAAGCGCGCAGCAACTGACTTAAGTACAGGGGGAGAATAGCGTGCAGCCAGAAACAGCGCCGTTGCACATCTTTTCTGACTTACGCGCATGGGAGAATAGAGCCCTAAAAGCGGAGGTGTATAAAGTACTGAACAATCATACTTAAAGTTAAAAAGTTAAAGCAGAACTCAGTAACATTTTCACCTTAATAAATCCTTCTCATAGTCCCTGTGAGGGTAATATAAGTGTTTATGGGGTGATTGGGGGGTCTTTCATCTCCTCCTGCTGTCGCTGGCCAGAAAACCACCCTTTCAACTTTCCTGGCTCTGAATCGGTGGCAAGACGTACTGCTTTATGGCAGCCCAATACAAACTAATGCTAGATTATGACCAGCCCTGTGGCTACACTTGGTTATCTGTCTGTCTGTCTGTCTGTCCGTCCGTCCGTCCGTCCGTCCGTCCATCCATCCATTTTCAGAGTCGCTTTGTCAGCACACTAACAAACATCACACACATTTCCACACTCCCTTCCGTATTACTCCAACATCATTCATTCATTGTACTTGTCTCTCTTCCTCATACTGTTCACATGGTCACATGGTACTACATGTGTGAAAGCACTCTTAGTGTCACTGTTGTATTAGGATTTTTCAGTGATCGGTTGCTACCATCTTGGGAGAACATGTAACTGTGGGGTGGGGCAGGCGGCGGGGGGTGTGTAGTGTTTACGACAGTGACATAACCAAATGGGACCTTTTTTTTTTTTTAAAGGATTTTTTTGGCTCTAGTGGCCTTTATATGACAGTTGCTTGACAGGAAAGGGGTCAGAGAGAGCAGGGAATGACACGCAGGAAAGGGTCCCAGGCCGGGAATCGAACCTGGACTCGCTGCAGGTGAGGAACTATAGCCTCTGTACATGGGGCGGGCGCTCTACCCACTGAGCTAAACACCACCCCACCAAATGGGACCTTTAACGGGAGCACAAACCACAACTTATTTACTTCTGCTTTGAATCCAATAACGTATGTCAATAATTAATAATTGTTCTTATTATTATATTATTTAAAACTGGCTACATTTCCAAACAAAATTAATATAGCAAAAGTCATACCCCTACCCCAGGGGTCGGCAACCTGCCCATCAAATGAACAAATTAATATATATACACTGTAACGATCATTCTAATTTGAATTTACATAGAATAAATACATTTTTGTAGTCTTGTCTGAACATTTTCAGAAACACTTTTAATTTAAAATTCCGACATTTGTTAAATTATTAAAAAATATATCTGCCCAATAAACCAACCGACCACTAGGGGTCGCTCAAGGACCACTAGTGGTTTGTAGACCATTCTTTGAGAAAGGCTGCTTTAAAACAAACTCAATCAAATAAAGGGCAAGTTTAAAGCTTAGATATCTCACAGTAGCTTAGTCCTTCATACAGTTTACTATGTGAGTAAAAATACTTTTCTTCTTTGAGGCCACACTTAGTTTAACAATGAGATGAAAGATATGTGGGTAAGTGACTAATTTCCATCAGTAACCATAGTTGCTATGGTTACTTAATCATTTGAATCAGGTGTGTTGGAAGAGGGAAACATCTAAAACATGCTGGATAGGGGCCCTTGAGGACCAGGATTGGGCACCCCTGACCTAAGACAACAAATGCAGGCATGATAAAAAAATAATAAAAATAAAACAATTATTTTTAAAAAATGATCAATTTTCCATTTTATTAAAGAAGGCTTTGAGATAGAGAAATGTCATTGATCAATTTTGTAATCAAGGTATTCAATAGTGCCGTCAAGAGATTCAAATTGCGTCTAATTAATTATGCTCTGTATTTATCAAATTCATGTATTTTTTAATTGCACCTAAAAATTGTTGAGAAATGCCCTCAACTTAAGGTATTTTCATTTAAATCACATTTTTGTGGCAGATCAAAACATTGATATATAACAGTGGCTTTATAAAGTTTCAACAGACTTGAACAGATGCAGACATAGTATTGTAGACTAGTTCCAAGGGCTGCCTGTTGCATCATAAACAGTAAGAACACATTTCTGACACCAAGCTTTTTCTCTCCTTCAGAAAATAATAATTATCCAGTGAGTTTGTTAATTTGTCAGTCACGGCATGCTATTAGCGTGTTGCAGCTAGCACTGTCAGAGTGTTCGTGCTCGCTGTCAGCGCTTGCTGTCCGTGCTAGCTGCTACATGTTTAGCAATACAAAAGCTCCGGTGATCAGCATACTTTTTCTTGCCCAAGTTGCACACAACTACGTAGGCTTTAGTTTTCCATCCGGTGTTTTTATTAGTCAAAATTAACACAAATCAAGCTGAGCAGCTCTGTTATTGCATCAGTATTATGGGTATACCGGAAACTCTTAAAATGAGAACGGTTCTGCGCTGTTTGAAGTGCTAACAAAAGAGAAGCGACTGACGGCGGTAATGTTTTAGCGCGTTATTTTTTCGCAATTAACGCATTCATGTGACAGCCCTAGTATTCAAGCACCTCAATGAGCCTTTGTAAATGAGAAAGTAAGTAATTTATTTGTAAAGCGCTTTTTGCAGATTAAATCACAAAGTGCTGTACAGAGCTGTGGAGAAATTAATACAACAGGTGCAACATAATTACAGAATAATAAAACATAGGTGCATTTACATCATAGGAGCAACATCAGAAAAGAATAATAAAAAATTAAAATCCAGTTAACTAAAAGTTTTTCTGAAAAGCGAAGTCTTCAGCAGTTTCTTAAAAGTGTCCACACAGTTGAGCTCCCGGAGAGACTGATGCAGGTTATTCCAGAGTCTGGGGGCCACAGCCTGGAATGCCAGGTCTCCTATGGTTTTAAATTTAGTTTATGGGATCTTTAGGAGACCCTGGTCTGAAGACCGAAGGCTGCACTCTGAAGTGTAGGGGCACAACAAGTCCGAGAAACAGTATATCAGAGCCTGGCCATGTAATGCTCAGAAAGTAAGAACTAAGATTTTATACTCTATGCGAAACTTGACTGGAGGCCAGTGCAGAGTAGAAAGAATGGGGTCTACCTTCTCTTCTGTCCTCTTTAAAATCCATCCATCCATTTTTTGACCTGCTTGTTCCTTTTTTCAGGGTTGCGGGGGTCCGCTGGTGCCTGTCTCCAGCTCTCATCAGGCGGTAGGTGGGGATATACCCTGGATAGGGTGTCAGTCCATCAGAGGGCAACACAGAGACAGGCAACCACTCCTCTTTAAAATGAAAGAGGTAATAAGGTTTTCTTTTTAAAGTTTCATACTGAAATATGTATGTGCATTGTGATTTTAGGTTTAAAGGTGCAGTCTGCAACTCTTATAAAAGTGACTTTTTGTCATATTTGCTAAAGCTGTCACTATCTAAGGACAGCTTTACATGAAACTAGAAGTTTGTGTGAGAAAAACAGGCACATTGAGTTCCCCCTGCTGCTCCTGCAGCCTTTGACAGGTTGCCAGAATGCACCGTGACCGAGCAAAAATAACCAATTACAGCCAGGATTATGTTTGATGGACTGTCTGACAGCTGTTGCTCACAGTCTCCGCCCCTTTCCCGGGTCTGGAGTGCTGTCTTTTTTACAGTGTATGGTCTGGAGGAGTAGAAGATGGAATTGGTGACTTTTCTGCTTGAAAGGTAATTAATGCTGCTTGATTTATATTATGTTTGATTTGTAATTGTTACACTAGAACTCTGTAGTACTTGTGTTTTTCATGTGTGGGCAGCAGCCTCCGTGTGGCTGCTGTAAGTGACACTGTTGTTGCTGCTGCTGCTGAGGTTTGTGCACATAGAGAGAGAAGCACTGCAGTAATATGCTTTTAACAGTGCAGTGTTATAGTACTGTGATGTTGCTGTCGGACTGACGTTAGCTTGTTAGCTCCTCTGAGGGAGGGATTTTGGAAAGTTTGGAGGCAGGGCGAGAGAGCAGCGGGGAGGGAGAGATCTGAGAGTTGCGGACTGCACCTTTAAAGCCATCTTCCTGCCTCATCATCTCATCAAAGGGACTTCTTTATCTTCATCGAGAAGCAGAAAATTCTTCAATACAATTTACATCAAGGATTGGAATTTGAATAATTAAAGCTTACTTTATCATCAAGGGGGCTGTTTGATTTGAACTTTATCTTTTACATGCTGATAACCTAAAACTGAACAATATTTTATTCATGATAGTCTTGTGATTCACCATTGTTATATATTATTAGCCTCATTATACATTGAAATTAGTGCAATTTTAGTATTCTAGGCAGAGTCTTACCAAATTTCGAGCTTATGTGTGTTGTTTGTGTGAGATAGGAGATAGTTTGTGCTCCTGAAACTCCATTATTGTCTATACAGTCATGATGAATGGCCTCAATATTTACATGTAGGTCTTTGAAGGTGTCACACAGTCACCATCACTGCTCAAAGACTACTTTGTGACTGGTTGTTGGCCATATTTGAGCTTGGTGTGTGTATACTGTGTGTGTATGTAGAATTGTTTGTGAGTGTGTGCACACAGTTCCCAAGGGATGGCCCTTCTTTATTCCATTAACTTCAGAGCTTTGAAGTTCCTTCTTAGAGCAGAGGTCAATAGCAGGATAGGAAGAGAGGAAAGAAGGCAAATCCCACACTCAAGGCGATCGGAATATCTGAACAGTGAGTTCGTATATGTGTTAGAGCCCCCGATATTCCATATCTGTGTTTACCCATTTCCACATCACATCTGTGTCATTTAACACTGTTCCGTTTCGTTTCCTTTTCCTTTACTGGCTATTAAACTTCCCAAAACTGTTTCAAACATGCTAAATACGGTTTATATAGTCAGCTAATGTTATTGATTTTACATTTTATATGCTTCAGATGATTTACAAAAATAGGAGGGTTACGCTGAAATCCTACGAAATTGCGGTGCAAGAGCTTATCATATCTATTAACGACACTGCCAAACCCGCAGCCTACCATTTTACTTGACAAATACCATTGGGGATATTGCCATAAAACATTATTTGTGAAAAACATTTTGGCCACCAACCAGCAAATCACCCTCACATTTTATCACTTGTTCAGCTGTTACACCATCAGATAAAGTCCATTTTCAGATTTGAATGCAATCACAATAATCTGAAACACTTGTTCATCACAGCCCATTAAAAACACTTCAGATGAAGCTCTGCATGCATTTTCAGTCACAGGACAACATGATCACTCGTGGAACTCGTAGCACCAGATTTTGAAGATTTGTCACACTTTCTATGCAGCCTGCACTGTGGTGCATGGCGCATAGAAATAGCGTATGAGTTTGTGATATAGCCCCATGACATGCATGTGAGGCATTTCCATATCATGTTGGGGCACACTTTTAAATAGAAAAAGCTGATCCCATTAGGGATAGTGAGTCAGATGTGGTCAAAGCCAGCGCAGAGTCAGGAACCTCATCATGTGCTGTGGTCATGTAGCTGTTCGTCACCACCCTCAGCTGATGAATAATGGAGGAGATCAGTGTCGCATTTCATCAGGTAATCCTGGTGTACTTTTCAGAAGTGCCGTGTGTGTGTGTGTGCATGCATGAGTGCGCGTGTGTGTTTGTGTGTGTCCGTCCGTCCAAGTGTGTCTGCACGTGTTTGGCTGAAATGAATAGAAAGAGGCACTATGACTGCACACACACTAAACCATCTGCCATTGCACACACACTAAACCATCTGCCGTTCTTCTCACATTCAATCCAGTTTTATATTCCTGTTTTGTCCAGAAACTAAAGCCTCACCAATTCAGGATCTTTGGTGCCGACACTGATTTTGTGGGACTTAAAAAGCGAATAAATCGGCCGAACACCAATAAATCATCTGATATATGAAAACATTGATATACACAGGATGTATACTGTACGTTAACACAAATTCTTATAATATCATAATATGATTGAAAAGAAAGAATCAGAACACTACTACATGTGAATTAAGGAACTACAATTAGTAATAGTCAAGTTGTCAACATAAGGACTGTAAACACACTGATAAATAAGAACAGGCAAACTGTACCAATGAACAGGTGCATTGCAACTCTCCCAGTGTCTCCCCAGTGAATAAATACATTCATTGGAACTTTTTTTAAATTATGATAATAAAGACATTAACTTGTGACTTTATGAGCCTGGTAAATCCTGCATAGTAGCATGAAGTGAAATGGGACGCTGTGTAGCAGTCTTATATTAATGGTAGACATTGGACTTAATAGTTATGTTTTGCTCCATGGCCACACTGATGGGCGGTGTTGGCGCAAAGGTAAAGGAAGCATGCTTGAGCGTGTTACGGTTTGACTCGTGATCTTGTTATCCTATGATTGAAAATGAATGCAGAGCTTCATCTGAAGTGTGTTTTTAATGTGTTGTGATGAACAAGTGGTTCAGATTATTATGACATTCAAATCTGAAAAGGGACTGGTATAAAGACAGGTTTAGCTGATGGTGTATTAGTTCTTTTTTTTTTCTTTTTTTTCCTTTTTTTCCTTTTCTCTGCACATGCTGTCAAAGGTCAACACTACAAGAAGTGCAATCATTATGAGACAGCAATGCATGTTTTGTTATTGCAATAAAATATATTGATTTATTTTATTGCTTAATTGTGACCATCACCAGCCCTCCCTAAGGAAGGGTAAGAAATCTTTTATTATAGGGAGGATATAAAAAGGGAGAGCAGTGTTACACCAAAGTGGAGAGGGAGGGGGAGGGGAAAAGGAGCAGGGAGGAGAGAGTCAAGGTAGGAAATAGAAAGGGTGGGGAAGAATAGATTGTTTTACAGTGAGGGTGAGATGTGAAGTTGTAGAATATATTGTGCTTATTATGTTGTGTAATCAAGCCAGTATAGTGACAAGTGTGAAGCTTAGCTATAATGGTGGTGGCTGTGAACAGGGGGAATGAGTGAGTGGTAGTACCTAAAGCAGGTATTTGTGATTAACGTGTCTAAAGTTAAGCCCAGTGTGAGTTTTATCCCACATCCCAAGGCGTGCCAGTGCATCATATACCAGTATATGTGCAAAAAACCGCTACCGCAAACCCAAGAACTGCCCCGGGCCCGCAGATGCAGCCAGGCCAGCAGAAATAGTGGGGGCCAGGGAGCCCCAGGCCACCCCCCCACGGCCGAGCAACCCCCCAGACGCCCCCAAGATCCCAGGCCGAGAGGCAGCCACCGCCCCCCACACACACATCCAAGGAAGCCCCAAGCAGCCAAGCACCCAGCGCATCCCGCCACCGACCCCAACCCCAAGGCTCCCCGCCAGCATCCCGCCCCTCCCACCTACCCACACCCAAGCACTCAACCCCCGAGGGGAGGGCAGGGAACCCCCAAGGGCGAGCCCCTGGGCCAAACCCCCGTGGGGGCGCCCCCCCACCCCAGCCCACGAACAGGCCACAACCCAGCAAGACCGCACAGCCCCAGATGGTGCAAGAACAGCAGCCCAGGCCCCGCCCCCCACCAGACAGCGCAAGCCACGGGGCAATGCCCCCCCCCCGGCGCAAGGGCGACCGGCGGCCGCCACCGCGAGAGCGAGGCACCCCAACGGCACACAACCGATGCGGAGCAGCAGCCCCCCGCCAAAGGCACAGAACCCACCCACCTGCCAGCCCGCAGATAGCAGGACTGACCTACCAAGCAGCCGATGCCGACCTCAACCACCGAAACAGCTAGAGCCACCCCCCAGCAAAGAGCACCATCCAGGAGCGCCAAGCAACCCCGCCCCAACCCCGCCGCAGAGACCAGCACCCCCCAGCGCGCCCACCCCCCACACCGGCGCGGCAGGCCACCCCTGACCCACACGCCACAAGGCGCGCCCCCAAGGCAACCAGGAGACAAGACAAGCACCAAGCCCCACCCGTAGGGAAGGGGCACCCCCACGCTCCACCAGGCCGGCACCGCCCGGAGAGACCCCGCAAAGAGAGCCCCCAGCAGTACCCCCCACGCCCCCCAGAGACCCACCGCTCCGCCACGCCCGACCGCACCCTCCCGATCCCCACACGGCGGCCCAGCCATCAACAGAGGGGCCCGGCCCCCACCCGACAGGCCCAAATGTGTGAAGTTACCCACCACCCTGTTATGGTGCCTCTCCATTCCCCAATGGAATGGAGAGGCCATTCCCCAATGGAATGGAGAGGCACTTCCCTATCCCCTGAGTGAATGTATGTGTTTAGTGAATGTATGAAGTGCCATTAAAAAAGGGTGGATGTAGGGGAGCGGTGCTCCCCATCCGGCCTATGTGTATGTATGTGTATGTGGTGCAATAGCTCTGGAGGGTGGTGTGTTGTAAAATTGGAGGGATTAGTAGGGCAGCCAGAGGTGGGAGTGCCGCCCCCGTGCCACTACTTAGTAGCACAGGCGGCGGCCCCCTCCATCCCCAGCCCCACCATCCAGCCCCCCAAGGGTTGGGTATGTGAGTGTGGTGTAACAAGTGGGTAAGCCAGACCAGCTGGGAGTGAGTGATGTGAAGTGTTCATGTAGGAGGCCTGTCTGGTAGGAGCCCGGCCCGTCTGCATGGCGAGCCACCGGAGAGGGTAGATAGCGCAGACAGGCACGCGGCACTGCGGGCCCCAGGGACGCGCCGAGCAGCACAACCGGAGACCCCCCACGGCACCCCCCCGAATCATGCCGGCCATACGGAGCACGGCGGGCCCCCCCCCCAGGCGGAGCCAGGCACCAGCCACATCCCCCAGCAGCCCGGGAGGCGATCCCCGCCCCGGCCCCCACAGCATCCCGGGCCGACAGGAGCCCCCCACGCCAAACCCAACGGGAGAGCAGGCGCAGAGCGAAGGCGGAGGAGGGGGAGAAGGACGAGACCGGACAGAGAGCACGAGGAAAGAGTGGCAGAGAAACACGCAGGCCCCTAGCCCCAAAGGCCACACAGATGTGCACGAAGGGGGCAGGAGAGCAACACCAAACCGCACAGGGACCATGAGAGCACCCGAAAGGGCACCTAGTGGTGTATTAGTTCTACTGGTGATGGGTTTACCTGGTGACACCTCACGGCAGAAGCATCTCTTATGTTATGTCAGCTATGGACCTTGTATGTGTCCGAAATAAAGTTTTGATGACGATGACATGGCTGTGCAGGATTCTTTGCAGAATGTTAGGATGATTTGCTAGTTGTTGATAATTAAAGGTTTCACAAAAATTGGGACCATATCACACATTTCCATGGTATTTTGTCTGTTAAATGAGTGGCTGAGGGTCTAGCAGTGTGATTAATGTTGCTCCCGCGATCTATTCTTGCGGGATTTCAGCATAACCATCAAGTTTTCGTAAATCATCTGAAGCATAAAAAATGTGAAATTATTAAAGGAGTTGACTCTAATAACCCTATTTAGCATGTTTGGTAGGATTTTAGGGACTTTAATAGCCAGTAAAGTCATCTAAAGAGGGAAAGATGATTAAATTGAAAGGAAAAGTATAAAGTAACGTAAATTACCATACCGGTAATTTTGAAAACCGTGTAGCTGTTTTGGGGGAAGAGTTTTGTTCTATATTACTGGGAATATCTAAAGCTATCTGTCGCTCTCTGTCAGGTTTAGAGTAGGCTTTACACAATCAGGATTTTTGGGGCGATCACCATTCAGTAAGTTTTAAAAAATACGATCCCCCATCCGATCATATGAGTAGGGATGCTTACCAAATTCTGTACTTTTTTAGGTACCTACTGAATTTCTTAGGTACTACCTGGTACCAATTCATGTAAAATTAAACGATACCATGTTTTGGTAACTAAACCCATCCTTGTGACTGTGAGGGAGTGGATGAGTTGGAGATTTCCCATGCGGGACCTGAACATAACAGTTCCAGTGAGATTCATTTTGTCTTCATTTTTAACAGTATGTTAAGTTGAGGTTTTGTTAATTCAGACAAGGTTTTCCAGGAAATGTATACCTCCTGACTAGGTGACCATCCGATTACAAGTCCGCTTCCTTTACCTTTGTGCCACCAGCGCCCGTCACTGTGGTCATGGAGCGACTCATAACTATTAAGTCCTACAGTATGTTGAAGTTTTGTTTTTTCAGACAAGGTTAAAAAAGAAGACAAAATTAATCTTACTGGAGATCATATATGGAAATCAAGTGAAACTTCAGAGTAACCTTCAGAAGCGATCAGCAAAACTCCTCTGACGAAGACTGGCAGTTGACAGTTGAAACTTGTCAGGAGATAAAAAAAAATCCTGAAAAACCTTGTCTGAATAAAAAAAAGCTGACACACACACACACACACACACACACACACACACACACACACACACACACACACACACACACACACACACACACACACACACACACACACACACAGCCACCAGCCGCCCCTCTTAAAACTGAAATATTGTTTATTTCAGACAGAAATAAATAATTAAGTTCTTCAAAATTGTATGAGTATAAAAATGATTTGGGTCTGACCATATTCTGGTCATAGTTATTGGGTTACAATAACTATTCTATTTTTAAAGATGTATGTAAACTCCGTTGGTGCTCTTTTTGCATTTTAATTGAAGAGCTGTTAAAACATTTTATTGCTTTTTTTTAACAATAATAATAAATATCTATTATTTTCTATAAAAAGATCAGTGACGCTACACACAACCAGCACATGCACAACTGTACTGTACCTTGGGAGAGAGAGCTCCATAGCCTCTGTTAATAAACAATGACTGTTGAAGTACATTCATGAATCAAATGCTTATTTTAATTAAAAAAATATTTTCTATTTCTGGACACTTAATATTTACATTAACTTACAATTCGGTGGTGTATTAAGAGTTTGAAGTTATTACAATTGATCACATGCTTCAGAAAAGGTATTATTGCACTGAAAAATCATTAGCACTGTTGTTAACATTTCTTGGTTAAAATTAACCACAGATTTGCATATGTATCCCATTATAATGTTTGTTGGGTTTCAAACTTTACACAAGTAGCAAGGTATTATTCACAGTTCCTGGAAATTAAACCTACTGTTGTTCATTGTAACCATAGCATTTAATGATAAATTCAGAATAGAATGTGGTACATGTAATTCTGAAGGCAGCTGGTTGGTTGCAGCACAGCAGAAAGCTCAGCCGGGGATTTACGGCTGAGTTCAGAGCAGAAACAGATGGCAGTGGTTGAGGGAGCAGGAAGGGGGTTGGGATACACACGCTGCCTGGACAGAAGATATCACAGCGAGCCTTTTTAGTCCCCTGCCTCCAAGGCGATTAATAAGGCCAACATGGCAGCTGTTGGTATGTGGAGCCTTGTCGCCTTATTTCAGGAGATATACTGTGTAACTTTGGTTTGTTTTAAGGGTAAAGTTAAGTCAATGTTTCAAGCCACTGGTGAGCACTCTGAAGGCTGCTGGTATTGAGTTATTTTTAAAAACCATTGTAGCCTCTCATCTGAAAGCTGATATCAAGAGTTTCTGAGACATCTATATTTATGTATCATTCTTTTGAAATGCAAAAAAAAAACCTAACTAGTCTTTTACTATGGTCTACTGTCGGTGGTCATTCATATACGTCAATGTACAGTATATACCATAATTTCTGGTCTATAAAGCGCACTGTTTTATTGGCTGCATTACCATAATTTAACAATTTTCTAAGAAAAATCCACACAAATACCGCAGCCTAACATAGGCTGAACTCTACTGGCTAATGAGGGTGCCCTTCAGACAACTCGGCCATTCAGAATGGGCAGGTAGGTGGACTGCTGTACTCTTTTAGGTTTCACGGAAATTACAGTGTTTCAACTGATGTTTCCTTTACTACATAAAGTCAGCTCCTCACTGTCCCACATCGCCATATCAGTCCACTTACAGCTTTTTATGGTCACTTCTTACTGGAACCAGACTGATACACTGCTTCATCTGCTCTTCTTACCATGAACTACCGCGGAGCGATCACAGCGAGTCGGACTCTAAGTCCGATCTCTTCTGAATGAATCCAACGTGATGATTTGGCAACTTTATGCTGTTATGCTACTATTACAAACTGGCTGACTTTTACTGTAGACGGAGCGGAGATCAAAACAGCTCTGATCTCCGCTCCATCTGTCCGTCCTACTTACGGAAGCGTCTCCATCAGCCTCAGAGTCCATAGCACCGATGAATCCTGAACAAACCAAACGTGGTGATTTAACAAATTTATGCTGTTTATCCTTCTATTACAAACTGGCTGACTTTTACTTCATCCATGGTGCTAGCTCTCTCTCTCTCTGACAACATTTCTCTGCGTCGTTACTATGATGAGGCAGGGTGCATTGTGACAAAATGAGTGATCAGAATGATTCAGTGAAAGCAAGAACGATTTTGTGATGGAGCGGAATTTTGTTGGGGCACGAAGCTTATAAAACCAGGAAAAATCCAACAAAACTGCGGCATTGTTTAAGCCGCAGGGTTCAAAGCGTAAGACAAAAGTAGCGGCTTATAGTCCGGAAATTACGGTATGTCCCGCCTTCGTCCTATAGACCTATACAAATTGCAAATCGCGCCGCGATCGCCCAGCCAATAGGCTTCGTCTTCATATAGCGGAGACTGTCAATCAAAGTGAATGTGCACGCTTTGACTGTAAACAAAAACAAAAGCATCATAACAGCAAATGGGTATCACTCTCCAAAGCATCTACTAAAAATCAAAAGAAAAGTCCGGGTACAAAGCTTGTGGATAAATGTCTTCGTGACCGCAACATAATTTATCTCGGAGCTGCTTTTCAAAAAGCAAAAAGGTGGAGGAACTTGCAGCTTTTAAGGATTCCGAACGGACCCTTATTTGGCGACATTTCTCATGGACAGGTAATAAATAATAAACTACCATAAGTGTTTTATTAGTGAAAAACAATACTACATGTGTGTTGGTGTGTTAAACATTGTTGTTATGTTCCACGATGCGCTTGCACAAAAGTAGATGCGTGGCTTCTGGTAGATTGGCAGATGCAGGGGGAGGAAGTGGAGCTTTTTCGGGAGGGATTTTCTCTCTCTCCTTTCATCTCTGAAGGATGGGGCAGGGCACTGAACTCTCAGAATATCATGATGAACAAACGCAAAAGTAAGCAGGAGGCTACTCTGGAGCGTTTGCGTGAAATCGAATAGATCTTGGAGAGGAAGGAGAGGATACTCGACCAATTGCTGTTTGATCTCACTCTATTGGATTTTTTGAGACCAGAGACTCAAGGCTACTGAAAGAGCGTTAGCCTGAAACGAAAACAAATTGTTTTCACAGGGCTCAAGACTGCAACCAAAATTCTTGCATATGTGGCTGTTTTTTCAGTGTGCGTGAGTGAAAATTGAATTTGGTCACATCAGTGCGAGTTTGTATGGTGACCTTATTTTGAACGGAGCGGCTGAGCGCTTTGTCACGTCCTGCAGAGTGCACCTCTCTCTCTCTCTCGGCGCTGCAGGTGCACGCTCACATAACTTGGCTGCGGATAATACATCGCGGTCCACGAAAGGAGCCAGGCATAAAGAGCCCTTCACTGAGTGTGCGCTCACATTGAGGGCAGCAGTTAAAAGGAAGAACGTGCCGAACGCAGCGATAGAGCGTACACGCTCATCAGAACCAGCATGGAGGGGCCCGAACTGATGGACTATGATGCCAGGCCAGATGTTCAGCTGTGGTTCTCCCAGTCCAGGGGAAGAGGGTTAGGAGACCCCACTCTAAGAGCTGGCCCCTCTGAATTGAAATCCATGGGTTGAAGCAATGCAGATGCCAACTTGTTTACGTTAATTCAAGTACAGAATTTCTGCAACATAAAAAAAAAAAAACAGACTACGTGTAACCTGTTGTTATGCTTTTTTATTTATTTATTTTTTATTTATTTTTTTTATAATTTATTTTTTTTTTAAACAGGAAAATCTTACATGGTCCAACATCTTACCAATTTCCAAACATTACAGCACAACATATATCTGTATACACATATATACAAATATCTCAACAGTGCAAGATGTGGTTCCTCAAGTTGAAACTTCAGCCACTCCTTCCTCTCATTTTCAAAAACATTTTAAACAAATGTATACATTTCAGAACCCAAAAGTAAAATAAAATAAAATAAAATAAAATGAACAAGAACAAAAAGCTGTCACTTTCACTCGTCCATTTATAAATATATACTCACATCTCTATTGAATAGTCCTGTAAGTTTTATATTCTATAGGTGGGTCATCAAATCAAGTCTGGCCTCCGAGGGCCAATGTACCCAACCCACTTTGACCACCATCTTTGAAATTTCTCCGATTGCACTTTAATAGAAAAGGTCAATCTTTCCATAATGTAGATGTCATAAATAATTTTATACCAATCATCAATTGTTGGTGCATCCGGTTGTAACCACCTCTTAGTTATGGCCTTCTTCCCTCCCACAAGCAGTATTCTCATTAAATATTTGTCTGCCGCAGATTGTGTATGCCGTTCCATGCCTCCCAAATACAGTGTGTAAACATCAAAAGGAATAGTTATTTGAAATACAGTTTCTAGACTTTCATGAACCTCTCGCCAAAAAGTTGCAAGTTTTGGGCAACTCCAGAACACATGGGAATGATTGGCTTCAGTTGAACCACACAACCTCCAACAATCTGTACCAACACCTTGATATCTCTTTTGGAAAGGGGTAATAAAAAATCTGATGATATTTTTCCACCCAAATTCCTTCCAGCTGTGTGAATTACTTGTTTTCCATTGCAATTTACAAATATTCCCCCATTGTTCTTCAGATATCTGCAAACCTCATTCCCTTTCCCATTTACTTTTAACATGCAGGGTGTTTAGGTTTGAGGAGCTCTGTAAGCTTTTGTATATTCTGGATATTATTCCACGTCCACTCCCAGACACATAAGCCGTCACAAAAACACTTAGTATATCGCTGTCTAATTTCCCTGATCCCCCCCGCCATGATCTCATTCAACCGATGTCGTATCTGTAAATATCTAAACAAATCTTTATTCTCCCATTTATATTCTCTCTTGCACATATCAAAACTTTTAACAACCCCCTTCTGTATTAAACAGCAGTGAGCTGTTACCCCAGAATTTCTCCAAATTTTAAAAGTGGAATCTGTTCTGTTTGGTATAAATTCTGTGTCATATGCACACCACCGTAATACTTTCTCTGCATCCTTCAGGTTATGTTTGATAATCATTTTCCGCCATATTTTCAGTTACTTTTATCCAAGGGTTGTCTTTATCATAAAAGTTATTGATCAATCCATCATCAGCTATTACAGCTTGTAGTGGGGGTCCTATGGATTCCACCTCTTCTATTTCTTTCCATCTTGCTCTAAATTGTGGATCAGAAAGACACACTAGTGGTCTTAACTGTGCTGCATAATAGCAATCCCTTAAAATTGGGAGCGCCATACCTCCTTTTTCTTTTGACAATTGCATCGTTTTGTATCTTATCCTTGGTTTCTTACCCATCCAAATATAGCGCGAAATTAATTTATCCCACTCAATAAACTGTTGATCATTTACTTCAATTGGTAGAGTCTGAAAGAGATATAGTAGACGAGGCAGAATAACCATTTTGATTGAGTCAATCCTTGAAGTTAGACTAAGGAAGGGTATGAGGTTCCATCTGTAGATGTCTGACTTTAATTTTAAACTAAGAGGGGTATAATTAGCTTCAAACAATTTTGTAATATCTTGAGTGAGGTGAATTCCTAAATACTTAATTGATTTTTCACACTTCAAGCCATATTTATTTAGAAGATGCCCTGGTGGATCGAAATTTAAAGCCAAAATCTGGGTTTTTTGAACATTTAGCTTGTAGCCTGACAATTGACTAAATTTTCCCAGAAACAACATTAATGCTGGTAGAGATCTCAAAAAATGAACACATCATCTGCGAATAATGACAATTTGTGCTCCTCTCCTGCTATCTTTACTCCAGTAATCTGTGTATTTTGTCTAATAGATTGACTTAGAGGCTTAATAAAAAGAGCAAAGAGAAGTGGTGAGTAGGGACATCCCTGTCTGCATGAACATTCTAATGTGAAGGATTTAGAGAGGCTACCATTGATTTTTATCCTTGCTGTAGGTGCATTATATATGGCTTGAAAGGCCTGAATAAGAGTCTTGTGAAATCCAAACTTATCTAGTACCTTATACAGGAAGGTCCACCTGACTGAATCAAATGCCTTCTCTGCGTCCATTCCCATAAACATTGCCTGTATCTTATTTTGATGCACATTCCACATAATATGTAATGTCCTTCTCAAACTATCCTGCGTCTGTCTCTGGTGGATGAAGCCCGTCTGGTCCAGATGTATGAGTGATGGTAAAATGTTTTCTATTCTCCTAGCTAAAATAGACATAAATATTTTATAGTCTACATTTAGCACAGAAATTGGTCGGTATTGTTTACGGTCTAATTTATCTTTACCTTCTTTTGGAATTACTGAAATTATAGCTGCCTTCCACGAGGGGGGGATTTCTCCCTTTTTGAGTGCCCAAGTATATATGTGACATAGTTTTGGGGTTAATTGATCCTTAAAGCATTTATACCACTCGGCCGAAAAGCCATCGAACCAGGACTTTTATGTGGTTTTAGCCTTGAAATTGCGGCCTTCACCTCTTTAGCAGTTATTTCTGCTACTAATGTTTTATTCTGTTCCTGTGTAACTGTAGGCAAATCCAAAGTTTCAAGAAATTTCTCTATTTCATTTACATTATTTAATTTGGGTTGTGAGTATAAATTCTTGTAATATTCTTCAAAGCTCCGTTGGATCTCTTCCAATTTATACTGTATTTTCTTCGTTTGAGAACATCGTATTTTAGTGATGGTATTATCGACCTCTTGCTTCCTCAGTTTATAAGCTAACAATTTCAATGCTCTACTACCTGCCTCATAATGTCCTTGTTTTAGAAATATCAATTTCTTTTTTATTTCCTCTGAATAAATCTCATCTATCGCTTTTTGCAGTTTTTTAATTGCCCCTTCATTATTTGGCCTGACTTTATCCTTGTGTTGTTTCTGTAAGTCTTTAAGTCGGTGATTTAAATCATTGAGCTTCTCTTGTCTTTGCTTCTTTAGCATTGAGGAGGAGGAAATTGTTTTCCCCCTCAACACCGCTTTGTAAGCATCCCATACCATAGGGGGGGAAACTTCCCCTTTTTCATTTTCTTTAAAGTACATTTCCATCTCTTTTTGTGATCCTAATTTTACCTGGGCATTATTTAATATATTTGAGTTTAATCTCCACAATGTTGTTTTTAAATTATTATTAATACTAATTACCATTTTTATTGGTGAGTGGTCTGATATATCAATTGTTCCTATATCACAAGATCTGATTCTAGATCGTTTTTTTTTTTTAAATATGAAGAAATAGTCAAATCTCGAATATGTGGATTGTGGAGCTGAATAGAAGGTGTAGTCCCGGTTAGTTGGGTTAAGATCCCTCCAAACATCAATAATACCAATTTCCTCTATATAATAGAGTTGATTTTGTTGATCATGGGTATATTGTGACCTCTGCCGGTCCCAGATGAATCCATTCTAGTTAGTTTTATAATCATATCACCTCCACATATAAGCAACCCCTGAGATTCTGTAGATATAATATGGAATAATCTTTGATAAAATCGCCAATCACTTCCTGGGGGAGCATCTATGCTAAATAATGTCACCAAAACCCCTTCAATCCTTCCTATGGTCATTATATATCGACCCTCCTTATCCTTAATCTCTGAGATATGTTCATATTGAACTTGGTTTGAGATAAGGATAGCAGATCCTCTTCTATGCCCGGATTTATAGGAGGAATAGAATAGATGTTTAAAGCCTCCTCTTCTCAATTTATTATGTTCCACATCTGTTAAATGTGTTTCCTGCAGAAACACCACCTGCACCTGCTCCTTTCTCAACTTTGAAAATATTTTACTTCTCTTGAACGGGTTAAGAATACCGTTCACATTATAGGAAAGTATCTTTATAGTATTATCCGACATTACATTTGTAGTAGAACCTCTTAAGACCTCTAAAATGAGTTTGTGTGACAGCTTCCATGCTGCTCTGAACTGCATCGAACAAAAAAACAAAGTAACTAGTTAAGGTGTGAACCTTAATCAACATCAAATGTTCAACAGAAAATTGATAGGTGGGGTCCATAGAAGGACCCTGAGTCAGTTGTTGTACTGCAGCCTCCCTGAGGGAGGGCCTCTCGTTCCTGAAAGGGCCCTCAGTCGCCATGGTAACACCATAAGTTTTATCCATGGCGGTGCAAATACAGTCCAAAAAAGAAAAACAATCCCCCGACTTGCTTATTAATTGCCATCATTTTGGGTTTTCATAATAAATAAAAATAACAACAATAAAATTTAAACCAGAAAACACTAGTCATCATATAAATTTAAATCTAAGACATCTGACTAATCAAATAAGATTAAATAAGAAGGAAAGGGGAATAAAATGGTTTCCGTCGCTCGTGGGGGAAATAATAGCTTAAGCTTTACCTAGAATGTCAAAGAAAACAAACATATATATTCCCCCAATAGGGCCAGTGTGTTCATCGTCTACTCAGCCTTGTCTTGGTCTTCCTGTGATGAGCTCCTGAACTTCTGGAGCCTGTCCTTGTATGTTGATCCTCTTTGTTTATGGGCCTGGGTCTGTCTTCATCCGCCGCTGACGGTCCATGTCAGCCTCCTGATCTGCTCCAGAAGGGTCTCGGGTGGTTTAAGCACAGTAACCTGTAACCCCTTCTTTGTCATCTCCTCGGTCGCTTCCTCTGCAGATGTGTACGTACGGGTTCCGTCTGGGTAAAAAACTCGAAATCTGGCTGGGCGTCTGGAAGTGGATCCCCTTTTACTTCAGCACCTTCTTTGCTTCCGCATATTCTTGTCTTTTCTTAAGCACACTCGGTGCATAGTCATTATCAAAATTGACACGCGCACCTTTCCAGTCGAATCCCTTCATTTGCCACGCTGTTCGCAGGATCTCCTCCTTCATTCTGTAGCTTTGGAAAGCGACAACAATCGACCTCGTTCGTCAGGGATAGGTTACGTTTTAACAGTTCCTCAACCAAATGTATCATCGACGGAGACTCTTTCTCAGACCCCTCCGCTACGGAATATATCCTAATATTATTCCGCCTGGATCTTCCCTCTTGGTCGGATTGTTTAGCTTCCAGGTGAGTCTGAAGCTTTACCAGCTCCTCCATCACTTCCTCCATCGACTGCATCCTCTCCTCAGCACTCACAATCCGTTCCTCCGCCTCATCGAGTCTCAACTTTGCCTTGTTGATCTCCTCCTTAATTTCTCCAAGTTGCTGCTTGTTGTCTCGGCAGAAGCTCTTTATTTCCGCCAGTATTGTGTGTAGACTGACCTCCACGTCTTCCCCTTCTTCCTCATTCTCAGCTAGCAAACGGCGGTTAGCATTAGCTTGTGAGCGTTCATGGCTAACGCCGTCCTGTGAGTCGACAGTCTGTTGGTTTTTCTTGGTTTTCATCTTAGTCTGCTCGTCCCGCGTCCACGTCTTGCCCTTATCCATCTATTCACGTTTGTTCAAGTCGCGTTTGTCAAGTTTAAAGGGCAGTTTAACACCAAATGTCGGAGGAGTGAAACTTTTAAGCTGTCATCTTTGCGGCTGCGCAGTCGACCCCCCCTGTTGTTATGCTTTTATGTTTTTTAAAACATTTACTATGGTATGCCAGTTAAGTCAACTGTTCATCAGCATGCATGGCTATGCTGTAACCATGTCATCATTTTGTTGTGCTTTAAAACACTCAACAAAGATCTACAAAAGGAAAAAGGGGTCAAAATGACTGAATGAAGGAAATTAAACAGACTATCAGAACAGAATATGGTACATGTCTTATGGTTTTGAATTGATACAGATGAATCATAGTCTTACATGTTTATGGTGTACCATATTTTTAATGAGATGATCACAGTCTTAATGTGTTTAACCATCAGTATTATGTCTATATAAGGATACGTGCGTATCCATCGCCCTCGTTTATTGGATGGTAAAAGTCCGTTCATTGACCAGATATTAATAATGAGAAAGCTCTGAATATATAGAGAGGGAGAGGTTGTTGAGGGACAGTCACAGGGCAGAGTGAAGGCTCCCCGATGACAAAATTCATGAACACTATTGCTTTTTGCAGCTCACCTGCATCGGGAGCTTTTGTCGTGTTGGACGTGACATCCAGCGGTGCACACAGCTGAGCTGCTCCCTCAGTTAATTTGAATTCAATGTTTAGTGCTGAGTTCCAAGAAACTATTCATCAAATACTCACAAGTCTCATACATGACATATTATTTGATTGTGAGTTACTGCATTGTCTTTTTTTAAACACTGACAGGTGTTTAAAAAAAATAATCAGATTCACAGAATCAGTGTGTGATCACATACTTCAGTTGTTCTCTATGATAAATTGACTAAATAACACCAACTTTAACCCTGTACGACTTTTAAAAGGTTTAAACAACAGAAACTTCTTGCCCGTCCTTTTTTATCACTGCTCAGTAATAGATGATGTCATGTCCTGTTGGTGTCAGCATTGGTTTCTTTTGGCTGTTTAATCAGATTAAAAGCTGCAACGCATGCGCCCTCACGTGTCTAATCATTAAATCTGCGATCGATCTCGTTGGTCTTCTGAAGACATCCACATTGTCAGCTGACTTTGCTCAGCTGGGAAGCTCTAAGCTGAGAAGAGTTTGATGAAATGGGAACAGCCAGCGTGGTCACAGACTGCCTGGGTTAACCAGGTTTAAACGATCATCAATAGGCAGTAGAGAAAAGAAAAGGCACACTCTTCATACACATCAGAAATAGCTCCAATACACATCCTTGTGTTATACCTCGAAATAATTGAAAACAATATTAAACAAAATGTGGAGAAAAAGTATTACAAAAACCTAAATAAAAAGGAAAATTAAAGAAATTAGGTGGGAGCTAATGTAAACACTGCACCAGAATTGTAATTTAAGGCAAGGTTTTTATGTTTTTTTTTTCCTTTTAAAGTACTTCAAATTGTTATTTTAAAAAAATAAATGTACACATATTTTATTTGTGTATATACATGACTAGTACAAGCACCTTTTAACAAAATTGAATATTACTGTCTAGAGTGGCTGCTGTTCCCCACAGGAGTATATTCCCAAAGGCATTCTTACAAAGAATTTTGTTTTCTATGTAGCAGTACTGTGTCATTATCAACCTTGTCTGGAGGTCTACTAGTGCAGATGCCATTTCTGTTCCTCTCATATCACCTGTGGTGTGACTGAGGGCTCTGTCTGACCTTTGAGGCGTTGACTGATTGCCCACTGGAAGAACGGAAGCTGACCTTTATCTGACTTTTCATAGAGACTCCCCTTCCCTTAGTTCTTCTCCTCCTTCTCTAACTAAATAACTCTCAGCATTCTGTCTGCCTCATATCACTGTAGCGACAAACTGAATCTGCTGATGTCCTCAGCTCCCCAGAGAGCCGGAAGCCTGTCTCTGTGTATAGGCTGGCAGAAGAAGATGGCAGAAGAGAGGCTGCCGTGTAATTCCACAAGTGGGAGAGAAGTAGGTTTAGTGCAAACAAGCGAGGCACACATCATGTTGTGCCGGTTTAACCTCCTTGGGATACGACTTGCTTGTACACCAATCTATTTTTAGACAGATACAAATAAGTAAATTAGCTAAAACACCCAGACTTAGATTTTATATCAATAACAGGAATCAGCTTAGTTATACTATAATGGTGGTTTGAAAACCGGATTTCTTACAAAAAGTTTTGTTAGACGCCCTGCTCTCTCTCTCTTCGTGTGCCTTTTGCCTTCTTTTTTTGTGGTAGATTTCTTTGTGTACTTTGTATGTCCTGTAGTCCAAAGCAAGCATTATTGCTCAAATGGAGATTTCCAGTTCAGTAGTAAAATTAAATGAGTGTGTAAATGTTAGCTTTAGGACCTTTTCCAAGAATGCCAAATTAGGACAGTCACCATCAAGCACCAACTCTGTACACAAACCAGTTACTAAATGTGAGGCTGAGTCGTTAGTTACAAACAAGGCCGACTTTTGGGCCAACGTTTGTTGAAACACCTATAGGTTGACAAAACACACATGAGCTGGGAAGTACTGAAGGCTTGTGCTTCGCAGCTCTGTGGAATATTCCAGCACATCTTCACCATGAGCTTGAGTCTGCAGAGGGTCCCTGTGCTGTGAAAGACATCCTGCCTGGTTCCTGTTCCAAAGACGCCACGTCCCAGCGGCTACAAGGATTACAGAACGGTTGCGTTGACCTCCCACATTATTGAAGACCCTGGAGAGACTTATCCTGGTGCAGCTCCGACCATTTATCAGACAATACCTGAACCCACTACAGTTTGCCTACCAGCCCAAGGTTGGAGTTGAGGATGCCATCATCTTCCTGCTCAACCGTGTCTACTCTCACCTGGACAAGCCGTGAGAGTCTGTGAGAGTCATGTTCTTTGACTTTTCCAGTACTTTTAACACCATCCGTCCGTCTCTACTGGGTGAGAAGTTGACAGAGATGCAGGTTGACTCCTTCATTGTGTCCTGGATTGTGGACTACTTAACTGGCAGACCACAGTATGTACGCCTGCGACACAGTGTGTCTGACAAAGTGGTCAGCAACACTGGGGCCCCTCAAAGGACTTTACTCTCTCCCTTCCTCTTCACCACCTACACTACGGACTTCAGCTACTGCACTGAGACCTGTCATCTCCAGAAGTTCTCTGATGACTCTGCAGTGGGTGGATGTATCAGGGAGGGGAACGAGGTGGAGTACAGGGCTGCTGTGGACAGCTTTGTTACGTGGAGTGAGCGGAACCAACTACAGCTCAATGTGACAAAGACTAAGGAGCTGATTGTGGACCTGAGGAGAACCAAGAGGGTTGTCAGCCCTGTCTCCATCCAGGGGGTCAGTGTGGACATTGTGGAGGAGTACAAATACCTGGGAGTGGTGATTGATAATAAACTGGACTGGGGGAAGAACACTGACTCCCTCTACAGGAAGGGCAAAAGCGCCTCTATTTTCAGAGACAGCTGTGGTCCTTCAACATCTGCAGGAAAATGCTGAGGATGTTTTATGAGTCAGTGATGGTGAGTGCGATCCTCTACGCTGTTGTTTGCTGGGGGAGCAGACTGAGGGTCGTAGATGCCAACAGACTCAACAGACTCATCCGCAAGGCCAGTGACGTTGTGGGGATTAAATTTGACTCTCTGACAGTGGTGACAGAGAGGAGGAGTCTCTCCAAAGTGAAATCCATCTTGGTCAATGAGTCCCACCCACTCCATGATGTGCTGGTCAGTCACAGAAGCCCCTTCAGCACCAGGCTGATCCAACCACGGTGCTCCACAGAACGCCACAGGAAATCATTCATCATTCTTTATCACTATAACCTCACAGCTCGATTGTTGTACATATCTAAATCATATTTGTATTATTTTTGTAAATATCTGAATCATATTGGTGTATATTTGTATATTATTATTATTATTATTATTATTATTATTAATAATATTAATATTAATATTATTATTATTATTATTATTATTATTATTATTATTAATAATCCTACTTTATTTTCTACTACTGTAATGTGTGTGTTTCTGATCCCTATTTTTAACAGTCTTTTACTTAATTAAAGGAATTCTGATTCTGTGACTGTGAAAGGATATACAGGTGTCTCTGCTTGGGGTCTTGGGTTTGGCAAGGCATATCTCCTCTGCCTCCCCGATCCCTCAATTGAAATTTTAAATACACCTATACATCACCACTGGAAGGGAATGGGTGCTGCTCTTTGCCCTCCGATTTTATACACCACATACATTCATACTTGGGCGAGTGGGTGGGCACTGGCTTAGGACTGACACGTACTGCAACTTGTTTGTCCTTGCCTGCCACTCCCCACCCATCTTCAAATTTAAATTGCATCTCATATATTTGCTCACAACATACAGTAAACCTACAGGTTATTGAAAGTGCTTCTACAATAGGGAAGGGAAAAGCACCAGCACAGTGTAGTGGGCGGATTTATCCACAAGACAATATTACCTGCAGTACTTGTATATATGTATATATCTATCCTTCATCCTTTATATTGACACTATAATAAATATTATTATAGTTATTTTTTTTTGTTGTTCTTTCCACCATCCGCCAATTTAAATTATTTGTATTGTTTTTAAACTGTACTTGGAAAATAAAACTATTATTATTCTGAAGACTGGGTCGTAAGGTGGGTACCAGCCTCTCTCTGGTAGGGGGTCACTGTGTGGAGCTGTGATCTATCTCGGTGGTGTGGATGGGCTTGGCAGTGGGTTTCCAGAGCAATGCTTTGGTGGTGCTGTTTGCTCACCTGTTGGGAGAATTCACTAACATTGCAGCGCAAATAGGTGCACGTGTAGACGTGGTTGAGACCGCCCTATTTAAGTGAACATTTTGCTTGTTCAATGTGGAGAGGTGAGTGCACAACAGCACAAAATGACTTTTGAAGTCCAATTGGAGACAGGTGGACTTCTCTGTCTGCTGCACAAACATTCAGTAATGTAGAAAACAAAATAAACAAATGAAAATGTTCATCCTCTGCACCGCAGCCATACCGGACTCCACACAGGCAGCCTCATGTTCAGCTGTTTCTCTCCCTCACACACACTTTACTCTGCATTTTCTTTCAATGGCTGTTAATATTAACTATTATTTTATTTACATTATTTTCTTATAGTTGAAAGCTTAAGTGGAGCATTTTTTTCATCTCTGCTGTGTATTGTGTCAACATTTACTGCAGCCATGATCTCTGTGTGTGAGTTTACACCTGGCTGTGGGTCGTACTATTTTCTGCGCAGAAAACAGTCACCACAAACAGTTCCAGTTTTGATGAATTGCATTGTGTCCACTGCATTAATTTATTTGCATTCCCCCCTCCCATTTTTTCGTTCCGCTTGTGAGATCCGCATATTTTACATATTCATCAGAGGGAAACGCGCTAAATGGATTGTGGGTCCTGATTCCCTTGGGTTTGTACTCTTTATTAGCATGTGGAGTGACGTTTACACACGTTTTAATACCCCTAAACCTTTAGTGAATCCGCCCCATGGATTTCTTTGTCAGTCGAACACGTGCCATTTGAAAGCGGGTGTCTGGAGACAGAATATTACTGACAGTCACCTCTACAGCAGAAGGAAATAACTGTAACAGCCACTGAACATCACGGTGAACTGAACGTTCAGAAACAAGCTTTGGATAATGTGGGGAAAGTGAAAGTTTAACTTTAATAACAGGACGGAGGCGTCATGATGCGTATATAGGACGGTGTCTGATCATGGAGGGAAATTGCTTGGGAGTGACAGCAGAAGTCATGCATCTGCTGAATATTTGTTTTTGTTTATATATAAAATAAGATTGCTGATTGTTTAACTAAAAATTAAATATCGTTAATAAATTGAAGTTTGTGGTGGCTTGTACACAGTATATAAAGTACACTAAGGTTTAAAATGTAAGATATCTGAGCAATTTTTTAATAGTAGTTAATAATAAACAGCATAAAGTTGTCAAATCATTGCGTTATGTTTGTTCAGAAGCGATTCTGCCCAGATTCTGACTCAGAGTCCGATTGACGTGATCGCTGCTGAGGCAATGGTGCACGGGTTGCGGACGGAGCGGTATATCAGTCTGGTTCCAGTAAAAAGTGACCATAAAAAGCTGTAAAAGGACTGATATGCAGTGAGGATGTGATTTCATGTGGAGATGGAAACTCATCCATTAAAACTAATCAGAATACGTGGAAATACACAGAAACCTTCGTTATCCAAAGTACAGCAGCCCGTCTTCATGGTAGTTTGGCCGGTCTCAGTTCTGCCATTTCTGTCTAAAATACTTGACTGCACAGTATTTAACCAAGTGCCCCCTTCATCGGCAGAACAACAACCTCATTGACTCCTATCAATCTTGCTTAAGGCGTGACCATTCCACTGAGACTGCACTCCTGTCAGTCAAATTATTACTGCGACTGGCCAGAGCTGCTGGTCAATCCTCTTTTCTACTGTTGTTAGACCTTTTTTCTGCCTTTGACAATGTAAACCATGAAATTCTCCTCTCCACACTCTGAACTTTGCTTCTCAGGATCTGTTCTGTTGTGCTTCAAGTCCTACCTCGCAGGTAGATCTTTTCATGGCTGAGAGAAGTGTCTGAATCACATGGCTTATCGATCAGGGGTCAGTGCTTGGTCCCTTACTATTTGTATTACACACCACCTCACTTAGTGTAGTGATCCGCTCGCATTGCTTCTCCTACTTCTGCTATGCTGACGACACTCTACACTTTTCCTGTCTTTTCCACCTTATGAAACAACGATCTCAGCTCGGATATCAGTGTGTCTGGCTGGTATATCCACATGGATGAAAGAATGCTGCCTTCAACTACATATGTCTACGACTGAGCTTATTGTCGTTTCAGCTTGTCTTCAGTTCAAACACAGATCAGTGCCTGGCTTGAATCCAATCTACTTGTGCCCATAAATTTGCGTTTTTTCACGAGGATTACTAGAAAACACCCTGGTGGAGGTCCCTCATCAATATCTAAGCTGTGGCGTGTTGTAGTGACTAACTGTGCCCTGAAGATGGCAGCAGTACACCTTTAGATGAAAGATTAGCCACTGATGCTACCCAGCAAAGGAGGAAGAAGCAGGAACGATTGAGATTATGGCGCTACGGAGTGATATAGTGACGTATCCAGCAGCTCACAGCTCCACATACTAACACAAAACATGTATGGTCATGAGTAGATTATTGATAATGTTGCGAAAAAAAAAAGAAAAGTAAATAATGTTGCGATGGTGAGATAAAACCATCAACTGACAGGGCTAAACGGGTCATCGCTGCGTGTTGGGAGGAAGAGGAAGTTGCGTGTGTGCAGACTAAAGGGAGAGAAACTTAGAGGAACTCCAAAATACTGTAAGAAATCCATTCAACGCTGACCCAGATAGCAAAATAATAATAAATTTCCCATCAAAAGCCCGGTCTCAGTGTTTTTTTTGTTTTGTTTTATATAAGGAAACAATGTTCAGATGTTAGTTGTCATTAAAGCAAAAAAAAGCTTTAAAGTCACTGACAGGGTTTTTTAGAAAAAGGCTGTTTTCTCAGCTTTTTGCTCTGAAACTGAAGATTTGTGTAAAACTTGCTCTATTCAACGGCTGATTACAAAAGAATGAAACGAGCCAGAAACAAATTACTTTTTAGAGGCTTCAATCTTTCAGAATCTGCTGTCAGATTTCAGATAGTAGAAAATATTCTGTTGGTCTTTAAAATCAGTCAAAATGCTCAAAAACAGCTGGCACTGAATACTATATCGGGATATATATTGTTAAATAAAATGTTCTCCATATCTCACAGCATTACCTGACGCAACAGGGCACACAGCTTCTGTTACAGGCCCTTGTGATTTCACACATTGACTACTGCAACTCCCTTCTGGCAGGCCTCCCTGCATGGACATTTTGAACCTCTGCAGATGATCCAGAATGCAGCAGCACTTCTGGCTTTCACTGCTAATTTGTCTTCACTGGCTTCCAGCTGCAGCTCGAATCAAATTCAAAACTCTTCTTCTGGCTTATAAAACAGTGACAAGAGCGGCTTCTGCCTACCTGGAATCTTTCATCCAGATCTACACAGACAACCTTTTCATGTTATACAGAGCACATTATCCCTCCATACCACATTTGAATAAATTCTTTCAAATTAGCCATGGCTGAATACAACCGAAAGTCCACCCAGACTCTGGCCCTCACTAATGACGGGAAGAGGTCAGAAACTTCCTTCCCTTGCCTGTTCTCTATTTTTTTTTTCTAAGGTAGACTGCCAGTTTTGCTTGTCCTGATAAAAAGTTTAAAAGTTTCCATTTTAAAAACTGTTTTAGACCACGTTTCATTAAAATCCATAAAAACATTCTTTAAAACTCCAAACAGATTGCTGAGTCGAACACACTCTGAAAAACAGTGAAAAATGGTTTCAACAGCCCCACAATAAAAACACTAATTAGACACAGAAGGATTTAAATGACACACAAAAGAGTTCACAGCTATAGCTCCATTTAAAATCCTCCTTTGCAGATCACCAGATCACTTGTTCAGAGGGCTTTTATAAAAATCCCTCCACACTGGCTTGATGTGGTCAGCCACTTTTAACCACTTTCTCCACTTAGTTTCAACTCAGCTGTTCAACACATTTTCATTTAGGGGTCTATTCTCCCGTCTGGACTTAAACGCTTTCTTGCGCGTCTGCAGTTACGCGCTTCTCTCCTATGCGTATTATCCAGTCCAGGCTGCTGACATGCCCATTGCGTGTAAGGTAGACCCAAAGCGCATATGTGTGAATGAAGGCGGGTTGAAGGAAAGGAGGCGGTGATGTCATTTTTTTTCTCGGCTGTCTAGAAATCACGGAACATGGAGTTTTCCCAACGCTTGTAAATGTCATTGAAATCTGTGAAAATGATAAAGTTCACTCTTAATTTGAAATGCCTTCATTGATAAACAATGTAACAGGTTGATTTGATCAGATTATTGCAGTTAGACTGAGTCACAGTTAAAATCTCTTTCCTTGATCATCATCATCATCACCTTCATCATCATCATTATCATCATCATCGCTTAATGCGTGACCGAGTTAGATGCACTGGAGATATGAGGGAGTTACCCGGCCGCAGAGCGTCCTGCTTTAATACAGAGGGATGTTTGTAGTGAAACAGAACTATTGGCTTCCATAATACGCAGTTTTAAATATAAATTGTTTAAAGTGACCTGAGCTGAGCCTCATTTAAATATAATATAGTGGCTCTAACTGTGACTTTACGTTGGATATAGTATGAAAATAGTTGAATCTCTGTGGCAAATGTGGACAGAAGTCAGCGTCTGTCACAGTTTGAATTAATCAGCAGCAGATGAGTGATTACAATGCTGTACAACATTTCAATACTTTACCACACACTAAAAACAACTCCTTACCTCCAACATTGTAAACGTTAAAACATTTGTCATCATACACTTTAAAATGTTAATTTGGTAGACCAGATTTAATTGTCAGACCTATTTAAGGAAATGGGGGGTCACTGTCATCAGGCACTTCCTTCTTGTTACAGTAGTTCTGCAGCATCTCCTTCTCTCCCGTCAGTCTGAGACGCAACAGTCCAAGCACTCTTTCTATGAATTGTGCAGACCAGAGACCAAGGGCAGAGGTCACTGCTGCTACAATGTTCAGTTCAGGCCCACAGTCTTTCTCAGTGAAACATTAAAAGAGACGAGAGCATGAGTGAGGCCCATTAATGATGTGTCCTGATGGGCCCCGTAGATCAGAGGCTCCTCCGGCAGCCAGTGTAGGGACATTGTGGGCTCTAGTCTTTTCCATAAAAAACAGTTTCCAGGTTTTAAAAAGGCTCTGATAAAAAGCAGTTTTCCCCTGGAATTAATAAAGGAATTCTGATTACTGAATAACAGACACAATAAAGCTCAGAGTCAGCATGGGACCATTTGATGCACTTATTTATTGAAGTGTATATTCAATGATTATTTAATGTTCTGTAAGCCTTGAGGATGTGTTTTTCATTGTATAAATGAATGACAGACTTAAGGAAGGTTTATATGTTTCTAGGACAGATTTTTATAATGCATAATAAAGGTGATTGACCTGAGTCACTACTAATACTAATTTCAGATTGTTTTTAAGTCTGGGTATAATGAGACTTAAATACGACAACAATGGTGTGCAGGGCTGCACTAATAATGTCATCCTTTCATGGCACACACCACCAGAGAAGTTTCCAGTGAATATTTTACACATTTCTGATGTGACAAAAAAAGTTCACTGATGCTGACAATGAGATATTGTGTGACAATAAATATATACAAAAGTAGTTATTTTGAGAAGAGTCATATTTATGATTAAAAGTTATGATTGCATTATATTATAAAGTTTATAATTCTCAGATTTGTAAAAAAAAATCTTGTCTTAAGACAAGTCATAGTTGATACAAATCCACAACTATTAGATACATATTCAGAATGATACACCTGTCAGTCATTAGAAAAGGTCATAATTATGAGATAAAGCCTTGATTATGTTGTGAATAACAAAATAAAACTGGAAGACTAATATATTTAGGTCACTGGCTTGTCTTCCTTTGTTTCTGTCCACAATATATATATATATATATATATATATATATATATATATATATATATATATATATATATATATATATATATATATATATATATATATATATATATATAGGGCGACCGTGGCTCAGGTGGTAGAGGGTTGTCTTCTGATCGAGAGGTTGGGGGTTCAATTCCAGTACCTGACTATGTGTCGAAGTGTCCTTGGGCAAGATTCTGAACCCTAAGTTGCTCCAAGTGGTCGACTAGCGCCTTGCATGGCAGTCCTGTCCCATTGGTGTGTGAATGTGAGAGTGATTGGGTGAATGAGCTGATATGTAAAGCGCTTTGAGACTGCTTCAGTGTGGTGATAAAGCGCTATATAAAATTTAGTCCATTTATATTTAGTTCTTTAAAATGTGTTTACTTTTAATTTTTCTGATTCATTTTTGTTACACATCATCTTGCATGTGCAGGAGATGCCATTCTAGTATATCCCTCAGGTAACGCCATCTCCTCAGCCAATTTTGACCTTTTCATCAACATTGCGGAATGCGGATGTTTTTGTGCCATATAGCATCGTGCGGTACCAAAGATATCACGTTTTGTGCACGTATCGAGTCGAGTTTTGTGTGTTTGCACCAACCGCGCCAAACTGGTGCAGGGTTTTGCTCACCTCTTCCAGTGGGACCATTGAGCCCAAGCGAGCCGTTAACTCCCCTGAGGTGCAGTTTACACCTATGCAGGACAGAAAATGGCCGCCTATGGTTTCAAACGTGCACAGAGCTAGTTTGGAATGGTTCGAGCTGGCAATATGCGTACACCCAAAATCTCTAGCTAGACTATTCTCCTCTGTTGTTCCGAATGGTGGAATGAATTACCCGACTTTGTACGATTCGCAGAGTTCCTTTCTACTTTTAGGAGACGTCTAAAGACTCAACTGGTCAGGGAACACTAACCCCCAATTTCCACTGGATGCGGCTCTGCTGCGTTACGTCACCGCCGCGTCACCGGAGCTGATAGGTTTCCACTTTAGTCTATGTATTAATTTCCACCGGGTCCGCTGCGGTGCGTGTCTGCTCCTTCCCAGCTGCGGCAGTCCGGTGCCCTCCGCCAGATATACACAGGGCTTCTATTTCTGGCGGACACCGGAGCACGACGTATCAATCAGCACAGAGCAAATGAAGCTAAACAGGAAATTAAACACGTATTCTGCAATAAAATACCGGGTTACTTTTCAAAATAAAACACTTCAGATTATATTTCAAGTAACTACATCACCAAAACGTCATAATGTGTAAAAACAAAATCACATTCACTATATTGTTTTCTCTCATACTGTAACTGCACTGTAAACTGCAGCAACTTTGATTTAGTTCATGTTTAAATGGTGCAGTTTTATCTCTTCTCTGTTGGCTGTTGCTAAAAAATGTCCAACCTTCTTGTAGTCCTTCGTTAGGAACACTGACCTGTTTATCTGTTAATTGTTGGGTTTATAACACATACCTTTCACTGTGTTCTCACGCAATTATATAATTATCGTGAGAACTTATCTGTCTCTTGACGTCACAGTTGTCCAAGCGGAGTGCACCGTGGCGCACTCAAAACGCAACCGATGGGGATTACCGGACGGCGGATAGTGGGGAAAAACTGGATTGGTGCCGTGGCGCAGCGGAGACGTATCCAGTGGAAACCCCCGGTTAGGCACTTGATCTGACCCTTCTCCGTTGTCCTTAGGAGTAGATTGAGTCAGATGATCTAACCCAACTCTTAGTGAATATTTAGCACTCACAATGTTGAGTGTTGTTGAATGTTGAATGACATTGTTGATATTGATGCTGAATTGTTACTTGTGGTTATTTGTGGTTAGATTGTTATCCTAGTATCCTAGTTATCGTAGCAGCACCTGCGGCCAAGCAAACTTGAAGCACTTTTCCTCTAGTCTAAATTCTTGCTTGTGTTGTACGTTGCTTTGGAAAAAAGCGTCTTCTAAATGAAATTGTAGCATTGGTAGGCTTGAATGAAAATAGGGTTCTGGTGTGACTGGTTTTTGCGCTTGCTAGGTCAATGGTCACCTGTTTTCAATCATGACTTGATTTTCTAATAGTCTATTTTAGTGGCTAACTGTCACTAAAATATAACTGAATAGTGTAATAAAATGATTCATTTAACTCCACAAAAGTTCACACTGGCTTTTACAGTTTAATTTTGTCCTTTCCTCTTTCATGCTCAGAAATTAAAGCTTCCTCTTCCAATCTGTGTGAATAGAAAAACAGTCTTAAGACAAACAGTAGATTAGAGCAGGATGCCCTCCAAAAATTAGAAAAATGCAAATTTTTCACACTATCAGCAATGTCCGCAGGCATGTAAACATGTTATACACTCATTAGCCCACCAGCACTTTGGCCTACTCCAAAGAAAAAAACACTCAAGGAGGCATTGGAGAATTAGTGCATTAATACTTGGTTGAGTGCATTGTCATTTGATGTAGGAATATCTGATGCTGCAGCAATTTTTCTACCTGAGGAGATGTGAAATCAGTTTGTTTCATGCTATCTCCTTTTTTTTGCTGTGACGCAGGCATTTCATGGAAGGAAAAGCAGCATAGTTAATGGTTAAAACACAGCTATGGCCTAAGCAATTTCCTTTACTCCGGACTTGCCTGTCTGCTCTTAATGTACAACTGGATTGTATGTGACCGTCTCTGTTAGATATCAAGGCTTAAGAGCACCAGAACAGAACTTTTCTCAGTGATCCTGATTTATTATTTACCATGAGGACAACCTTGAAAAGTGTACTACATCAGCCTGTCATTGCCCGATCTCGTTAGATCTCGGAAGCTAAGTACGTCTGGGCCTGTTTAGTAGTTGCATGGGAAATCACTGAGAATTCCAGGTGCCACAGTGGGGGACAGTCACTCCAGTGGTATGTCATTGTGTCCTTGGACAAGACATTTTATCCACATTGCCTAGTATGAATGTAGTGTGTGAGTGTTGGTGGTTCCCTTAATTCTGTAAAGCGCTTTAAGTGTATATGATAAAGCGCTATATAAACACCAATTAATTGTTATTATGTTTATTTTTCTCTCATCTGCTGCCCCTTCATTTGACATTTCCTCATTCATGCACATGGGAACAAATTCTTATAGAAATTGTATGTAAGTTTTTTTAACCCCAATCAAAGCGGAATGTTTCCCAGTGTACCCATAATACTGATACACTGACTACAAAGGGAGAACAGAAGGAGAAGTCTTTGTGCCTTTTGCACGTTAATTTTAGTTTAGAAAACGCACCGGATGGTAAATGGACTTGATTTTATATAGCGCTTTATCCCCACACTGAAGCAGTCTCAAAGCGCTTTACATATCAGCTCATTCACCCAATCACTCTCACATTCACACACCAATGGGACAGGACTGCCATGCAAGGCGCTAGTTGACCACTGGGAGCAACTTAGGGTTCAGTGTCTTGCCCAAGGACACTTCGACACATAGTCAGGTACTGGGATCGAACCCCCAACCTCTCGATCAGAAGACGACCCACTGCCACCTGAGCCACGATGGAAAACAAAAGCCCAGTTGTGTGGAAATTGTGCAAGAAAGAGTTTGCGGAATCACCGGAGCGCTTCCTCCTCCAGCGGAGCTTTTCAACCGAAATGCTAAACATGTTGCAGCTAGAACCTCAATGCTACTCTTTCTCTCAATGAAGGCGGACACTTTTTTGTCTGTTCCCTCTCCCTCTTTTTTCTGCCCGTGCTGCTTGCTTTGTCTTGTGCTGTCTTTTTATTTCAGTTTTCAGAAACATGCAAGTACAGCTTGATTGGATGATTATGCATTCAAATGTTAGCGTTGCACTCATAATACCCAGATACGAAAACTAGTAAAAAATAAATAAAAATCAAATATAAAAAAAAAACAATATATATATGTTTACATATAAATATACATACGCATACACACATAAAAGGCATGAATGAATAATATAAGAAATTAAAAAGAAAAAAGGGGGGAGTGAATAACAAACTGTTTAATATTTATTGTTATTAAAGCAGTCTATACAAGGTTGTCAGATTAAATTGAAAATGTTTATCTTTTCTCTCAATTGAAATTTTATTTTCTCCACTTGTAAAAAGATGGAAAAGATGGGAATGTGGTCTGAACAAAATTTGGAATCTGCAAGTATTTTTAAAAAATGTTGTTTGTGTAAATTACATTTTTCTTTTAAGCGGTTAAATGAGGGAATTTTTTTATTCACAAACACATCCTTTACAGAATGTATTCATTTAAGGTACCATTGATGAAATGGTGATCCTGACAAAGATGGGATGAATGTGTGATCATTAGTAATAGGGATGAGTGAGGAAGCTTCCTTCCATTCAAAGTGTTTACTGATATGTGCCCAATTTTTTACAGAATGGGAAACCACTGAATTACCAGTTTTCATTGTTATTGGCAAAGCAGGGTATAATATTGCCTTTAACGAGGAGGGAAGACTGATCTGATTTTCCATCCTTGCCGAAACAGTGGCCCCCGTATCATTCCACAGTGACATAGCACGGATATTAAAAGGCTAGTAGTAAAGCCAAAAACAAGGCAACCCCATACCACCTTGTGGTTTTGGTCTTTGTTGGAAGGCTTTTTTAAATCTTGGATTTTTTCTATTCCAAATGAAGTTGGAGTATTAAAGCAGAGCGTCCTGCTTTAATACAGAGGGATGTTTGCAGTGAAACAGAACTATTGGCTTCCATAATACGCAGTTTTAAATATAAATTATTTAACCTGAAATACGTGTGGGAACAGTTTCTGGTCAATCCTTATCCTCATATGACAGTTTGTTTCACTCTGTAGTGGATCAAACTGACTTTTCGTTGGACATAGTATGAAAATAGTTGAATCACTGTGACCAATATAGAAGTCTGCGTCTGTCAGGGTTTTAGTTCGTCACGCAGCAGTAGCTGAGTGATCACAGCTGGTGCTGCACGACGCACAAGTCCGTGTGGCTTCAAATGTAACTAAGTCCATATTTCTAGTGCAATATAACGTTTCACCTTATTGGAGCGGTGCACTTATTCCAGGGTTAGAAGCGCATAGGAGGAAAAAGGACTCCCACATTTCAGGGCTGCTCCACCCAGAGTGCGTAACTGGGATGAAGGTGCACAGTGACTGACTTAAGTACAGGGGAAGAATAGCGCGCAGCCTAAAACAGCGGACTTTTTGGACTTACGCACATGGGAGATTAGAGGCCAAAATTGGCAAGTTTGTCCATTTTTCAAGGTTCTTTATTGTTTGATCATGTAATTTTGAAAAGTTTTGCTTTTAAAGTCCCAAATATTCCTTTGTAATATTTATTTCAAGATATTTAAACTGGAACGGAAAGGTCATCAATGTATTAATACCTTTTTCAGCCCTTAAGTTTATTGGAAATAATATGCTTTTTGCTAAATTTAATTTATAACCAGATACTATGCCAAATTCCCCCAATATTTTCATTATTGCTGGAACTGATTTATATGGGTTTGAAATATATAATAACATGTCATCTGCATATAATGATACTTTGTGTTCAGTTCCTCCCCGTGTGATCCCCTGTTGTTCGCAGTAGGATGGCCAAGGGTTCAATAACGAGTGCAAAAAGCATTGGTGATAATGGGCGTCCCTGCCTCATAGAGCGACTTAAAGAGAAATTTGCCAAAGAAACAAATTTATAATTTAGACAGAGTCAAAAATAATTAGTCCTATTTGACCCTGTTGAAAGCACAATATCAGAATGTGAAGATTCTGTGTCTTTTGTATGGATAATATTTAATAACCTTTGAATATTGAAGAACAGTTGTCTGTCTTTTATAAACCCTGTTTGGTCTTGAGACACCAGTGTTGAAAGGATTCTTTCCAATGTCAACATTTTGGCAAGTATATTTACATCGAAGACTCACTGGTCTATAGCTGCCAGGATCCAGTGGGTCTTTATCTTTTTTATGAATTAAAGAAATGGTTACTTGGTAAAAAGTTGGTGGCAATTGGTCTTTGATCAGTGCTTCATTGAATACCTGTAACAGAATAGGGGATATCTGTGGTTTAAATCTTTTATAAAATTCTGATGTGTAGCCATCTGAGCTTTGCCTTTTTTGAATGTCTATTTCTATCTCTTCCTGTTTTTTTTTAAATTGGTTTTTTATGCTCATTATCAATTGCTGGAACATCAATTTTTCTAAAGAAATTATCAAATAAATTTGGGTCATACCTTGAGTCTTTTGAATATAATTTTTGGTAGAAAGTTTTGAAAACAATATTTATCTCTTTTGGGTCAATTGTGGTTTGTCCTGAGTCTGTACATATTTCTGTTATCAGTCTAGATGAAACTTGCTCTCTGATTTGATGAGCCAACATCTTTGCAGTTTTTTCTCTTTGTTCATAGTGTCTGCATTTACCTTGAGCTAAAACTTTTTTGTAGTTTTTGTTTTATAAATTAGATTAAGTTTTGTTTGCAGAGAAAGTTTATTTTTGTGTAAATCTAACAAGAGTGAATTTGAATGTTGACTATTTCTGCTATTTCATCCATTATTTTAGTTTCCCTTTCTCTTTCTTTCCTTTTAATAAGACTGCTCCATGAAATTATTTGTCCTCAAATATAAGCTTTCAATGCTTCGCACAGTTGCCCTTGTGAATTGTTGGTATATAAAAATAAATATATTTGTTTCTTAATTTCTTGAACAGTTTTGTTATCTGATAACAAACTATTATCAAAGTTCCACTTCCTTGAAGTGCATTTATTACTGATTGCTAGTTGTAAGGCTACTGGGCTGTGGTCAGACAATACCATAGTTTCATATTTGCAATGTTTAAGTAGAGGTAGAAGTTTGCAGTCAATCAAAATAAATCTATCCTGGAGCATGAATGATAAACAGGTGAAAATGAAGAATACTGTCTGGTGTTGGGGATTATAAAGTTCTTCATGGGTCAGTTATTTTATATATTTTTATAAATTTATGAATAGTTCTTGCTCATTAGGTTAGATTTGTTGGTCTGTGTGATGACTTATCCAAATTTGTACAGTGTTGTGCTAGTTACTGAAAAAAGCATTGACTCGCCATGATTGGCGCACGTGATGTAAACAGAAACACGCTGACAATGCTTCTTCTTCTACTGTTTTACCGTGTTTGGTATGGCATCCCGCAAAAATATGTAGCGCCACTGTAAACAGGAAGTACACTGCAGCTAGCAAAGTAATGGACAAACGCACCATATTGTAACGGTAACGGCATTATTTCTTTAGAAATATATTGCATTACAGTATTAGTGACTGTCAAAAGTGACGTTGGGGCAGTAATGCGTTACTTGTAACCCAACACTGGATTTGTATCCATTACAAGATCAAAATCCCCCTCTACAATTCGCTGATGCGAATATAAATTTGGTATATTTGAGAATATTGAAAACATGAATTGTTCATCATAAAAATTGGGAGCATAAATATGCACTAATGTTATTAAGTTACCATATAGCCTTCCTGACACCATGATATAACGTCCTTTCGGGTCTGCAATCACTTTTGATACTGTGAAAGGTGATGTTTTATTTATTAGGATTGCAGTGCCTCTGCTAAAACAAAACAACAGAACCAACAAAAAAAACAAAACAACAAACAAACAAAACACTCTTCTTTAACCATTCAAGGTTTATAAACAAGAAAAAACCAAAGTAAATGAACATTTTAACACTAAACACTTTGATGAACTTTAAGAGGAAACTAAGTTTCATGTGATTTTATATATTTTTTAACTTCTAGTTATTAACATCCCACTTGCTCAACATCAGTAAAAAAAGTAAATAAATAAACAACCAAAATCAACTCCTATCCCTCATTCCCACACAAAACAGTGAGCTGCCTTTATTTTTGAACCAGTCTAAGGTAAATTAATATTATATGGATTCGAGGGAAACAAAAAAACAAAATACCATGTTATTAAAGGATAGGATCACTTTACCAGTCTGATGTATATATGTATCAGTGTTTCGAACAGCATCAGTCAAACTCTTTTGCATTTATTACCGCATAGCTACATGTCACTCGGGTTCTTACCAGGAATTTTTCACAGCATAGGGGGAATGCGGGGTCCTCAGGTAAAAACAGATGCATTCGAGCAAATCGCCTATATAAAATAGACAGTGCGGCTGATGTATGTGTTTCTCAGAGTTAAAACAACACAGGCACGCCTGGAAGTCCAAGTGTACAACAATTATTATGATTAAAATTGGAAAAAAACAACAGAAAAGCCTTCTACGAAACACACCGTAGGGAGCAACATCACTCCAGAGAAGAAAGAGAACAAAAATACACCGTAGGAGGCCCTTACGCTCAACAGTGCTGGCGAGAACCCTGCTTTGATACTATTAATTGTATGATTGTGATGGTGCAGTTATGCAGATGTGCCATCATTAACACCAACAATGCCAGGGAAACCTGCTATGCCCGTGAATGCCCGTTTGTTGGCCAATTTATGACCCGCTGCTCCTTTTCAGTGAAGAAATCAAGCAACAATTTGAGGTTGCAAACGTGCTGTAATAGTTTGACTGAGCTCTCTCCTGACAGGGTGTTGTGAAAAACAAAAGAAAAAAAATGTTAAGACTAAAGTCATCACTGCTACACTGTTGCATTTTAGGGCTCTATAAAATACATTTTATTTTTCCTCAAATTATGTGTTTTCCACATTATTTTTTTAAAATTCAGTTTTTTAGAAATATTTATCAATTTTTTCAGAAAATATTAGTTTTTAACTTCTATGAGGAAACAAAAAAGCTTTAATTGTCCAATCACTTTTAGTCCCTTTTAAAACAGGGTAGCGCATGTTAAGAAGCTGAAACTCGTAAACACTTCATTCAATCTGAATGTGGATACCCTCAAATGAAAGCTGAGACTGCACTTTATGTCCATGTCCATTAAATAACTATAATTGGAATATGTTTCATTTAATGAATAAAAAGAAAATAATTGTGTCAGTGTCCAATTATATATGGACCCAACTGTATGAGAGCAGCATTAATGTCACCCAATTTCCTCTCAGGGATCAATTGTTTTCTGAATCTGAGCAGGTTTATTGATTAAGTTTTGATCGACTTGATTTAGATTAACTTAATTTAAACTATCCTGATGACATCATTGCAGACCATAATAATTAAACAAAAATCAAGTGGACACATGAATCATCAGTTACTCCACCACTAGGGGCCAGAATATTTTACAGTACTAGAAGCTATCATTAGCCTGCGATGTTTAAGACTCTACAATCCCTGGCATCGGTGGTCTTGTCCACAACAACAGAAGTTTTTCCCCAGATCCTCTGTAGCACTGATGAGATGTTGCTCAAACGCTCTGAGCAGGTGAAGCTAATGAAGGCTGCAGCCCACAGCTTATTCCGTTTTCATTGGACGATTTCGTGATTCCGTCCACAGTTCCGTTAACGTGGAAATTATAGGGCCCTACTAATTGTGTGTGTTTGTATTGGAGAGAGGGTGATGAATGTGTCAGTAATGGTTTGTGAGAATGTTTGCAAATTGTTGCTGCTCAGGTCAGGCAGAAACTGCAGCCTGTCCAGAGAGCTTTGCATCAAATCACAAACAGCACTCCTCTCAGCTACTCGCTTCCTATAGGTGCAGACCTCAGACCAGTTGTTGCTTACACAAATCCTTGAAACGTTTTTGTTGTAAAGGATATCCAGGTTGTGATATGTTTACTAAGGATGTGAAGATGTATCTAGATACAAACGTGTGCGACGCAAGTGCATCGATTCATTCAGTTTACATCTATGCAATTGACGGGTGAAATCGTGATGCATCGTTCACTGCACGCTTGCATCGGTAAAATCCATCTTTGCATCAATTTTTTCATCCATTCATCCTTTTTCTGACTCTATTGTTCCTGTTTTCATTATATCTCTGTGTTTCCGAGGCACATTGAATGCACCATCACTGCTTCGCGTTTTGTTTTGAACACAGACTGAAGCTGGGAAGCACTTTTGTATGGTAACAAAGTTACAATAACATGGAGGTCCACGAGAGATTTATAACGTGTCTAAAAACTTCAAATCAAGCACAGAAAGATGGCAAACTTGACATGACACAGGTCGTTTGTAAAGAATGCCATGCTGTTACCTCTTACACTGGCAGTACGACAAACTTAGGAGCTCACTCGTATCAATACAGCCGCCGCTGCTCCCCCTAACTCGGATTCCTCAGAGGAAGATTGTAAACAGAGCTCCAGCAAAACTGGTGAGAAAAGTATCTCAAATGACTTTGGCCAAGGTGGTGCTCTGGCAGCAACCACCCGTGCTAAAGCTATAACTGTGGTTAAGAACGCTGGGCTTGTAATCGGAAGGTTGGCGTTCTAATCTCACTCGGGCCATCGCTGTGGGATATTGAGCAAGTCACTTAACCCCAACTGCTCCCCAGGTGCCGCAATATGGCAGTGCCAAACTTAATTCACGTGGTTCTAATCAGTAGAATAGAAAATGTAGATATAACTTACTACAATTTCAATGTTAATAAATACAAACCATGTGACAAATTGCTCCCTGTAACAAATGAGGAGTTCCTGCCATTTGGATCAGTTAAAGGTGCAATCCACAACTCTCAGATCCCTCCCTCCCCGCTGCTCTCCTGCCCTGCCTCCAAACGTTCCAAAGTCCCTCCCTCAGAGGAGCTAACAAGCTAACGTTTGTCCAACAGCAACATCACAGTCATATAACATGCTCTGTTAAAAGCATATTACTGCAGTGCTTCTCTCTCTCTACGTGCACAAACCTCAGCAGCAGCAGCAACAACTCAGTGTCACTTACAGCAGCCACACGGAGGCTGCTGCACGCATATGAACACATGACCACAGATTTCTAGTGTAACAATTACAAATCAAACATAATGTAAATCAAGCAGAAGTAATTACCCTTCAAGCAGAAAAGTCACCAATTCCACCTTCTACTCCTCCAGACCATACACTGTAAAAAAGATGGTGCTCTAGCTCCGGGAAAGGTGCGGGGCCTGTGAGCAACAGCTGTCAGACAGCCCATCAAACGCAATCCTGGCTCTGATTGGTTATTTTTTCTCGGTCGCGGTGCATTCTGATAATCTGCCAAAGGCAGCAGGAGCAGCAGGGGTGACTCAATGAGTCTGTTTTTTTCACACAAACTACTAGTTTGATGTAAAACTGTCTTTATGTAGTGACAGCTTTAGTAAATATGACAAAAAGTCACTTTTATAAGAGTTGCAGACTGCTCCTTTAAAAGAGTTTCCCTACTCTAATCTTCTCTCTCCATCGTATCTGTTTGCAGACTCAAGCAATCATGTATGATGCAGCAAAGGTGCCATCTCCCAAAGACAGTGCAAATGGAGTGGCTCAGCACGTGGTACCTGGGACAGAAGCAGAAGGATCAACAACAGTGCTGCAAGCTAAAACTGAGGAGGGCCAGACAGGCACAGAGGAGAAGGAGGAGCTCAAAGCAGAGCCTGTCCTGGTAAAGAAACCACATAGAGAAATCCTGGATCATGAGAGAAAGAGGAGGGTTGAACTCAAATGCATGGAGCTCCAGGAAATGATGGAAGAGCAGGGGTGAGTAAAAAAACAAAAAAGAGCTTATTACTCTTATATCTCTTATTTAGAGATTGCACAATAGTTTTTGTTATATCTATCTATCTATCTATTTATAAACACAAGGAATCTCTGTCTGTGTGTCAGTCTTTCTGTCTGTGGCTCAAATATATCTGCGGTTCGTGGACAGACAGAGCTGAGACTTTCAACATGGCTGCTGCTTGGTTCAGTGGTGTGCGACATTGGATTTGATTGGACACCCCACTTCCTGAGTAGACGGACTCAGTGGTGATGTCATCTGTCCTAGCTCCACAGTGATGATGTTATCATTTATAACATTTAAGAACTGATGACAGTTATAAATGACAGCAGACAAATTCATCAACTCTAAACAAAGCATAATTTTCATTTGCCAATCCTGAATCCTGCAGTTTTTTTTCTTTTGCAGTCCAATTTCATATTCACCTGTCTGTGGATGTTAACATGCTGAAAGCCAATCGTACAAAGAAAGAACGTCAGGCAATGCGCCATGCACGTGGTGCTGAGTCAGCTGAATCACATGATGCCTGCCGGGCCAGCAATGCCGCACTCCAGTCAAGGCTTCAAGATGCTGAAATGAAGTGCGAGCAGCGCGCTAGATGCATGACCATGAGGGGAGGAGACAAGACATGCTGGTCAACATTTACAGTCCAACGTGGCTTTGCGATCATGTTATTTTAAGCCCAACTAAGTCTGAAGTCATAGTAAATAAGTACATGACCAAGATATTTCCAGGAGAAGAACATGTTGCACTGCAGATTTTGAAAGTCACCATATGTACCCAACTGAGTTTTTAAATTCACTCTGCCCATCCGGAATGCTTCCTCATCGCATAACTTTAAAGGTGGGAATGCTGATCATGCTACTGCGAAACTTTGACTGACAAAATGGACATTGCAATGGCTCAAGATACATCATAGAACAAATACTGCCACAGTATATGGTGTATGCCAGGTGCACTCTCTTAATTCCATGAATCACCACCATCTGACTACATCTTTCCATTCACTTTGCGACGGAAACAATTTCCAATGAGACCCTGCTTTGCCATGACTGCAAACAAGTCACAGCGTCAGTCTTTACAATGCGTTGGTGTTTTCTGCACAAGAGAGTTCTTCAGCCATGGACAATTCTACATTGCTGCCAACAGAGTTGGCAGATCAAACATCATACTTCACATACTTGCTCTAGATGAAAAAACAAAGAAAAAACATTATTATCCAAGCATAATAATGGTTGAAATTCATGGAATGTCTGAAAATATTTGGCTGTCTGAATAAACTTGAAATTTGCATGTTGAAGGTTGGTAGTTTGAGTATAAAAAAAATCCATTGTAAAAGGAGGAATTTGCATGCTGCTGTCAGGTTAAATTCACAATCTTAGGGCATTTTCCTCACACACAGAGACACATTCTACACATCATATAGTAACTATAGCAACACAGACAATAGTAACAGGCGAACTCGAGGCTATCTGACATTGTTATTGTCAAGCGCTGCGCAATGGTCATGTATTAGTATGGGAAAAAAATAACTTTCACACTGATTCCTTAAGACATTTTACTGACATCACATTTGTCATTTACAGAAAAAATTGCTAATCTGGAAGAGACGGAGGAATGTGATTGAATTTGAAAACCCTCCAAAACGTTGCTATTTCAGAGGATTTTGCAGTGGTTTTAGGGCTTTTTTGGGGAGTTAAAATACTTTGCAACATCAGGTTATCATGTCTCTACTTGGGTGATTTTTTATCAGGTAGAACTGGATTAGACATCATTTCTAGTCATGCTTATTTTGCTCCGTCCTTCCTTGAGTGGGAATGCTGCAGTCACAGTGCTGCCTGATAAGGACTGCAGGATACTTACAAAACTGCAGCAGAGTTACATTGCTGAGATAGAAAGTGCTCTTAGGAACAAAGAAAGGGGTCAAGAAGAGGGAGTGCACTGTTGCTATCTGTTCAAGGGCCACTCGTGTCTTAGGCAGAAGGCAGAACTTCCAGCTTGATGTCATGGCAGCCAGATGCTTGTGTAATTATGACAACGAAAAGGAGAGCACAAACCCACACTTAGCAGCTCCATTCCAACGATGGCACACGACAAATGTGTGACGACTATTCTGTTGGAGTGTTAAAGCACAGAATGGACTCAACTCATATTTTTATTCTTAAAATATTAAAATATTTAATTTAATTTGCTAGCTTGGCTCAACACACCCCTGCTCATACAATTTCTATTGTCCCTCTTCTGGTGTGGCAGCCTGTGTGCATGGATTAAGCCAGGGATAGATTGGGCATCTGATTTCCTGATTTCAAAATGGCCATTAAACATCCCAAACTTGTACAAAACATGCTAAATAGGGTTATAGAGACAAATACAGTTACTGTATTTTTCGGGATATCGAGTGCACTGCTGTATTAGCCACTTTCAAGAATTTTGCTATTTTCCAAGAAAAATCCACGTAAAGGTCGCTCCATATGCCGCACTCTATTGGCTGATGAGGGTGCCCTTCAAACGACTCAATCAGAACGCGCAAGTAAGCGGGTTGCTATACTCCGGCTTGTGTTAAGGGAGATTTCAGTGTATTCTGATGAATTGCAACTGATGAGTTTCCATCAACACACAAAGTCACCTCCTCACTGCCCCACATCTGCATATCAGTCCATTTACAGCTTTTTAAGGTCAGTTTTTTACTAGTGATGCACCTAAAATTTGGTCACCAAAAGTTTTGTGCTGAAAATCACTCAAAAGTGCATTTTGGCTGAAATACTTTTCACACCAAAACACGATGTTGTAAAGACGTGAGCAAACACTGGGCGCTTGTCTAGAAAATGGGCCAACTTGTCCACAGACTTGTGGAGTGGCTGTATTTCAATACATCTGAGCACTAAATCGTCTTCTAAGCAGAGGTTGAGAGTCGGAGCATGTAAAGCCTGATACAAATATATTCTACTGCGTCAGGTCTGTCTGAAGGAGCATGAAGCATGATCTGTCCGCATTGCTCTTCAACAACTAATGGTGGAGAAATCCAAAAAACGTTTGGACGCCACTTCAACTGGATAAACTTTTGTGTTCCATCCTCATTGTTGAGCTTGTGCTGCCAGTTCTGACTAGCGCAATTTCTTGCATTCATAGGCATCTTCAGCTCACTTCTCCCATTGGACTGTAAGTCTTATGATGTAAACAGACTTCAGTGAGGGGGGGCAGAATACCAACCCTTGCCTTAGGGTGGTGCTCGCTATCTCAGGTGGAACAATCAGTTGCTGGCCAATATTGATCATCATCGTCCAATTTCTGGTTTGCTAGGCACATTGCTGGGCTTTTCCTGTCTCTCTCGGATAAATGATGTTGCATTGAAGGACTTGATTGCTTTTAGGCTAAGGAGTTATCTGTAATCCTCTTGCTCTCAGTTGCTGCTGCCAGACTCTTAAGACCTGGTTGTGCCTCCTGGTGAGAGATGCTGGAGCTGGACAAAGAGCACAGGGAGGTCCTCACCATGCCATTGGTGGAGGTTTTTTGGAGATGGGAGCACAATCATAGGTGACTCTAATGATGAAGCTGATTTTGCTTGCTTCCATTTCCCAGAACTCCTTCCAGCTGAGCTTTCTCCTCTCCAGGTCTTCCCATCTTGTCCATTGACCCTGCTTGGCAAGAGAGACAGCCTTTGCACTTCTTTCAGCTTCCTCCTGATGGCGCATCTCCTCGACCACTATTTCCCTCTGTAGGGGGAATTGCTTTGACAAGGAGTAATAAGAAATATAATATTAATTAGTATTAATATTAGATTATTTTTTGTTCAGAAGTGCCACTTAAGATAGAGTTTAAAGTGTCTTAAGTCACTTAGTTGGTTATAAATAACTTGTCATCCAGGGTTGTGAACTCTTGTCAAGACTATCTACTCTCCATAACAAACCATGTTCTATTGTGTTATTAATCACAGACAAATTTAAAAGGTATAAACATTTATTAATCAAATGAGTTAAAAACCTACTTTACACAATACTACGAAAAGAGCGCTATGCTCCTTAAACTATGGATTAATTTATATACAAAAGAAAAGTAGCATGATTTCTGTTCGACGGAGGCCTTCTGGACAAGAGTCTGCTTCAATTCTGCTGCTGCTGCTGCTGTTTGTGTGTGTGTGTGTGTTTGCTGTTGTGACGCGTGGCCTTGTCTTCTTGCACAGTTCCGCATTCACTTTGGTTGGCAGTCTCAAAAACACTAAGTCGAAGCCTATTGGCTGGGCGCACTCGGTTATGGTTTCCATTTGTATAGGGGTCTATAGGATGAAGGAGGGACTTATATACATTAATTTATATGAATGACCACCGGCAGTAGACCATAGTAGAAGACTATTTTTTTTGCATTTCAAAAGAATCATACATAAACATAGATCCGGGTGTCAGCTTTAATGTCTAATGAAATCAAAACACTTTAGAGGTTACAAAGAAAATAAAGGTGAGAAGAAAAATAAAGGTACTCAGCAGCCAGCACCAAAATCCAATGATTTGAATTTTTTTGCTTTGGTTTTTATTGTGGTTTGAGCGTTCCTATTGGTCGACATGTTTTTGGGAGCCAATTAGATTGTTTGGGTGGTTCATGGGTTGTTGGTTGTCACACATACACACAGACACACACACACGCACGGACGCACGCACGCACACACACACACACACACACGTCATTTTCAAAGAACAGAATTATGTCAGAGAATTCTCATTAAATGTAGAGCATCAAAAGGGAGAAATAGTTTTTGGAGGGAGATCAAAAAGTCTTCGATCATTAGTGAACAATTTAAACTGAAACTATTTAACAGTTGGCATGAAAACTTCAGCAAAAGATTAGATGTTTGATGTACAGATAGATGACCCCTATCAGGTGATTGTTTCCACTTTTGAATGTACATGATTTATACAGCATTTCTTGAGCTTTGCCGAGTGTGCCATCCAGACATTCTCTGCATTTACAGGTATATGCAGGAACAGCACGTCCAAGTTTCAATGGTTTCTGTAAGGCGCTTTGAGTCTCCTCAAAAAAAGCACAACATAAATTCAAGCCATAATAATAATAATAAAAATAAAAATAATTAATTAATTAATTGCAGGCAAGCCATTCCATCTTCTCCTCTCCCAAATATTTGGAGGTAGACTGATAGACCCTGAGAGTGTTGTCATCTTGAAGGATAGGGCTAGATCGTGATCGTTTCTGCTTGTCTCTTGGTTTTTTCCAATTTAGGAGTCATCTGGTCCTCCACCAGAATGATGGCTTTTGTGTTTCTGGGAGGTTTCTGTCATGTTGTTCCTCTTCTTCTGTGTATGTCGAATCAGACATGGATGATGGATTGAGTGTGAAGTTCTGCAGAGACACTGGGGAGGTGTTCTGATGGTAAACTTCCTTCTGCTGGAAGTTCTGCTGCTTCTTTGTAAACCCCACTCCATCACCTTTTTGAATAACTCCTGCTCAACCATCTTTTCTGTGTAAGCCTTGTTCTGGTTCTGCAGCAAACACTGCTGATTTAGATTAAGGACCTCATTCTTATGCTGGCTTCTAAGGTCTGCATGAGAAGAGCTATTTTTTTCCTGGAGACTCTTCATTCTTCATCTGCAGCTCTTTTGTTAGATTTTCCTGGTTAGTGATGAAAGCTACCTTCAGTTCATCAGAATCCTTCTGAAAGACTTTCTTTTTCTTCTGCCGTCGGCTGTCGTGAATCTGCTTGCTATTTTGGCCATGCTGAGACTTTCTGGGTTGGTGTATTTCTCCACCTGATCCAGCCCTTGCTTTGTCTCCTTTCCTTCATTTTGAACACTTCTTTCTGGGATTTTTGCATACAAGCTCCCCTTTGGTTTGCTCCAGTTGCTTAGACCGCTCCTTCCAATGCTGGGCATTCCAGAAATAGTTCAATTCCATCATCTCCGGTTCAGTCCCTTGCTGTATTCCACCTCAGTATAGCTGGTCGGTCTCGCGGCCATGGTTTTTGTCTTTGTATGGCATGACTGAGGTGTTGTTTCAGAAGCCTCCTTTGTACGTCTTACTTTCAGAGTTTGAAAAGATCAGTGGGTTACTTGCTGAAGGATTCAGAGTCTGTGTGAAATGAACTGAGATTCATACTCTGAGTTCCAAAGTTCCAACCTTCCTGTCTGACTCTTTTCTTTTTTTTTAAGGTTGCATATCCTAAAGCAAAAAAACTAATTCAGCATTCATTTGATAACACTAGTGAGGGCCATGGGCCGTTTTGCCCTCAATTTAGCCAAGAATGCCTCCAAAAACCTTGTTTCACTGGCCGAAATTTCCCCCAGGTTTTCTTTTTTTGATATTCCAATCGAAGCCTAAAGCGAGTGTGTAAAGCTGTGAATGCAAGCATGGTTGAAGCAGACTATAAACAGGAAGCAGAACATACCCTGCTCTGCCCTGACAGAGACAAAGAGGTTGACAAAGGGATGCATTTTGGTCTCTTTGCTAACAAGGGGGACACCATCCCTCCTCATATTGCCTACTGCTTATAATCAATAAAAAAAATGAATGAACTTGTCACTGGGTGATAAAGGACCTAAATGTAGCAGGGAGGCACTCAGCCCCAGCCTCAACAAGTCCATTTTATTATTCAGTGAGCGCATTTGTTTTTCCGCACGCACCGCTTCCTCCTTTTCTTTGCCGGCTGCGTTATGGCATGGACAGCAGGGTCAATTGATGCTGCTGCTGTTGCCAAACCATCCTTTCAATTTAGAAGTTTGGTTCAGCTGTATGAAAAAGTAATTTTCCCCTGGGATAGATAAAGTATTTCTGATTCTTAAAAGTGGGCTTATGGACAGGAGCTTGGGAATCCACTGCACTGACGCTCGCACCATCTTCATATTTAATATACTGTATATGCATTTTCTAACTGTATTTTCTTCATTTTTCAGGTACACAGAGGAAGAGATTCGACAGAAAGTGAGCACTTTCAGACAAATGCTAATGGATAAAGAAGGGGTTATCACCAGAGATGACTCTCACACGCAACCAGGGTAAATAGGACCACACCAAAAATCTTTTATGTTCTTTATTTTATCTTAAATGAATCTAGTGCAGCTGCATGTTTACAGTATTGTTTTTCTATATCAGTGAAAATACAAATGTTTCATCTAATTGTTGAAAATGATATATTTCTCTAGAAATAGTCACCAATTCAATTAGGACATCTAAAGTTTGAAGGTACACGTCAGTCAAAACCAGGGCACTTGTATGTCAAGATTCTATTGTTTTTTTTTTGTTTTTTTTTTACAAAGGGAAATATTAGCAAAACTTTGTCATAGGGAACAACATAAAAAGAGAGGGCAGGGTTACATCCTGCTGAGGGGGAAAGGGAACAGGTAACAGGGAGTTAGGTTGGGATATTTGAAGGAGTTACTGACATTAGGCTACCTTGGTTGCACTGAAAGTATAATGTGATGCTACTACTACTTGTCTGGTGACAATTGTGGAGAGATTAAAGAGGCTGATGCAACACCCTGCTTAAGTATAATGATAGTGGCTGTGAACAAAAGGAGAGCGTGAGTGCTTACGCCTAGAACTGATAGTTGCGATCAACATGTCTAAGGTTAGTCCCAATACAAGCTTATCCCAAAGCCTAAGGCATCCCAGTGTATCCATGATCGATGTGCTTGCAAGAGCCGCTATTGAGAACTGTGCCGCTATTGAGAACTGTGCTGCCCCGAACTTGCAAGACCAGCCAGGCCATCAGCACCAATGGAAACTAAGCCAACGTGTTTTCCGTTCTGCACATGACTTTGGCTTTTGATTGAATGAGTTTCAGCTGAGTTATTCAAACATTTCCAGTTTTAAAATTGATGGAACTTTAGCATTCCCTGTAGGCCTGGAAATGCGGTAAAAACTCACCATTTTCAAAATAACACGTTTCCAACTTGTCAAGAACATAAATCCTAAATCTAATGTGAGAAGGCGGTGTGGTTTGGTCAAAAATTGGGAAAAGGTGCCAAAATTGCAGACTTTAGGACTTATTTCCAAATTACATTTTTTCTAGTCATGTTCCACTGCATATACCTACCGAATGCCATCCAGCTAATGCTGGACGATATACCTTAATTGCATCGATATTGAGGTTTTCACTACTACGATAACCTAACCTCAGATACGGAGGTTTTTTTCTTCTGTCTTAATCATTTGAGTGATATATATACTATATGTTGACCTGCCAGAATCACCAAGAACCACCTTCCTGGGCTGCTGGCCAATCAGCGAGTCTCAGTTACCCCTCAGTTGAGTGTGCTAACAACAACTACGCTAGGGCCCTATAAAATCCACGTTAAATAATCGCAGACGGAATCACAGAATCAGCTCATGAAACCGGACTCTACCGTCGAATGCGGATATGGACAGAATCGGGTTGAAACGCCATCACCGTGAGGAAAAGGACGTTTTTTTATGGGGAAGTGTTTTGGGGGCCGCTCTTTAGATGCACCGCTCACCATCTTCCCGTCCTGGCCACTGTGTGTTATTTATTTACTTGCCGTTCACGTGACTGTTTAACCAAACTGGAGTTTGATCCACTGAGCTTGTCTTCTTTCAGTCTCCACCTGTGTGTGAATCATTTGTTTAAATTCATGTGTAATCTTGTGATATCTCATCCTGTGTCAAGGAGCAATGGCCCTGTATGTTAAAGACGTCTCTGCTAAAATAAATACACAGGATCTCTGGAAGTAGCTCCATTAGGCTGCTTCATTTGTACAGGGCTCTAAGTCTCCACTGAAAATCGATTACCAGTCTTATCAGATGCCAACTGTGCCCTCTGTAAAGCTGAATGTGCTTCAGGGAAAAACCAGTTAATCTCAGTGGATAGAAATGTAGTTCATTTTAACCTTGCACTAAAGTGCTCTGTTATATCCTTTATTTGTTTGGTATTGCTCGGTAAGATGGACTGTTCAAAACTTGAGAGCCCTGTACTACTACTACTACTACTACTACTACTACTACTACTACTACTACTACTACTACTATAACGTACAGGAAAAGATTATAAATGCTGATATTTTCACCACGTGTTTATAACCTAATGCGCACCTTACGTAAATAAGGAAAAGCAAAACAAAAGTATGTGGGGAAGTGCATGAGGCTGTTACATTGCGCGCTCCATTGGCGCCACAGGTATGAGAAGAATCTGCTGAGGGGTGCCTTTGGTGTAAAACCCACCTGTTTCCTGTGTCTCTTCTCTATGGTCGTATGTTGGATGTACATGTTTATGTGTAATTAATTTTCCCACTGGATTTTTTTTGTTTTACTTTGTCAAAGGAGGATCTAAGGACAGGGTATGCTCTGGGACATTTATTATCCATTTGCTAAAGTCCAGCGAGCATTGGCAAATTTTATTTACCAATTTATCATGTGCATCTCCCATAGAATTAAATCAGAGAAATCGCACACACTATTTTACTTTGCACTCACAAATAAAACCCCTCTCCAACACTACAGAGTACAGAGTACCGTATGTACATCTCTTTGTACAGCCAACCTTTAAACACATCCTCATTTGGTTATAATTGACAACCCTACTAATCCCACAACAACAACAGATATACGGGTGTACCTACGCAACTTCTCCTGTTATTTCTTGAGCTGTTCTGACTGAATTGTTTGTTTGACGCAATTCTTAACTTTTTGGAATGCCAGGTTATTAAGTGGCTGCTCATGTTGTCCGTATTTCCAGATGAGTAGCGCACGGTACACTAGCAGTTTTTACATATCGTCCTTAATGATTTTGTTGATGCGGTGAAACCCAAATGTTTCCACTCCTCTGACTTGTAGCCGCTGCATCATACACAAGTTCTTCAAACTCTTCCGTTTCTACGTCGCTCTGCTGCTGCAGCCATCCACCATGTTTCCTTTCCCCTCCGACCTTGCACTGCACGCCATTGGCTCAACTGCCTGTAACCTATGACGATGCTGCAATGCATTATAGTACTTGTAGTTTACTCTGAAAATGTCCGCTACAGCCTACCAAAAAACTAAATTTTAAGCGCAACGGCTCATTATTTTAAACCGTGACATCACCACGACGGTATCGAGGCACATCTGCTTTTCTATTTATATTCTAGATTCCAATTTTGAATTTTTATTCACGTATCCCCAATGACAATTTGCATACCTTTTGGGGTACCCATACCCCACTTTGGGAACCTACGATGCATTTTGTTTTTGTAAACTTACCCTGTCCTTTTTATTTTTCTCCTCCTCTTTTTGTTTCCCTCGTGTATAATATTAATATTAATGATAATAATGGCTTTGATTTAGCTTTTTTCAAGGAGACTCAAAGTGCGTACAGAAACCATTATTCATTCACACGAGTCACTGACATCAGTCATACTAGTGGTGGTAAGCTACAATGTAGCCACTCTACCACTGAGCCATGTCGCCCCCATGTATTTAAGGCTCCTCAATCTAACATTGAGATTTGGCTCTAATAGCTTTAGCCCAAATAATCATCATGCCTTATGTGATGTTTAAAGAGTAACTAAAGACGTGCGTCTAGGGTGGACATTCATGAAATGCCTTGATTATGAGTGGGGCTTCTAGAGCATTTAAGATACATCCAGTCTATACTATAAACAATTTATTGTAACTACTATACCTCTCTATTCACAATTATCTCAATCCAACCTACTTGTTACAGACTGCAGAGGCCTTGTTTTTATAGCAGGAGCACCAACAGTGGTGGTTCTTAAAGTAAGAAATCACTAAAACATCACAAACTAAATTTCTCAGCCAATAGCAAAATATGATTGTAGTAGCCAGGTTTCAACCCATAGAGAACAGTCGCTCGTGCCACATTTTAATTATTTGACTAAAATATCGAGAGTTGGTCAAGAATCAATCAACAACACTTACTCATGTAAACCAAAATGCAAAATTAAGTTAATCTGTAAGATTGGGTTAATTGGGGGCCAATAAGAGTCATTTTAAGATTGTTTTTTTAATCCCCTAACCTTTCACCTGCTTACCTGTTGCAGTTAAACAAAGTGCTTCTGACAAGAGGTTATGGTTTTTCAATTGATGGGCCCAGGCATAGTCCAAGCATTATTATTGTTCTTGAAACAATATTGAGACTTTATATCCTCATTGAGCTGGCTGTAACTCGCTAATGGATTCAATTAGATGCCTGTTTCATGCAGGGTTTGCTACAGAAACACCGACTGAAAAAGTTTGGAACATCAGGAGCTCCAGCTGCTAAAAGTCTGTATGTTTGTTTTCAGGGTTAAACACCTGCACTACCCACCTGATCAGTACGACCAGGAGCAAGAGGTGGATGATTGTGAAGATGGAAACTATAATCATTATTATCACAGTGACAACAGGTAGGCTGCCTTGGGTCTTTACTTATTTACACTTTCATCCACACTTGTATTTTATGTGTGCACCTGGTAAAAGTGAAAAAATATATAAAGTAATAAACAATGGTATTTTAAATATCAAAAAAACTTTGGGGCGGATTCACTAAAGGTTTAGGGGTATTAAAACGTGTACAAACGTCACTCTGCGCGCTAATAAGCCGTGCAAACCCAAGGGAATATGGATGTTGCTTCAGGCGCACACAGCTCCTGTGAGCTTAATTTACGCAGTGATGGTGCAATGTTCACATATGAGAGTGTGCGTCACACAGCCCTGCTCAGACCTGCTTGATGATGCTCAGTAGATCATCTTCAAATGGTGCAGACTGGTTGACAGACTGTTGCTGCATTAACTCAGATCAATAGAATGGTTTCTGTCCAAATCTGCCTTTATTTGTTTATTTACTTTTCTACATTATTAAATGTTTGTGCAGCAGACCGAGAAGTCCATCTGCCTCTAGTTTAACTTCCTTAAATGTCATTGTGTGCTTCTGTACGCCTCACCTCTCCACATTGAATGAGCAAAATTCTCATTTGATTAGGGCGGTCTCCACCACGTCTGCACGCGCGCTAATCATTGCCACAATCTTAGTGAATTCCTCGCAGCAGGTGTGGAAACTGCGTCACCAAGGATTTAGGGACGCACCTGGTTTACCACTCTTCATTTCAGATCTTAGTGAATCCGCCCCTTTATGTTTTCATTAGTCACTTTACAAGTGAGATTTAGCATTTACACTGTGTGAATTACACAAAATAATTGTCTTGTTATTAGCACTGCAGCAAATGACTAAACTGAAAAGAAAAAAATATATACATTTATAACAATCATGGGTAATGGTGTCTGTCTTGTCCTCCATCCGCTTCCCTTCATCTACAGCCAATCCAGAGTGAAGAGGAAATCAAGCAGCTCTCCATCCCCTCGGCCAAAGAAGAGAAAGAAGAAGAAATCTGGCCGCCGGAGAAGTCGGTGAGTCTAAGCAGCATCTGCTAATCAGAATCAGAATCAGAATGGTTTTTATTCGCCAGGTACAGTTTAGAACAGTACAAAGAATTTAACTTGGTAGTTGCAGCGGAAAGAAACACATCAACACACCGCGGCTGCCGTTTTCAGCGCCATCATGTTTAGATGAGAGGTGAGATGAGAACAGGAGGAGAGGGAGGGGGTGACGGAGAAAGGCAGGATTGAATTAGACTGAATTCCCTATGGGGAGTGGCGTGCAGTAGAAAAAAACACCTTGGCACGAGACAAAAAGAAAAACAGTCACCAAACATAGCATGTGGGCAGGTGTGGGTGGATGGTGGGTCGGGGGGCGGGGTGAAGGGGACAGGGGCTGGGCGAAGAGGGGGTAAAGGATATCCAGCCGCTGGGGCCGCGGGCGTGCAGCCTCTCGGCGCTTCTACTAGTAAAAAAGTGCTAAGAGTTTTCCCTCCGTTTTTACCTGATTTATTGTTCTCACTGAAAGAATAGTTACAGTGTTTGGCTGAAACGCTCTAATTATTGTTGAGGTGATAACTGCAAAAAAAAGGGACTGAGAGTAGGGAAGGATTAACAGGACATGGTCTCAATTTTTTCTTTTTCTTCTTCTGAGGAGATAAAAAAGCAGTGATAGAAAGATATGAATGATTTAACCAAGCAAGTAACAGAAGTCACCTTTGATTGTCAATGCATTCTGTAGGTGGTTATTTGTTTGGTACGATTAATGCCTTGAGAAGTGTTGTAGCACAGGACCACATTTTAAAGGTCTTGGTCTTGTACCGGACTTGAAATCCTTTTTACTCAATCTTGTCTCGGTCTGGGACTGCCCGGACTTGGGATTTTCCGTCAAGATTAGCACTGATTTCTGGTATTCTTCAAATACAAATGTAAAGTGTGAGTGGAAAGACAGTCTGTCTGTCTGTCTGTCTGTTTGTGTGTGTAGAGTGGTGTAGGTCTTTTAATGCAATACCCACCAACAGTTCTCACACCAAAAACATTGGTACTAATGGGGGGATTCCAGGTAATGAAAAAAAAATTGGCCAGTCGATTTTTGGTGCAAAAACAGCATTTTTGAGGATTTAAAAAAAAAATTTTTGGAGACTGATTTTAAAGAAGGAAAGGAGGTGGACCATTGATACCTTCTGTAAGGTGACATTCCCTCAGGGCTTTAGATTAGTGCTAAAATGTTTCCAATCTAATCATTTTTGACAAAAAAATGACTATGTAATACAATACTCATTGTTAATTGTTTTGTATATTGTTTTGATTTTCATGTGTTTTATTATGTTTTGTTTAAATTGACCCTTATGATGTAATGTTGACTTGTATGGACCCCAGGAATAATAGTTATTAGCTTTTTTTTAATGAATAATAGGGATCCAAAAAAAATAAAAAAAATACTGAGAAGAATTAGTGAAGGGACTTCCGCATCAAGACTGAATACTTCTCTCCTTTCCACAGGTTTAGTAGCTCCTCACCCATGCGGAGAGAGAAGAAGAAAAAGAGCGGAAAGAAACACAAACGAGACAGGTGAGCGTGTGTTTCACAGTGCACTGTTTTTGTGTGCATGCTTGTGTGTCTTCGGTAGTGTTGTCCAGACCACACTATCCGAGACCAAGACTTACCCGAGACCAGAATGCACCGAGACCAAGAGAAGACCAAGACTTCTGGGAGCCGAGACCGAGACAAGCCGAGACCAAGACCATAAACATTTTTTTTTTTAATTTAAAAAAATATATAAATAAATAAAATTATGACAAGGTTTGACAGTTAAATAACATTCTCCCTTTAATTTTAGTTTCTTTTAAATACATTTGACGGAGAAAAAAGGTGCCTGCAAAAAATTAACTAAAATATTAAAACTACTTCTGCTACTGATAAATTCACAATTATTCTACATATTTGAAAAGAAGATTTTTATGTCAGCTGAATGTACAGCAAGTAGAGATGTAACGATTCACTCAACTCCCGATATGATTCGATTCACGATACTGGGTTCACGATACGATTCACTCACAATTTATTTTACAAAATGGGACTGTAGTCAAATGATGACTGAAAAATATTAGAAAATACTGTATTATTTTCCTTTTATTTTTAATTGTCAAAAGAATCCCTTGATAAATTATTCAAAACAATGCAATTTAACTAAAAATAAATCTTGAATGAAATAAATAAAGGAATAATACAAATGAAGAAGCTTATTAATTTAAATTCTGGTTCTATAGTAAACAATGCAAAACTACATAATAGTTCTTTTTCTTTTTAAAAGTGCAACTGAAAATGTATGTTGTGCCTTAACAATTGGACTTTAAAAAAAAAATGTCTGCACTGATTTACGTCAGATATTTGTTTGGACCAGCAGAGGGCGCTGGTAACCCAGTGGTCGGTTGGCATGCAGCTAATCTAGCAGTGAAGAAGAGATGCTATGCTAGCAGACAGAGCTAATAGAAAAACGTGACTTTTACAGATATTCACGTAATATTACAGATATTCTTTCGGTGCTAAAGGGGTAAGGAATCATTTATGTAACATTAACATGTTCAAGAGTAGAAGGCGGCCAGAAAGAAAATAGTAGCAGATTCCGACCGCCGGTACACTGCTGGACAAGAGAAGGGATAAATATATAGCGCCCTCTGCTGTTTAAAAAAAGTACTGCGATTCAATTTTCAAAGTATCGATGTCAATCGTGATACCTTTGAATCGATTTTTAACTGCCTTACGATTAATCGTTACATCGCTAACAGCAAGTGTTTAAAAGCATTTCTGCCAAGGCTGGTCACCTACACACCGCAGAGTGTTTCCTCTTTGCTAGGGTTTGGCATCGTTTGGATTGTAACGATTCTGATTCCAACAGTTCTTGTTGAGGAAGATTATTATTATTCTGGATTCAGTGGAAACAGAAACTATAAAAAAAAAATATTTGTATTGTGAACCTATTTATATTGTAGGGAAGATATTATATACTAATATGTAATTGGAGTCTAAAGCCACAAAAAAAACACCACTTTAAAAAGAAAATAGACTAATATAAGACCACTTTACAGTTATTTGAGTCCAGGCAATGACGCGCTGGTGACGACATAATCCAAGATGGCGGCGGCCTGGACTACAGCCGACACTATGTAATAAAAGCCTTAAAAGATATAGATATAATGAAAAGACTGGATGGACAGAGGCATAAACATGCGGACTTTCACACGGACACACACGTACCTCGGTAAACTGAACAGGTTTCACCGGACGGGAGGCACTAGGACCCAGAGGTGGAGGTAATGCGTCCCCGTAGTTTATCGTTTTACCTGTTATTAGAGCTACTATATTTACCAGGGAGCTAATATTTATTCCTGGTGTTGTTTCCCAGAGTTTTACTGGTATTTTTACCGGTGATTAGTTCCTATCTCCCTTCCTCTTGGCGGTCAAAACTGAAACCATAGCCACACACACACACACACACACACACACACACACACACACACACACACACACACACACACACACACACACACACACACACACACACACACACACACACACACACACACACACACACATGCACACACACAGTCACGTCAAGGAAGGTTGCGGTCATTATACGGGGTGGATTAAAGAATGAATAAAGGATTGTTTTATCCCGTTCTTTTCCTTGTTATTATCACATTATAAAAAAGTTTAAAAATATCAGGAATTAGTGCTGGTCTCGAACGGTCTTGAGGGAAAATCCTGAGTCCGAGACAAGACCGAGTCAAAATACTTCCGAGTCCGAGACCTTTATAATTTGGTCTCGAGACCGGTCTTGGCCTCGAGACCAAGATGTCACCAAAGATGTCTTTGGTGACATCTAAACAGTAAATAAACCCAAAAACCACTTTTTTTCTGCTGAATACATATGCATTTGGGTATTAAGCAGTGCTGTTAATTGATCCTAGTTCAACTTTTAACATTTTCGTCAAAGTATTTTAACTTATGTCAGAGTGACTGCCCTCTATGGGTTGAACGCCGGCTTCCTGAATGGGTGTGTCTTATTTGCTTCAGGAGTAACGCCCATATTAAGACACGATAAGGCATTTTGTGAATTCCCCCCTTAATGACATTTCAGAAGAAAGCAAGTGTTTTGTTACTATTTAAAGTCATTATTGGGTGAGGAAAGATGTTTTGACTTGTCAGGGTTTTCTTTTTTTCTTTTTTTTTCACATTTAAAAAAAAAAAATCAGTAACCAGAAATGCAACCAATTCAGCTAATTCTCAAGGACACATAGGAAAATGAATGTTTTCTATCCTTAAAAACTTCAAAAACACCGTCACATAAGTATCAGTGGGATGAAAAAAGTAGTAAAGACAAAGCAAAACAAAGCATTGGGGAGAAATGGTGACTGTACCTTATACTGTATATCATTTGACTGCATCTGGAGCAACTTGGAGTAAACTTTGAATGTTGCTCAAGGACACATACTGTAGTTCCATTGACAGGCAGAGCCTCTAATTGACCCGCCAACCATTAGTTAATAAGACAACTTTTTCTGCCAGCTGACCCACTTCCTCACTGGCTCAGAAACAAGAGAAATTGTTTAAGATTGCCCTGAAAGTTGTCATTTGCTGTCCCTGAGAATTGATTTTGAAACCAACATTAATGAAGAAATAATGATGGGGAATGGTAGGTAAGAATATGTAGAAGGAAAACAAAAGTGAAAAAAAGAGAGAAATGTAAATGTTAATGTTCCAATGTAAAATTTAAAGAAAACAGAATGGGTTTTCCTGACAATGAGAAAGGAGTAAGGGAAATTAAAAGGTAAATAATATGGAAAACAAATATTTACTAAAGCAAATTTCAAAAAGACACTAAAAGAAGGGATAAAAATGCAAAGGATTATGAAGTGGATGGAAGAAATTGAGATTCTAAAGCCATTAAGAGACTAAAAAGTATTGTAAATGAGACAAAAGGACAAAAAGCTCATCACAAGATATATTGCAACGCATTGGAATATTAAAGAAGAAAATAATCAATTCAGAACTGGCCTTCGTTCTCTCCACCTCAATCTTCTCCCCCTCCTTTTTCTGTTGCTCTAATAACATACACAAGAAAAAATAGCGGTTACTGCCCCGCTTTACTCTTCTTTCTCTCATTCATCCACACTCATCCATGACCTGCATTCCCTTAACTCCCCCAACACAATTGATTAAATTGTGTTACATTAGTCAATCTTAAAGATTTCAGTTTTCCAACTCAATAATTTGTACAATCCAAAAGAAAAAATACTGCTCCTTTCAAATCTGATATTATCTTCTATTTTCCTTTCCTTCTGTCCCCTTGAGACTGCAGCACAGAGGAGCAGTTAGGGTAAAGGGCTTTGCTCAAGGGCACAGAGCACTGACCCATGGTGTAGCAAACCAGCCACCCACCTGTTTCAAGTCTGCTTCCGTAACAATTAGGCAACCACTCCACTTCCAACCTGATACTATGGTTTGAAGAAAAATAATAGTTTTTTGGTAACCTTAAACTAACAAAACATTCTAGAGAAGTCAAAGACATCATGACGTCAGATGTGTCACGACCAGTTAGAATAGGCAGTAGGACCGAGATTCAGGGAACCAGGCAGACACGGAAAAGTGGGTAAAGCAGTCTTTATTTACACTAGTGCAGTGCCCGTAGGAAGTATGTCTTGCTATAGAAAAGTGGGAGGTTAAGTAGCTTTTTCATGGATAGTTTACATGGGAGCTTCAATTCCTCTTTAATTCAGAATAAAAGTTAAATCCTCTTTAATCTGACCTTGTAAACACTTAGGGGCTGATTCACTAAGATCTGAAATAAAGGGTAAACCAGGTGCGTCCCCAAATCCTTTGGTAGCGCTGTTTCTTCACATGCTGGGGGGAATTCACTAACATTGTGGCACTTATTTGTGCGAGTATAGATGTGGTTGAGACCGCCCTATTTAAATGAACATTTTGCTTGTTTAACGTGGAGAGGTGAGTGTACAGAAGCTCAAAATTATATTTGAAGAAAGTAATTTCTGCTGTTTAATGGACTTTTAACCCTCACGTTATTTTCCCCCATAATCTAATGTGTCTGTTCCATCAGTTTCTTCTGAGCTCCTTCAGCGCTGTGTCACACACTCTCAGATGTGAACATTGTTCCTTCGCTGCGTAAATTCATGCTCCTGCCATCAACTCGTCACAAGAGTTTGATGGTCAAAGCATGTAGAGGAAGACACAGGAGCTTCCTGGAGCTGTGCATCTGGAGCGACATTCACAGAGCTCCTTGCACAGTGACTCTCTGCTCCGCACAGAGGATTTACAGGGAGCCACACCGGACTCCAGCTGCTTTTCTCTCCACCACACACCCTGCTAGAGGGTGTGTGGTGGTTCACGATACGATTCTCTCACGATTTATTTTACAAAATGGGACTGCAGACAAATGATTGTTGAAAAATATTCCTTTATTTTTTTGGGGGAAGAAAACTAGAAAATACTGTACTATTTTCCTTTTATTTTTCATTGTCAAAAGAATCCCTTGATAAAGTATTCAAAACAATGCAATTTAACTAAAAATAAATCTTGAATGAAATAAATAAGGAATAATACAAATGAAGAAGAAGCCTATTAATTTAAATTCTAGTTCTATAGTAAACAATGCAAAACTGCATAATAGTTCTTTTTCTTTTTAAAAGTGCAACTGAAAATGCATTTTGTGCCTTAACAATTGGACTTTTTAAAAAAAAAAAAAAAAACAGTCTGCCCTGTATTTACGCCAGATATTTGTTTGGACCAGCAGAGGGCGCTGGTAACCCAGTGGTCGGTTGCCAAAAACAATCACCGCAAAGAGTTCCAGATTTGATGAATTGCATTGTGCTCACTGCATTAATTTATTTGCATTTCCTCCTCCCATTTTTTTGCACCCCTTATGAGATCCGCCTACTTTACCAGAGGGAAACGTGCTAAATGGATTGTGGGCACATTGTGATGCGCAGAAGACACGCAGTCATGATTCCCTGGGGTTTGTACCCCTTATTAACATGTGGAGTGATGTTTGCACATGTTTTAATACCCCTAAACTTTTAGTGAATCCGCCCCTTAATTTTTTATGCAAATTAAATTCTGAATTAAACACACACACACACTCACGCAAGCACGCACGCACGGTTCACCCAAAGCAAACAAAAAGTGAAGCCACTCCAGGCACTTGGGGCTGTTAAGGAATTTTTCTCCTGCTGCCTTTAAAGTATTTGCGTTTATGTAGTCTTAGAAGTTGTTTATTTGGGGGGCCCCCAAAAACACAGGTCAGATTGTGGAACATCTTATGAAGTGAAAATGCCAGTTTCCCAGCATTGACAAAGTTCTTGTGGTTTCAGTCTTCATCAGCAGGCAAGAGCAAAACAGTCAGTGTAAGGCACAGGATTGAGAAAAACAGAAAATGCAAAGATACGCGATTATATGAAGAATCCACATTATTATATTTTTGCCACAATAGCGCTCTACCAGCCAGGATGCCACGGGGCGGCCATGAAGCACCATCCCTTGAGCCCCCCTGTCTCAGCTCTACTACCCCAACACAGAGCCCCAGCCCGGCCCGCTGTGTGCACGTCCGCTAGTCACACACACATACACGCACGCGTGGATGTCGCCCCAGCCCTGGGCCGCTGCGGCGCCTCCTCTTGGGACAGGCTGCCCTTGACCGAGACTGTTGCGCCCACAGGCTGCCTCTATCCCGCCCAACTATGCCACGTGATCAATGCCAGCAAAGGCTTAATCCACCGTGATGATGTCGTCAGTTCTAAAATTTCATAAAATTGTCCGCACACACACACACACAGACAGACAGACAGACAGTGATTTCTTGCTTTATTGATAGATAATGGAGGTCCAATGCAGACAGTGTCCTGACGTGCATTCCAGAAGTGTGCTGTAGCACTCCACAAGGCTTCGCCAAAGGAAAAGAAGCAGTACCGAAACTCACACTGAACGCAGTGGACAGACTAAAGTATGTCTGTTTTATAGATGCATTAGTTTCTATATGAAGTTATACACTTTTGTAAGTATACTAAATTATTAATGTTTTGTTTGTTTTCAATTATTTCATGGCCCCCCAGCTGTGGCTGGGCTCCTCGGATCCTAGTTTGGAAATCACTGTATATGCTGTCTCTAATTGTGGGCTAACAGTAGAATGAGGACTAGAATATGCACAGTAACTCCTTTTTAATAGAAGTCAATGGACAGTGTTTTTAGAGACAGTCTGTGGCTGCGCAGAATTGAATGCAGCCACTCAGTATATAAAGTTATAAAGTGACTGATTGACAGGTGAAGCCGTGGGAGTTGGAGAAGATAGAAAGATAAGCAAAATGGAGAAAGAGAAATTTAATAATTCTGCTTTCCCCACCTCCTTTTTCAAATGTCAGGATCAGACCCAACATAGATGATGACAGGTATGATCAATTTAAAGCACTTAACTAAATTTGATGATTTCAATGTTTTTTTTTTTTGTAAACTAGGTCTTAAATTGTTTTTTGCGAGGTCTTAAATTATGTATATTAATTTACCACTTTCTTTTTCACCCCCTTTTTTATTTAATTACTTGTTAAACTAGCTTGATTAAAAAATAAATAAATTAAAAATTAAAACAAATTACATTTCCAACATATAATAACCCTGATACACACTTACTCACTTCATTGTATGTACTACATTTGTTCTTGCTTGTTTAGGAGTTCTGTGGCAATACGTTTACTTAGTTTTAAAGCAGGACTGTGACTGCAATTGTCTGTACTTATTTGATCAAAGCTACACAAACCCTGTTTTTGGTGTATGTCTATTTTGGAGTTGTAGCTCCCTCTGGAGAAAAATGCACCAGTCGCCACTGACTAATACCAGTATTCTATTTTTGTAGATCTATGTCTGGCTCAAGAAAAAAGAGAAGACACAGGTGTGTGTGTGTGTGTGTGTGTGTGTGTGTGTGTGTGTGTGTGTGTGTGTGTGTGTGTGTGTGTGTGTGTGTGTGCGTGCGTGCGTGCGTGCGTGCGTGCGTGCGTGCGTGTGTGCGTGCGTGCGTGTGTGTGTGTGCATCACGGCAAAATGCATAAAATGAGCTCTCAATGAAGTGTGGTATTTTCCTTTCTGTCTGTTGATTGTTTTTTTTCAAACATCAACGCAATCCATGTAAATTAATGTATCATTACGTTTCCTGCCAAAACATCTTCATCCATATCTTATGTGGGGTTGTTGTTTCAGATCGGGCAGCCCGAAGAACAAACACAAATACAAGACCAAACAGAGAAAGAGGTGAGAAATATTTAATTCAACATATTCTGGAATACTCAAGGTACATTCAGATATCCTGTATACTAGTTAAATATGTTACACAATGTAGATGTTGTAGAAGATGTACCTGATCTGTATAAATTTAACCTTGATTATGTCAAACTCAAAATATATGAGTGATGTTTTTAGCCTAACCTGTGAGTTCAGCCTTATTTCCTGTAACTGATTAGAATATGAGTCATTGACATATGAGGATTTTCCACTGCATTTTATTAATAGAAATACATTGAAATTTTCTACAGCGCAACAAAACACTTAGAAACCATTTCAAATAGGGCGCAAAAATGTGAATAGATTTAGAGTAATTTTGAACATGTTTTTTAAAGAGGAGTTGTGGCCGGACTGTTGCACCACATGATATTTTGACACTTCTTTTAAACTGAAAGAAATGCAGTTGGACAAAAACAGTTAGTTCAGGCCATGTAATTGGATTGGCCGAGACATTCCATGAGTGCTGATATAGAGTAACAACGGCATTGGGTCTTTTTACAGACATTATCACTGTACAGGCATTCTGATACCCTTTTATGTGCCTGGAAACATCTTTCCCTTCCAGTTGTGGACCTACAGTATTTGTTTTGGCCGAGCTAAATAAATGATTCAATAAACAAACCATAATCTCTTGTCACTTAACCCTCCTTATATTTTCAAATATTATGAACACATTTGACCCTTGGGGTCAATCTGACCCCAGGGATATTTTCTGAAAATTGTTGACCAAGATTTTGTGTCAGACACTTTGTTTATTTTTTGAATACATAAATAATCCCCTTGATAATGAGATCCTTGACCTTGTTCTCTAGGGAAGTGGTTCCCAAACTTTTTGTGCGCAAGGCACACCAAAGGACAAGTAAAAGGATGATGTGACCTTTCCTGTATTGCCACTGTCAAGTCAAATTTTCAGTTTTAGAGTTAGTGTATCTTGAAAATCTTTCATCCAAGTGGCTTCTCGCTCAGAGAGTAAGTCCCATCAATGGGAGAAGGAGTGTGGAAGGGGTTCCACCTTTGATACTGCTTCTTCCATTGGTTTTCCAAAAAACGTCACACATAGACGAGTTTTACACTGCGGGTTTGGGATCAGTTTGGGATCAAATTGTTGAGCGCACTGAAAAAAATATCATGATGATAATTTTATGCTTAATCAATTGTACCCATCACATTAGCAAAAGTCATGACATATGAAGCAAAAATAATAATGAAGATAACTCGTTTTTTGAATGATAATCATTGAATGGGGTAATATTGACCCCCAAGGATATTTGGAGGGTTATTACTGTTGACGAATAAAATGCGCTTGTAGAACTGTTGTATTAAAACAATATCACACTCAAGTATAAGCGCCGCCAGGATCAGGATCAGCGTTTTTCTGCAGCTGACGCTGCATTCAAGGCAGGAACTCTACCTTCCTCAATAAAAGAAATTTATGTAAAGCTTATAAAAACCTGACAGGGCTCAAGTAAAAGTTATTTGAATTGCATTTTAAAATCATAAAAACAGCGACATAAATAAAGCCTGCATTACTGTGTTCTAACAACAGCAATAAGTAATTTGTGAACGTAGTGAATAATGTCTTATTTTCTAAAGTTTTTGGCATTAAAATGCTTTTAATTACTGTTTTACGACAAACATGTGGTTTTGCACGGTGTCATTGTTGTTATGAGACGTCAGACAAAGGCATAGTGCATCGGTTGTGCCAATTGTATGGAGTGTGCTTTAGCTCCGCCCACTATGCACCTTTTATGCATACCGGTGCCAAGCAACTTCCTGGTGACGATGCAGCCTGTAGGCGGGCTTAATAGTCCACATGTGGGATGCAAACCGCTGATTGGCTTAAAACATTTCACTGAAAGATTTTCTTTGGACTGGTTATTGGATGAACAGCACCTGGGTGGGCCTTGATTAAAATTGGTGGGCCCCAGTCCACCCGTGGCACTGCGGCTGCACTCAAGGTCATGCTGTTGTGCTGAATATCAGGACTGCTGTAATTTTCTACTGCACTCTGCCTGCTGCCTTGTGCCTATGACCGAATCACACCAGTTCTGATATTTTTGCACTACAGCATTCCTTCTTGGGGCTTAATTAAAGCGTTTCGCAGTGTCAGCTATTTTATTTGCAATGTAGACCACTGAGAAAGTAACTATGCCACGTATTTTCCGATGCTGTATGTGTGCATACGCATGGCATTGTATGTGTGTGTGCACATGGCCCATTTTCTACGGTCCTTCAGGTCCCCAGGTGAGACCCCAAGCAGGTGTTCACAGCATCAAGGCAGCTGCTGCAGCTCCCGAAGCGCTTCCTTGTCCTCTGCACGGAGTGCCTCCAGATCCCCCACCAGGTAGGGGCCACACACACACACACATACACACACACTTTCCTCTGTGTCCCTCATTTACACTCCATCCTCAGCAGATAGATCAGGAGACAAATGGAGCACTTTACCATGTTTTATAATAACCCCCATTAAATACCTGTGATATCTTACTTTGCACTCATGTTCTCTTTGATGAAAATAAAAACAAGGTTAGCCAAACTTTGAACTTGTTTTGTGTCTTGGGAAATGCCTCTTTCAGCTTACAGAGCAACTTAAAAAAGATAAAGAAGCAACTTATTTTTAGTCTTTTTTAAAGGGTTGATATTATTACTGGAATTTCAGAATTTGATCATCTTACAGGGTTAATGATGTGTGCCAAGACAAAGAAATGGTAGTTAGAGGCACAAGGTGACTCCTTCCTACCGGCCAAAGTCAAAGTCAAACCTAATTCCGCACGGCATGAGGTTTGGTTGCGGAGTGAGGCATCTGTCTGTGAACTTGAAAAGAAAAAGACAATTAAAATTGGCCTCAAAAAGCTAATTGAGAACATTCATTCATCCATTTTCAGAACCGCTTTATCCTATTTCAGGGTCGTGGGGTAATTGAGGACACCTATATTTAACTTGTGTTACACCAGAGATTTCTCTCCATATATGTTTTGCAAAAATGTGTCAAAGAATGGCTGATAATAATTTATTTTAACCCTGTAAAGCATGAATCATTTCAATGTTTAGAAACTGGAGCCCTATGAACAACCATCCATTTAGTTTTAATTTGCCTAAATATTGGGGGGGGGGGGGGGGGGGGGGGGGGCGTTACTAACAAAAACACAATAAATTACCAACATGTCAACAAATTGGTAATTCCATACATACATACAGTAAAAATTTTTAGTCTACGACATACAACATTTCACTTGTTTAAAATTCTTGAGTCCCTAAAAGAAAATAAACAATAGCAAAAACGTTAAGCTGGGCGTGTTTTGGTTCTGCTCCAACAGACTTAACTCCAAGCAGAGAAGTGATGGACAGAAACCATCGGGGACACCACTTTTCCCTGGTCCGCACAGTCCTGCAACCCGGCACAATGGAGAAGTCGCTCAGCGAACCCGCAATAGCAAGGCCGGCAGACTCAACCACTCAGAGGACCTGAAAGGGAACGATGTATGTAATCTCGTCTATTTTGTTCCAACAACTCCCCTCACCACCTCCCCTGCAGCCTGTCCACTGGTGTCTGCAGTTTGTTTTCTGATCTTGTTCTTCTCCGCTGGTTTACATGGATCTGTAACTTCTTGCACAGTGAAGGTTTTGTGTTTGTTCTATTCTCAAACTTCCTTCTAATGAAATCTTATTCTGACTCTTGTTCTTTGCGTAGTTTGTGACATGTAAAGACACTGCAGTCTTTAAAAAGAAACTAGCTGCTCTTTCAGCATTGTTTCCATCTCTCTCTGAATACTTTGCCATTTAGTGGTCTTTTAACCTTTTATTCTGCCTGTAAAAAAAGACAGCAACGGCAATCCAGTTTTTTTCGGGTTTACTCAGCACACAACAGCTGATCCTCTGGAGTCAGGGCATTCTATTCTACATGAGTGATGATCTAAAAGAAAAAAAGGCTATTGAATGTGGCTGCCCTTGGCTGCAGTAAATAAATATGTAACCCAGGGCCCAGGCATGAGGGTGACCTGCAAACACAAGAAAAACAATCATGTTTTATCTTAGATGACATCTTTATAAAGTGTGTTGAATGAGTTACAATCTGACTGAGCTTTAAAGTGATAGCAATCTATGACCCACTCCTTCAACTGACTAATCAAACTAGTTAAAGCTGCTGGAGACAATCATTTGATATCAGATAAAGATATTTGTAGAGCTCATAGATCAATTAATTTGCCTGAAAAAAATAGATTGAGGTTGCCGCTTGAAAGTTTGTTTTCATCTCGACTGTAAACACTCCATTTAAAGAGTAACTAAACCCCAAACCTACTTTTTTCTGCTGAACACATATGTATGTTGATTGATCGTAGTATTTTAATTTTGCGTATTTAGTTGTAAAATGTCAATGCAACTGCCCTTTGAGGGTTGAACGCCGGCTATTACAATTGAGACAGATAATTTTTTTCACTAACTTTCACTGCTGATCCCGCCCCTCTTATAAAAGCTGGGAGGAGGGATTCCTCCTATCACAGCCCTCAGTGAGCATTGATTCACTGCCCCAATGCAGATCTCCGTTCTACAACGGGAATGTTAGTTACTCTCTGCTTCTATAAAGAGCGGATTTTGCTCTAATCAGAGGGTTAATCAAATTATGTGTGTATATACAGACACATCGTGCGCATATCCCCGTCTGTCTATGCGTGTGCACCGATTTGCGTGTACTTTTTGTCGTTGTGTTTGCATCTTCCTGGTTTTTGTGTGTGCGCTATATACTGTACACTATAGCACTCAGGGGCTGTTTGTCCCTGAGTGCTCTAGTGTTACAGTGGGGCAAAAAAGTATTTAGTCAGCCACCAGTTTTGCAAAAAAATCCAGAAAATCACATTGTAGGATTTTTAATGAATTTATTGGTAAATCACTATGTAAAATAAGTATTTGGTCACCTACAAACAAGCAAGATTTCTGGCTCTCACAGACATGTAACTTCTTCTTTAAGAGGCTCCTCTGTCCTCCACGCGTTACCTGTATTAATGGCACCTGTTTGAACTTGTTATCAGTATAAAATGTCTTTTATACTGATCCACAACCTCAAACAGTCACACTCCAAACTCCACTATGGCCAAGACCAAAGAGCTGCCAAAGGACATCAGAAACAAAATTGTAGACCTGCCCCAGGCTGGGAAGACTGAATCTGCAATTGGCAAGCAGCTTGGTGTGAAGAAATCAACTGTGGGAGCAATTATTAGAAAATGGAAGACATACAAGACCGCTGATAATCTCCCTCGATCTGGGGCTCCACGCAAGATCTCACCCCGTGGGATCAAAATGATCACAAGAATGGTGAGCAAAATTCCCAGAACCAAACGGGGGGACCTAGTGAATGACCTGCAGAGAGCTGGGACCAAAGTAACAAAGTCTACCATCAGTAACACACTACGCCGCCAGGGACTCAAATCCTGCAGTGCCAGACGTGTCTCCTTGCTTAAGCCAGTACATGTTCGGGCCCGTCTAAGTTTGCTATAGAGCATTTAGATGATCCAGAAGAGGATTGGGCGAATGTCATATGGTCGGGTGAAACCAAAAATAACTTTTTGGTAAAAACTCAACACCATACCTACTGTAAAGCATGGGGGTGGTAACATCATGCTTTGGGGCTGTTTCTCTGCAAAGGGGCCAGGACGACTGATCCGTGTAATGGAAAAAATGAATGGGGCCATGTATCGTGAGATTTTGAGTGAAAACCTCCTTCCATCAGCAAGGGCATTGAAGATGAAACGTGGCTGGGTCTTTCAGCATGACAATGATCCCAAACACACCACCTGGGCAACAAAGGAGTGGCTTTGTAAGAAGCATTTCAAGGTCCTGGAGTGGCCTAGCCAGTCTCCAGATCTCAACCCCATAGAAAATCTTTGGAGGGAGTTCAAAGTCCATGTTGCCCAGTGACAGCCCCAAAGCATCACTGCTCGAGAGGAGATCTGCATGGAGGAATGGGCCAAAATACCAGCAACAGTGTGTGAAAACCTTGCGAAGACTTAAAGAAAACTGTCATTGCCAACAAAGGGTACATTACAAAGTATTGAGATTAACTCATTCAGTGCCAGCCATTTTCAAATTTTCAACCCCCGTCAGTGCCAGCCGTTTTTGAACATTTTGACTGATTTTAAAGACCCACAGAATATTTTCTACTATGACTATCTGAAATCTGACACCAGATTCTGAAAGATTGAAGCCTCTACTGTCATGAAAAAAAAAACATTTGTTTCTGGCTTGTTCCGTTCTTTTGTAATCAGCCATTGAATAGAGCAAGTTTTACACAAATCTTCAATTTCAGAGCAAAAAGCTGAGTAAACAGCCTTTTTGTAAAAAAAAATCCTGTCATTGACTTTAAAGCATTTTTTTTTTTGCTTTAGTGACAACTCTAACATCTGAACATTATTTCCTTATATAAAACATAAAAAAAAAACACTGAGACCGGGCTTTTGATGGCAAAATTATTATTATTTTGCTGTCTATGTCAGAGTTGAATGGATTTCTTACTGTATTTTGGCGTTCCTCCAACGTTCCCTCCCGTCAGTCTGCACACAGACGTAACTTCCTCTTCCTCTCGACACGCAGCAATGACCCGTTTAGCTCGGTTAGTTGATGGTTTTATCTCACGATCACAACATTATCAATAATCCACACATGTTCTCTGTTAGTATGTGGAGCTGTGAGCTGCTGGATACGTCACAATATCACTTTGTAGCGCCATATTCTCACTCGGTCCTCCTTCTCCCACCCAGCTAATGGTAGCATCAGTGGCTAATCTCTCATCTAAAGGTGCACCGCTGCCATCGTCAGGGCACCATTGATCACTACAACACCCCACAGCTTAGATATTGATGAGGGACCTCCGCCAGGGTGATTTCTAGTAATCCCTGTGAAAAAACGCATGGTGCTGAGTGTTCGGATTTGAAATGACGAGATATCCCATCGGGGGCACTGAGTGAGTTAACTTTTGTTATTGACCAAAAATGCTTATTTTCCACCATAATTTGCAAATAAATTTATTAAAAATCCTACAATGTGATTTTCTGGATAATTTTTTTTCTCATTTTGTCTCTCGTAGTTGAGGTATACCTATGATGAAAATTAGAGGCCTCTCTCATCTTTTTAAGTGGGAGAACTTGCACAATTGGTGGCTGACTAAATACATTTTTGCCCCACTGTATATGAGTGTTTTACTGCTATATTTGAGGGCGTAACATGTTAATGACGATCAAATTTAGCCGCCGCACTTATCAATACCCAATCATTGGTACGCTGGGATTAGTCAGATACGAATGTTTCATGAGTCCCATGTCGGCCCTGTCGTATGACACAATGTGCACTCAGATTTGCACCCGTTTTCACGCAAGGTTGATAAATGAGGGCGAATGTGTGTAATATATACAATATTGCAAAAATGATTAGTAACATAATTGATAATGTTGACTCCAAAATTTGCGTTGACGCGTGGTTTAATGTTGTAACTTTATGATAAGATTAGGCCGGCGGCCGCTTTCTGGTTCATTTTTGCTGCAATACCGTACACGAACTGCTGGGTGCAATGTTCCTTCACCTATTGCATTGTGAAGAAAAAGTGCACAACAGAACAGTCTCAAAAATTTGGGACCATTTCACTGAAAATTTATACTCTACACCTGAGGTAGAACTAACATCTGTGACATGAAACTAACATCTGTGACAAACAAAAATCAATAACATTTCAACATGAGTGAAGACTTGAAAGGAAGACGATGGTCACATAAGCGAGCGTCAAAAAAGTCTTGTATTTTTAAAAGAACAACAAATGAATTCATATATACTTTGTACAGTCACTGTGTTTTATAGCACTTAAAATATTTGTATATTATGTACAATATATTAAGAATTGGTTATTAGTTTTTTTTTTTTCTAATGAAGCTGAGAAAACTATAATGAAAACTTTTGACCACTGGGAGGTCCACGTATGGTCTGAGATCTTTTCTGATCTCTTCTCTTCTTTCTCTCTGTCTCTCTTTGCTGACTTTCTGAATTAGTGTTTATTTGATCAGGCACCTACACGTGAGTAAATGCCCCAATTTTTCTCTCTTGTTTATAAAAAAGCCCTCAAATGCTTTGGAGCTGGACCACGTAGGGTAACTGGTAGGTTAATTAGTTTCTTCTTGTCACTACTGTTGTCCTTTTTTCTGAAACACATGCTTCACTCAGTAATAGCTCCTCCTCTTCTTCAGGTGTCCAAATGCTTCTGCAGAAATTAGCAGGGGTTCCACAATTGCTCTCCTCTACTGTCATTTCAACGTGCATGTAGCCTATAAAGGGCAGTATCTCTTCTCAGACTGTGTTTCTACTTTTTGTTAGAGCAAGGTGATATTGAGAGCAGTGAAGTACTTGTAAGTCATTGGGTTGGATTGTAGTAATTGCCCCACAGTTTTCTAAGCAGCTTATTTGTTGCAGAAGGGAATGCTGCCACTCCCATAAATATTAAGTAAAATCTGTTGAAAGTAGAAAGAAAAAAAAACTCTGCAGGATGGAAGGTAAATAGCAAGTCCCCAGGGATTAAACTAGTGATGCACGATATTTTCGACACCTTATCGGCTAATATGGGCTTTAAAATTTTTGTACCGGACATTGGCCATCCCGCGGATGTAGTTAACCGATAGAATAACAAGATTTCCTTTTTTTGATCGATCTGACTACAAGCAAACTCACTACAAGAGTGCTTGTAAATTATTGGAGGTAGGAGGCATTGAAAAATCTCAAATATTCAATAAATGTACTACTTTCCAAGCAGTTTATAAATAGCTGTGACACTAAATTGCTTTTCTTAACAGTCATATACAAAAAGTAAGTAGGTGGTAACTGTTTTAAGTATTGATTGGCTGCAAGAATATTCATTGTTTGGTTTAAAACAATTGTCATTAATAAATATGACATGTTTTACATGATGTAAGTTGAAGTAGTTATCTTACTTTACACAAGGAATGATTACTGATGTTACATCCTTTTCAGCGTTGTCTTATGTTTGCATTTGCCAGCAGGCCAACATGATAGAGTATGCAGAATAATTCCACTACAGAAACTAGATGATCTCTGCAATTAGGCATGTGTGTGGAAAAATATTGCTCATTGACCAAGGGTCCTTTTCTCCCGTCTGGACTTAAGCATTTACTTACGCGCCTGCAGTTACGCGCTCTCTCCTGCATGTATTCTCTGGTCCAGGCTCCTGACGCCCTCTGCAAGTAAGTCAACCAAAAGCACATAGTCTGTGAATGAAGGCAGTTCAGACCGCAAAGGAGGCAGACTGGGCCGTGATGTTTTTTGGGCTGTCTACAAATCAACGCTTGTAAATGTCATTGAAATCCGTGAAAATGATAAAGCGCACTTTTAATTTGAAACGCCTTCATTGATAAACAATGTAACAATGGTTGATTTGATTAGTTACTGCAAGGTGAAGATCGGCCACATTTTTCTGTCTGAGCTACAGTTAAGATCTCTCTTTTTTCCCCCTCATATATTAAGGCCAGATTAACATTTGTTTGTGTGGAAAGCCTGATTTTATTAAATTCTTGCATTCCTGCATTCAGAAATGATCAGCGCGCATTAGTCGTCATCATCATCTGTCATCAATGTTTCACTTGTTATTTATTCTTGTAGTGGATCAAATCGTGGCTTTACGTTGTACACAGTGTTAAATAGTTTCATTTCGTCTGACATCTGTCAGAGTTTCATTGTAACGAGCTGCAGCAGCTAGTAGCCTAGTACTAAATGTGGATAGTAGGCTTCTATGTAACTAACTACACATTAATAAATAGATAGAGATTAGGGATGTTTCTTTATCGACTAGTGACTAGTCTATTATACAAGGTTTTTCTTGAACAGTTCAACTTAAGCAAAAAAATAATCTGCAAGGTCAAATCACTGTCTTTAGTAATATTGTGTAATAATATTTATCTGTTTAATAACATTTTCAGCCAGGCATCACATTTTAATTGAACAGTGACATGTAGAATAAGAGAAGTGTGGGATAACCTCCTGTTGGTGAACACAAAATTAAGTGTTCACTACTTCATCAAACAAACAGAGCATCCATGGAATCATTAGCAGGTATTAAACCATCACATTAAAAACCCCTGATATAAAATACAATCATAACTTTTTTACACGCACGCACAGCGTATGCGTACGCACACAACAACAACACACCCGAGCAAATAGGCTTTTTTATTTACATTGGGGCTTCTGGGAAAAGCATCGCGTTGGTAGTGAATAAACCCGCAAAACTGTGATGTAACGTTGTGTAATCCATTGATTTTAACAATGTACCTGTAATCCGATTACCAACTATTTAAACTGTAACGGATTACAGTTACTCAAAATTTGTAATCTGATTATGTTACATTACATGTAATCCGTTACTCCCCAACACTGCTTAAGTACAGATGGAGAACAGCGTGCAGCCAAAAACAGCAACTTTTTTGACTTACGCACATGAGAGAATAGAGCCCCAAATGAGCTGCAAAATTTTGGCATATCAGCCAAAAGTGTAAATATCGTGTGTCACTAGATCTAACCCTTGTTGGATTACTTTTGAATAGTTGTATGATAAAGCAAATGTCCTGCATAGGAGCTGTGGTTTGTGTTCCTGTTGTCGTCCAATAGTCCAATTTGGAATTGTCTTATTCACTGTGTGGGTTCAGGGCTAACAGCTGTGCACATTTGGGACAGTGCACATTTATCACACTAAAATGTTGGATCTCTCCCATTAAAGCCTTCTCTGTAGTTTATCATGGTGTCGGCTTCTTGACGTGTCCTGGACTCTTTGACGAATAAACCCTCACTTCTACACTGACCAAGTAGCTTTAAACCAATAACTGCAACAATGCTAGCTTCTTATTTTGGTATTTATATAAATTCCTAACTAGTACAAGCCGGGCTTTCCTTAAATCTAGTGCGCCGTCTATAATAGTAATATAGATATGATAAGACTTGCCTCATCCCCATTCTTTTAGATAGCATTGTCACACACACCACATGGCACTGTGTTTAGGCAAAATAATATGTGAGTATAACTACCTGACAGATATATGCACGTAAGGGACCTAAGACCACAGATTACTGGAAGTGATCTATTGCTACATGTGAATGAGCTGTGTGGAACAAGCAAGAGCATTAAATGTAATCGCTTTTGAGGTCAAGTTGTCTTAAATGTTATGCAGCACATTTTTACTTCCTGGTAAAACAGGGTGACCAGAAACACTGATCTGCCTAAAATTACAAATAACATCATAAGTTAGTTAATATGAATTTATGAGCATGTATGGTTACGTTTTAAAATGATAGAAAACAAGTTCGGATGAACTACGGCCGGGCCCGCGCAACGTCTCCGCGCCGAATAGCATGTACCACGTTCCTGAGAATTCAAATGACTCGGTTCCAAAAACGGGTCCCCTGTGGCACATACAAAGTAATGGGCCACATTCATATATTGGTATGTGTCAATGATTCGGTACGACCAACTGTCACAATATTTGATTCACAAATAAATGAGAAATTACTTTAATGGAAATTGCCGAAAAAAGGGGGGGGCCCTAATCGAATTGTGCGAGGCATAATTGTAATCTACGCTGAATTACCTTTGAAATGATTTATCACACGACTATGTTCCCATAAATTTGGAAATTACCAGAAATGGGGAGTGGGCCCCCGGGCCCCATTTAAAAAAAGGGCTCTGGGCGTCTCATCATATTCATTCATAGAGTATTCATACCAAACTGCATTTCAATCTAATGAGAACTAACAGAGGAGTAGCCTGGCGCCCCCATGACATGTACGGGGTAATGAGCCCCATTTGTATACAGTATAGGTATGTGCCAATGATTTGGTACCACCAACCGTCGTAATATTTGACTGGAAAATAAATCAGAAATCGAGTTTCGTTTGTTTTTTTTTTCTTTTGGGGCCCCAAATCAGAAATCAGGCTCCAAGCATCGATACGTACACATCCATAGATTATACCTACCAAATTTTAGCCCGATCCGTTCGCGAATAACAGAGGTGTAGCGATTTTAATTAGTGTACACAACAACAAGAGCAACAACAAAGTGAGTTGTTTTGAGTCTGGTAGCCAGGCCTAAAAAGAAGGCAACACCTAAAACCATGGAAAGAACATGGCACTTTAATGTATTTCTGCTGCTCTCAAATATTTATTTATGAAGTTAAATTAATCTTATGTGCCATGGACGACAGCTTGCCAAGCACTATATTAGCCCCCCATGTTTACACTACAATAACTGACTCATCATCATACCTTAGAGTTGCCACCTTAAGCCCAAAAAAGACATTGATTAAATCTTAACTAATCTTCTGGACTTCGCTATTACATTTGAAATTATGTGACTTTACATATTTCCCTCAGAAGCAAAATGTGATATATGTTATATTGTGATATTACCCTAAATGTAAAAATAGAAAAAGATACTTTAACTGTCATGTGATTTTGACCTTGAAGGCCAGGACAGGTTGTCGATAAATTTTTTTAAAGCATCCAATACTCTGCCAATGGGACAGTGAGGAGTCCATTACACCTTGACACACCAGATTAAAACAAGTGTTCTAGTTTTATCTCCTGAAGGGATTCATACAGCACTTTTTGTTGCATAAATTTTTTTTTTTCCTGATTAAGGGTTGATTAAACTCTTTTGTCTGCTAATTCTATAGGTTTTGTTACAGCTAACAACACAGTGAATGAGCACTTCCAAGCAGGGCTGCTTTTCATGTTTCCTTTCAATTGAAATAGGTTGGATTTTTAGGTGTAACTTGGTTTACTTATAGTTATATGATAATTGTTTCCTTAAAGGGACCCAAACTATTAGCTTCCTGTTCATGCTTGGACTTACCAAAGCGATTTTAGGCTCTCTCTTGCAGTGCCTGTTTTAACAGAGGAAGAATAAAGGCCAGGGTGAAGGGTAACTGCTGGAGAAGAGTCAGGACAGAATGGGACTGGGGTCCTTTTTAGATGTGCTGACTGTTTAGTTTGTTCATCTTAGGCATTTTTGCAACCTTCTACCTTCTTCCACGGTCCTGCTTCCCTAACTGCCCATGTGTATCACACTCTTGTCTCCCCGACTTTGTTTTTTTCCACTATCTTTGATATTTGTCAGCTTTGCATGCCCTCCTCTTTACTCCTCCTTTTAGATTCTCTGTTTTGTATGTCAAGCTAATATGAACATCACCTCTATCCGCCTCCCTGTATCCTTTTGATACAAATCTGGCTGCATTTTTATAAGCGAAAAAGACAAATCATGTAGGTGATAGATTGATCCTCTTTCTTTCTAGATTTGGTTTGGTTTAAATTCCATCAGGAGCTTTTTATTTATGTCCCCCTCTCTTTTATTTTAACTTTGAGTTTGGTTGATTTCTCGTCAGTCTCTGGATTGATTGTGCAGCTTTGATACTAAAAGAGGTCATTGTCTTTTTTCCCATCTCGCTGCGGAGAACATTCCTTTCTCCTTTTTTCTTTTTTCTTTCTTTCTTTCTTGTTTTTTTTTTTGTTGATATTGCATACGTGTCACTGATTGAAATGGAAGGTAGGTAAAGCTTTGCCTACGCACGTGATCTTTATGCAGATGAGAATGTGACAAGCACCCTAGCCTGAGTGACATCTATGTTTCTCTCTTTCTCTTTTGTCTCTTTCTCTCTTTCTGTCATTAATGGTCTTCAACCAAATTCATTTTACTCCATGAATTATCATTTGACTCCTAAAAGATCGGGTTACACAGAGTTCTGGTTTTCTCTTTTCTCCTTCACTTCATTCTGAGGCCCAGACTCCCACTCTTATCTTCCAGGTCTATTCTCTCCATTTCCTCTTTATGTTCTGTTATAATGCGTTTTTGTTTGTCCAGCATCTCTTTATTTGTTGGTGAATCAGAATATCCATCTTACAATTTAGTTTTTTATGATTTCTTTGGCAGTTTAAAGCTACACACAAGCATATGCAGTCTACGTTGTACGGTTCCACTCAGTTGTCCTTTCCCTCTGGTTTGGAGAAATGCTTTGTTTGGTCAGAATTCCTTGATCATTACATGAGGGAGAAGGTCAGGATTTATTTTATAAGGAAGAGCCAACTGTGTGCATTAACATGAACATTTTTAAATATTCTTTATCTGGCCTACTAAAAGTCTGTAACTGACCTTTTTTTGGAGGCTTTAATTAGAGGCTGTACAACAAGGCTGGCATTGCTTGATCTACTTCAGCAACAAATCCCTCAAACAGATCAAAAACAACTATGTGACAGTTGTTGTTACTTGTCCCACTTTTTTATGCTGATCCAGAAACTCATTCTGAGAATACAATATTTTACAACTGGATTACAAGATTTTTATCTTGACAGAAAAAAGTCAACAGGATTTGCTTAAAATAAGTAGCGGGAGAGGAGAATTGTTTTTAGTCACCGGTTACTACATTGGGTGCTTACTCTCATTAATCAGCACTTGTATAAATGTGATGCTGAGGTCAGGACTATCAAATATCTCCCACACACTGGATTTCAGTGTGTAGTTCATTGTCAGCCCTTCTTATGAGCTGCTGACATTCTTAGATTGCAATATTTTGCAGCAGGATAATAAATCATGCAGGTTAATGGCCCTGCCAATCATTGTCCAGTGGACTCCTCGTCAAATTGTGTTTCCCCTCATAAAATTCAAAAAAAGTGAGCACTGCTGCTTTCAGTGCAGAGCTCATGGGTTTGAGTCCCCAAACTTGGCTCTGTCATACCCTGCCATTGATTGGCGTACTATCCAGGGGGAGTTACTCTGCCTTGAGCCTTGTGTCCTCTGGGATAGGCTCCAGCATGCCTGTACAGGAAAAAGCAGGTACAGATGACAATATGTCAGGAGTGAACTGTTAAAGTTCGACATAATGAGGGAATTTCATATGTTTGATTCTTTAGGACAAACTCTTAATCTATGTTTTAACACAACTTCTGTTTGCAAGTACCAGTTTTTATTATTCGACATTTACTCACTGTGTAAATACATAAAACCAATCTGGAGCTTTAGGGAACAAAAAAAACAAACTCTTAAAATTACTTTTAAAATTATGAGCTATGAATCAATTGATATCAGTTCACCCACAGCAGCATCACAATGCTTCAGTTAAAGGATAACTTCATAGGCTTTTGGCACAGGCGCAGTCTGTTCTATGCAATGTAAACATTGTTGCATTCAAAACAAAAAAACCAAAACAAAAAAAACAAATCAGGTCCATGGCTTTAAAACAGGGTTGTCAAACTCATAGCAGTCTGATCTCAAGTGGTCCGCAGATTACAGGTAGGGAAAACAAACTTCAACATTCATTTTTGTACTTCCACACATGAATGATATGTAAGGCACCAACTCTATCCACGCAATAAGTAACAGAAATCAGTCCCTGAGCATCTACACTTTCATTTCAATTGTCATTAAATTTGGGGAAAAATTGTCGAATATTTTGAGGAAAATTGCAGTATTTTGAGAGAAAAGAAAAGACTGCAAATATTGTAGCGGAGTTTCAATGAATTTGTGTACAGTATGTTTTGGGGGCCCAAGATAGCTACAACTAAATTATTTGGTAATTCACAATGATTCATGTTTTCATGTTTTCTCTGTTCATTTTTACCATCTCCTGCAGGTCGAATTTGATGCTCTAAAGTGCCAGAATCGGCCCCTCGCCTTGAGTTTGACATGTGTTTTAAAACAATCTTTAAACAAAACAAAAGAAAAAATAGATAGCAGTATTTAATGTTTGGTCTTCTTTAGGGATTATTTAAATTAGGACAAAGTAGATAAAGTAATGCTAGCCTGAATGATAAATTATATACTATTAAAAAAAAAAAAAACTCTTAGCTGCTCATGTTTAAGGATGCCACTGGGCACAGAGAATTCACTTTATTGTGACGGATTCCCTGCACACTGTGTTTTTTTCTATTTTCAGTTGTTTTTTCTTGATTTCTATGCATTGTCTCATGAGTCACTTGCAGGGAAGGGTTTTGTGTCTTTTTCTCTTGCATTTTGTGAATCTAATGATGCACTTATGTTGCCCCACTTTTCCCTTTTCTTCATACCTTACCTACTAAAGGAGGGAATACCACTTTATTGGTAAGTGGATGTTAACCAGAAGGGAGTTAATCAAGAGTAACCATAAAAAAAGCAAAGAAAATGGGTCGCTGTTCACATCTCAGCAATTGTCTTCAGGAAAAAAAATCCACAAAGAGAAAATTGAGTAGCAGACGATTTGTTCTCTGATTTGATTGATTCAATGATTGTGATCTTTATTTTGTTCCTTCCATTTCTGTGATGTTCTGTCAAGTTGTCTTCTCTTTCTGTTTCATTTCATTTGTTTTAATCATTATTTTCTTTTAATTAAAGAAGTCCTCTTTTTCTACCCGACAGTTTGTAGCTCTGTACTTTCTGCCTCTGCTCTTTAACTTACCTGATTCACACTTTTATTTTTTCCCTTCTCTTTCTCTTTTTCCGAGTTTTTTGTTTGTTTTGCAATTTTGTTCTCTTCAACTCATATTGGTTTTGCATGCCAAGTATTGCATGCGCTGCACCATAGAGGACTATCTATAAGCCATTTGAAGCCAACCTAGATCTTTTTCTTCTGGATGTTTACCATCTATTGGTAACACCGTAGCTCCTGTTCACTAACCTGAAAACACTCTGATGCATCTTTTGTTTTTTCCTTCTTTTGTTTTTTTCTATGTTGGCTTTGATTTCTCTACAGAAGCTCCATCTGCTTACCACTAGTTCTGCAAACACCCAGTCATCTCGACTGAAAAAGCCAAAGCTCCACAACGTGCTTGGCAGGAGCCAAACGGCAGCTGGAGCAGCCCAGAGTGTAGATGGGCTGAAAGCTGCTGTTGGGTGCTCCATGATTCAGACATTGGGAAGGAGTGGACGTAAGCGGGTCCAGAACAAGAGTGTCCACTCCCCTGCTCGCAGCAGTGACTCTGCCCACTCCCAGGACGACCACACTCATAGAGGGAGGCACTCATACCACCAGAGAAAGTGAGTCTCAATGTAATGTATGTACCCCTTTGGTCTCTGTATGCTAATACGTGTCAAACACAAGGCCTGGGGGCCAAATCCAGCACTTTAGAACATCCAATTCAGAGTAAAACTGACAAAGAAAACATAAATCATTACCAAATAATTCTCATGCACATTTGTACACACACAGAGAAAGACGGGAATCCACACACAATGTGTTTGTACATACACACATACAGTAGCTTGATGAACCCTCTAATTAGACCAGCATCTGCTTAGAAGCACAGAGTCAAAAACATCACCACAACGGAAAGGAGTTCCACACTGGAGCTGTCAATCAATGCTCACTGAGGACTGTGATAGGAGGAAACCTTTCTCGCTATTTACGTGCAAAGGCAGCGTAGAGAGCTGCCTTTGCACGTAAATGGTTGTCATATTGGGCACCTGACTGCACATGCGCAAACACGTAAAAACACAGAATGAGAACGGAGGCAGAGGAGCAACGTGCCTTTGGGAGGGGGCGTGGCCTCCTCTGCCTTACAGTGGAGTGAAAAAAAAATAAAAACGACTGTGCAGCTGTTCCAGCTGTTTAGTAATTTGGGCTATGAAATGCACAAAATGCGGACATTTTCAAACTTATAGGTACTGTAGGCTATTGGAAATGGAAAAATAAATAATTTATAATTATATTATAATTAAAACAAATAATCAAAATATCAATTCACCCTTGGGTAGTCACTGCCTACCTTGCCTACCCTGACGGCACGTCACTGGTGGTTTCAGTGATGCAGGCTTGTCAGCAGTCATCACTTACGCAATGCATAAACTGGCTTATAGAGGATGTGGTGGGAGAATCTGGTTGCTGGGTTATGGTTAGAGAAAGCGCTTATTACAGATTGGGATCGGGATCCTTCCAGAGACAATAATGACCCTGAAAGAGGCACTTCAAACACTTAGGAAAATACAAAGCTGCTGATTCTGCTCATTTATTCTCTTATTTACAGGAATGAGTCTCTGTTAGTGTTTAGAATGTAGAGAAAGAATAATGATCACCTCAGTGTAAGTTAATGGTCTAAATTTTTAAAAGTTTGTGTCTTTTTAACTATTTTTAGCACACCCATAGTTTAACTTTGCCACAAACACAGAATGAGAATAGATTTACTGCATAGTTCTGCTCATACAAGGACAATAATTTATCCACCTTAATAACCAGAGGTGTAAAGAGTACTGATATATCCTAGTACTCAAATAGATGTACTGTTACTTGATTTAAATTGTGCTCAAGTACAAGTAAGTCATACATAAAATACTCAACTACAAGCAAAAAGTAGCTCAATTAAATAGTAGTCAAAGTAAAACTTACTTGTTATTTTCACCCCCCACGTTTATTTTTGGTAATAACTGCCACAGTTCCCTTGCATACAGTAAACATTTAATGTACATAAAGGAAGAGACAAAATCTTGCACAATTGGAACTTCATTTATTTTTCACAAAGGCATCTGTATAAAATAAAAGGTTTTTCAAAATGTACAATTCTTAAGAAATAATCAAAAATAACACCAATGAATTAAATTCAAAATAAATAAAAAATTATAAGGCTCTAAGTATAGCTAAATTTATGAACTCTAAAACAGTGCTATGTGGGTAACACCATAATAAATAATAAAACCAACCTAAATTGAAGAAAGTGGCTGGGCGGAAATGACATGACTAAGAATCATCAAATCAAATCAAATCAAATTTATTCTTCCATGTAATCCTGTTTACAATTTCTGCATTGTAGTTGACAGTCAATACTTTTCACATGTCAGAATAGGAGCATGTTGAAGAGTCTTATTATATATGCCCCTTTTTGTTCAATAAAAGAATGTCCAAGTAGATAGTCGCCGATCAATTCTGCAAGATTTTTCACTTAACCAAATCAAATGTTTGTTACAAAAAAAACAAAACTATTTTGTTTGTTACAGATGTCAATAGTTTAACGTATGTTTGATTTGCAGATGTCTGTAGTTTTCAATCGACAACATTTTATAAATATGTTTAATTTGAACAATAGTATGACAAGTTTTTAAATTGTCATCCAATTAATTCCACAACCTTATCACAGTGACAACAAAACCCTCTGTTTGAGTGAAGTGCGAGCAAACGGTACACAAAAGTTTCCTTTCCTCCTGCTGTTTTCATCTGTAATTAGTATAAATTTATTATAAATGTGCTCTGGAACTAATTTATTTTTGATTTTCCACATGGTCAAAACAATTTTTAACTGAAAAAAATCTGCAAATTTCAAAATTTTACCTTCAATGAAAAGTTCATTTGAGTGGTGTCTTGGACCTTTGTGATTTATAATTGTTTATTTATTTTATAATTTATAAAAATTATATAAACTTGGTCAGTAAAGCTTTTGCATGCATTACCCCAGATCTCAATACAATATGTGAAGTACGGGACAATTAGAGATGTATAAATTCTAAACAATGCTCTTTCATCAAAAGTATACTTTACTTTATGTAAAATGTCAATACATTTACTTATTTTTCTCTTTAAGTATTCAATGTGACTCTTCCAATTAATTTTATCATCGAGCATAACTCCCAAAAATTTTATTTCTGGCATGACTAAGAACATATGGATTCTTTCATTGTTGTTTGGTCATTTAATTTTTTGTAGTTTCACAATGTCCGTTGATCATTTTAAAACAAAAATAATAATTTAGTCAGTAAGTATAAGTAATTTATTTATAAAGCGCTTTTTGCAGATAAAATCACAAAATGCTGTACAGAGCTGTGGTGAAAATACAAGTGCAACATCATAATAGAATAATAAAACATGGATGTATATACATAATAAGAGTATCATCATAAAAGGATAATAAAAATGCAAAATCCAGTTAACTAAAAGTTTTTCTGAAAAGCAAAGTCTTCAACAGTTTCTTAAAAGTGTCCACACAGTTAAACTCCCTGAGAGACTGGTGCAGGTTATTCCAGAGTCTGGGGGCCACAGCGTGGAACGCCAGGTCTCCTTTGGTTTTAAATGTAGTTTTTGGGATCTTTAGGAGACCCTGGTCTGAAGACCGAAGGCTGCACCCTGAAGTGGAGGGGCACAACAAGTCCGAGATATATTGAGGAGCCTGACCATGTAAATGCTCGGGGGTAGTGTGGGATGTTCTGGGAGCACCGGTCAAAAGTCTGGCAACAGCAGCAGTACTCTGTGCGATCTTGAGTCTGTTTAGGGTCGACTTATTAAAACAAGTGAAAACAGATTTACAATAGTCAGTGCGTGATGATATAAACGTGTGTATGACCAGTTCGAGATCGGATTTTGATAACAGATGCCTCACTTTTGAGATATTTCTCAGGTGGTAAAAACAGTAACAGTTGGGTTTAGAAATGTAAGAATTACTTAACTTTTTTAAAAACATACTTGAGTACAAATAAAATGATTGATTTAGAAATGAATTCAAAAAAGTACAAGTACCCATAAATGCAACTTAATTAAAGTAACTTGAGTACTTGTAATCCATTATGTTCACCTTTGTTTAATAACCAGGACAAAAGGCAGTCATTCCTCGAAGCGACACCGTCGTCCTGGTCGGGGTCAGGCCCACCGGAGCCTGTCAGCCTCTCCTGCACGTCACTCACACACATCAGGCAGGAAGAATGAGGAGTCTCGGAGCAAAGTGAACCTTCGGCAGCGCAGCAGCTCTTGGAGCAGCGGACGTTCGTCCTCACGCTCCGCTTCCAGAGACAAAGCTCTCAGCAAAACCAAATCGCCCCACATCAGACAGAACAACTCCAGGTGAGACTTCACATCCCTGTCACACTTTGTCATTTGCATCTTTGTATATTTTTGGTTTAACGTGTTGTTCTTTTGTGTGACGAGCAGAGAGAGGGAGAGTCCAAACCGCTCCGACACCGACAGCAGAACTCGCCGCCGCTCCCGCAGTTATTCGCCAATTCGCAAAAGAAGAAGAGACTCTCCAAGCTTCATGGAGGCCCGGAGGATCACCAGGTAACACTTCATATGATCACACTTTCAGCTGTTTAATACCACAGCTCGGCTGAAAGTTTACTCTCACATCTCAACTTTTTATCATCCAAGCATAGGCAGAGTTTGAGATTCTTGCCAAGGGGGCCAAAAGAAAAAATAGAATGAAATATATAGACTAGAATATATGTCCCAAGATTCGCGCCAACCAAACCAAAAAGTTAAATCTTCTGTAAACTGACCTTGCAAATGTAATTCCGAATTAAACTTTAACCCTCTATGGGTTGAAACCCGGCTATTACAATTGATTTTTGCTATTGGCTGAGAACAAGATCATGTGACGTTTTGGTGACATCTTGCGTCACAAACAAACACTTTTAGCCACGCCTCTTTTATAAAAACTAGCACCTGTGGGCTCTACAATCAGTGGTGAGTAGGTTGGATTGAGAGAACGTTGAATAGGCATGTATATTAAGTAATGAGTAGCTAGTTAGCATAGCATAGATTGTTCATTGGAGATTTTATATTATAGACTGGGCTTGTCTTTAACTGCTCCAGGAGCCACGCCCATAATCAAGGCATTTTTTGAATTTCCCTCCTTGTGGCAGGTCAGGAGGAAGCAGGGGTTTAGTTACTCTTTAAATCCGAATTAGGTGGTTGGTTTATTCCGATTTTAATTTTGAATTGAATAATTCCTTATTTTTTTGAACACTTTATTCTGCTTTAAGTTAATTCCAGTCGTTCTGCGCATGCACCTCCTATAATTAAGAGTGGATGGACGGAAGCATAAACATGCAGACATTCACACAGATACTCATACTTATTACACACACGGACATCAGCAAACAAAACAGGCTTCATTGGGGGACAAGGAGCCGAGCACCAGATCAGACCCACAGAGCGTCACGAATGACTCATAAAGTTCTCCTTTGTTCTCAACGTCCTGTATAGTGAAGGTAAAAGTAGTTGTCCTAACTGCTGGGTTTGACTGGCCAAAGTACGATCTTCTGCCTCCCTTCTCCGCTTTTCTATCTCCCTTCTCCTGCTCAGTGGAAGAAAGTGAAACTGTGTGTAATTGTCGAGCTGCTGTTTCAAAACTATAGTCAAAATAAAAGTAAAAACAATTGTTATTATGGGGTTTTCTATTGTCTAGCTGAAAAGAATGGGTTTGTTGTGTGTTTTTTCCCTATATATGTGATCTGTCACGTTCGCCCCCTGTCCAATCAGAACCTTTCCCAACCCCCAGACCTAAATTGAATAAAGCGGAATTGAATAAAGATGAATAAACTGGTTTTCCATGTAAACCTCAATTCGAAATTACTATTTCAATGTAAACACGAAGCAGAACACTTTAATTCCGAATAATTTAGTTACAAATAATTAATTCCAAACTAAAAAACATCACGTAATCGTGGCCAATGTGTATACAATAATGCAAAAATGATTAGTAACATAATTGATAATGTTGACTCCAAAAATCAGGCTGCCGGCCACTTTCTGCTTGATTTTTGCTGCAGTACCATACATTTACACTGTAAAGAAAAATTGCGTAACAGAAGAAGAACCAACCTAAAGTCTCAAAAGTTTGGGACCATTTCACTGAAAACTTATATTACACACCTGAGGTCAAACTAACATCTGTGATATGAAACCAACAGTAATATGTTAGAATCAAAGCAGCAGAAAACTATTTTATTAAAAAAAAATGAAAACTTTTGACCACAAGGGGGGGTCATTCTGAATTGAGGTTTACATGAAAAATAGGTTTATTTGGCTTTATTTATTTCCTCATTTTGTCTGGTGGTTGGGAATGGTTCTGATCGGACAGGGGGCGATTGTAGCATATTCACATCTATCAGGAAAAAGAAAACACAACAAACTTTTTATTGCCGGCTCCAACATAGAAGACCACATGAGAAATGTTTTCACTTTTATTTTTATTGTAGTTTTTTGAAGCAGCAGTTCGACAATAACATACTGTTTCACTTTGGTCAGCTGAGCAGGAGAAGGAAAAGCCCAGTAAAACTCCGGAAATCAATAACCAGGAATACATATTTGCTCCCCCGTAAAGATAGTAACTCTAATAACAGGTACAGTGATGCACATGGTGTTTATGCAGTACAGGTCCACATTTACTCTGTCTCCAGGTTTTAGTATCACCCGTCCGATGAAGCCTGGACGGTTTGCTGATGTCCGTGTGTGTGTAATAAGTCCACGTGTCCGTGTTAATGTCCTCATGTTTATATCTCCGTCCATCCAGTCTTTTCATTATATCCATGTCTTCTGAGGCTCTTATTGAATAAGTAGTCTTGGCTCTAGTCCAGGCCGCCATTTTGAATTATGTCGTCACCGTGCGTCATCGTGATTGGCCGAGCAATTAAACGTTTACAAGCTAGAGGAATTATTTAATTCGGAATTAAAATCGGAATAAACCAACCAGATTTAAGTTTAATTCAGAAATTACATTTACATTCTGAATTAAGTGAATTAAAGAGGAATTAAAGCTTCCACATAAACATGGCTATTTACTCCTTTTTATTCAGTCACTGACCAAAAGGAATAAGGAACCATGAAAGTTTCACGCGTGAAGTAAAATCTATGGACACAAATTGAGGAACAGATTAATTGAGACAATGTTTTTAAATGCTGCTTTACATTTATACCACACTGTGCAACTATGCATCAGTTAATGTTCCATCTGTAGTCTGGTTGTTCAACTGATAATGTAACAAATTTAAATACACTGAAACACAAGGGTACTCAAATACAAATTGTATTTCATTGTTTAACGACTCAAAGGTCCACTTATTAAATTTGGTCCTTTTTTATTAGTTGTTATAATTAAATTAATATTAATTTGAATTAATCTAATATTATATTCCTCATACTTCATATATATATATTGATAGGCCTGAAGTCGAGCACGACCTCGTCACTCAAATTACACATGTCATGTCACTTTACAGGAGATAACTTGAGGTTGCATCATTTACATTGATTTTAATGTAATGGCGTTGCTTCAGTCACTTCAGTCGCGTTCGGTGTGAAAGCACCTTTAAGCGACTGATGAAAGTAGAGACTTCAATCTTTCAGAATCTGGTGTCAGATTTCAAATAGTCATAGTACAGAATATTCTGTGGGTCTTTAAAATCAGTCAAAATGCTCAAAAACGGCTGGTACTGAGGGGGGTAGAAATTCTGAAAATGGCTGACTCCCAGAAACTTCTGAGAGACTTGGGGTGTCAGCATAGCCTACATAGTCCTGACATCAACATCACCTCCTTATATGAGCTTATTTGACCCGTGAAACTGTAAATAATGCTCTCGTGGTGTTAGTACAGCAGAAAAACACTCATTTACTCTCTCATACATATGGAAACCAACGAGAACAGACATGGGCAACTGGCGGTCCAGGGGCCACACGCCTTCAACTAATTTTGTGTAGCCCCAAAATTAACACAAAAAATTACTCAAACACACGACGGAAAAATACAAAAGATGACGAAAAATACACAAAAGTAACAACAACAAAAATACACAAAAGTAACGACAACAAAAACACACAAAATGAGGGAAAGACTTTTTAAATTATATGAAGAACACACAATCAACAACAAACTGATGCAAAATCAGAGAAAAATATAGAAAATAACTTCAGAAACACATACTGTAAAACAACAAATATACCTTTTTTTTCGGACTATGAAGCACAGTACTGTACCAGTACTGTGCTTCAACATACTGAACTGAAAAAGTGAGTGTAATGTTCTATATTTTATGTGTTAAACCTGAACAATATTGAGAATTATTGTTAATGAGTTGAATAAAGTTTGACTTATCTGACTATTTTGTTTCGCTTAATGAGCCTTAATAATAATAATAATAATAATAATAATAATAATAATAATAATAATAATAATAATAATAATAATAACAAACCAGTGCGCCTTATAATCCGGTGCGCCTTATAGTCCGAAAAATACGGTAAACAAAAATGACAGTTGTCATGTTCAGATTGGTTAGATTCTAAAGGAACTCTGACTTTCAGTTCGACATTAGATCATTAATGGTCTATAAGCTTTTACAGTAAAAAATAAGAATAAAAAAAGATTTTTAAAAAAATTAAAGAATTTAATGTCATGAATTGGGATCCCCCTGATTCATAAAATAACCTAATGTGGGTTACTTTGGTTTAAAAATAAAAATACACTAAAAAAGTATTGCTCTTCCTTGTAATCTCTGTTGCGATCTAACATTGTTTGGGTTAGGGAGGGAGCCCATGATGTGGATTTACTGATTTAGATTTTTGGCATCTGAGTCTCACAGACCTGTGCTTTAGGCAAATCATCTCGTTTTCTTTTCACGCAGGTGTAATTAGAGAGTGTGAAATTTATCTCCTTGTCATTTTTCACTCCAGTCCTGATACCAAGACAACAAGATGCTCAGAACCTGGCTGTTGCAGGCTAGTTACCCTGGTAACGGTTGCCGTGCAGCAGGACCTGGCTATTGTGAACTCCTGAAGCTCAACTGAACAGCAAACCATCAGAGCTCCCCCGAGTAAAGCTGCTTTCCTGTCTTTTTTTCCTGTATTCCTGGTCCTTCATCTCCCCTCTGAGACTCACACCAGCTCTAACGCTGCTGTGGTTCTGCACTAATGTTGTAAGGCATGGACGCGCAGATTAAAATGCTATCAGGGTTCTTTAGAGGAGATGCTTTCATTAACTAGAGAGGGGTTATTTTCTCAGAGATTGATTTTTCTGCCCTGCAGTTTTAATAATGGGGGAACATACCTTTAGCAGTGTGGATAGCTCTAATAGCCCTGATAGCAGTTTTTTCTTATCTTGCACCAATGACTCTTGACTTTTCTGGGCCAGCATTGACGATGAGGATGAAGCCTTTTTGGGGAACTAACAGCTAATTACTTTGCAGAAATCACTTCAATGGTGACTATTAACAAGGCAAACTAAGCTTATGGACCACCTAACAAAATGCTTTCTTCCTGCTCTGTGTGTGGGAGTTGATAGTTTCTGGTTGTGTGGTTGTACAGCCTTTTTTAACACTCATAGCTGCTCTTTTCAGATCCTGTAGAGATCATAGGTGTACCACACTTTAACCTCACTTTGTTTTGAGTGTGAATCCTAACATTCTGTGCATTTCTAACTGAAACTAACCACTCCAACCCTGTCATGTCTGCTCTGTCCCAATCCTTCCAAACACATCTACTTATCTTCATGCAGTGCTCGTAAGAGGCCAATCCCATACTATAGACCCAGTCCTTCTTCGTCCAGCTACGACAGCAGCCCATCCCGGTCCAGTTGCAGCAGCTACAGTCGCAGCAGGAGCCGCAGCCACACTCACACCCACACCAGGAGCCGCAGTCGCAGCTGGAGCCGAAGCAAGAGCCGGACCTGGAGCCGCAGCAGGAGCCGCTCCCACACCCACCACAGCTACTACAGCAACAGCAGCAACAACAGCCCCGCATTCTGAGCGCATCGATGGCCAAACACAGCCACAAAGAGGAGGGGAGTGCTGTTTAAAGCTCCTGTGCTCAGAGTCAGTCAACCCGTACCTTTACTTCTCACAGCAGCAGCACTGCTGCATCGCCCCGGGTCCCAAGTAGAGCAACGTAATTCACTTCAACTCATCACTGTTTGCAAAATAATTACAAAAGGAAATGAAGGAAAATAACTTTCCACACATCAGAGATTAATTGGCTGAGCCCAAAGAACAAATCTCACTGGTATTGTTAGCACTTTGTTTCTCATCTTCCACAAAACAACCAAAAATGCATCCACAACTGTATACTATATAAATGTCTAATAATCTACACATATGCATATTAAAACATCTACTAGACAGAGGAGTAGAGTGGAAGAAAAAAAAAAACACTAACCAAGGGTTACTGTACAGTTGGTTTTTCACCGCATTAAGGACTCATCCCATTACCCCAAAAACTTCCATTTCATCGAAGCACTGAGATCAACAAAAGAGAAAAGAAGGAAAAAGAAACAAACTTGACTCTATTAGCCTCTATAGACGTGAACTCTCTTCATTTCTGGCTTCGTAAACTATGCACTGTAGTTTTCCCATGTATTCCATGTAGTTAATGGATGTTTTCTTTCCGCATGATGATGCAAAAGAATTGAGAATTTGATGACCTGTGCAGTATGCCTGGTGTAGTATCCTGGGTCAATGAGTGGATGGGGAGAGGTGGCGTTATACATAATTATCTACTTTTACTCGTTTTCTTCCAATGTTTAACCTGTGAGCAAGAAAGTGTATGTTTATGTAGGAATGTGTTTTTGGGCCAAGTGGTGCAAAAAGTCTCCATGCACAAGAGTGGGTCGACCAACACTATTTATTATTTATTTAATTTATTTATTTATTTATTTACTGTGTTATTTATTGTTAACTTGAACATATTTGCTGAAGGCAGTTGTAATATGCTTTGAAAGTAAGGATTGCTATGGATGGGTTTCTTGTTTTAAGCAATTATGTCCATTGCCAAGCGAAGGCTTACAATCAGAATCACTGTCCTGGGATTATCAGTAAGGATTTATCTAAAATTAGGTTTTGTAGCTCTGCCTGTATTGACGAATAATGACTTCAGCCTGTAACAGAACCACAACATCTCCCTGCATGGGTCCAACAGTCCATTACTCCTGCTTATTTGTACATTCCCAGCATAGTTTCAACCATAATGTATTTCAACAGAGGTCCCTGGTTCCCAGTCCCAGCAGCTTCACTAGGTCAGGTAACAAACTGGTAATATAATCAGGATCAGCCTCAAGTCTTCCTTAGCATCCATCCAGTCTCATGCAACTCCCACAAAGCTGCATTCACTGTGTAACCAAACTATAATACTCAGCATTCCCTCTATGGTTCCAGTCAGCTTTTGTATTGTACACGTTCATATACCCGAGAATAAACAAAAAAAAAAGGGAATCTGCTCAGAATCTGGTGCTGATCTTTGATTTTCTAACCCCTCAGGAGCAGTAATTTCTTCAAACTGCCATGTGCGTATATGGAGCTGATTAAAGCCCTGAAGAGTTTAACGAGAGGGAGGGGAATTTAGTAACGCAAGGAATCAAGGAACAAGGAATGTTGTTTTAAAAGGGAGAGAAAGGAGTTCAAAACTCATCAAAATAACAAAAAAATGTACAATCATATATTTTAGAATAATAATAATAATAATAATAATAATAATAATAATAATAATAATAATAATAATAATAAAAAAGCTCTTTGACAGCAAAGAAATAACTATTTAAATTTTTTCATGCTCAATGTTCAGCAAAGACGTGCTCCACTTTGATCTATTTTTGTTCGTGGTATGCCTACCAGGAGTGTAGCACCACATTTTGGGCCCTAGGTACAAACCATCTTTTTGGGCCCCTACCGTAAGTTATGTACCCAGAAACTATACTAGTATTCTTGCATTATTATAATATACGCTTTCTTTTTTCTTTACAATAACAATATTGATTCCATATCCATTGCTTGTATTTTATAAATCTGTTTCTACTATATTTTAGTGGTTTATTGAATATGTATTTGTGACATTTTTTGGGGTGAGTATAACTATATGTATGTATATACATGAATGTACAAAGAAGGTGTATCGCAAGTGCATTAACAAGCATAAAAACAACCAAATGACCACTAGGGACCACACATTTCATTCGTAAATTTTGCCAATTTTTTTTGCCCAAATTTTGCAGCCGGTGAACGTCTCTTATTTCAAGGTGAGCCAAATTTTGCTGCACACCTTGTCACATCTTCCTCAGTGCCTTCATTTGGCCATGATAAGGGGCCTGCTGCTGCTGCTGTGCCTGAAACTGAAATCAATTGGCTTGGAAAGGTTGCTCATAGATCATATATATATATAATTTATTTTTTTCACTTAATTTTTTATTTAAATTTTATGAACACAAAAACAACATCAAAAACCTTGCTTGGGTAACAACACTGCATGTACATCATTAATCAATTATTATGTCAATCCGTATTTTGTATTCAGTCCATTTGTACCATTTCTTGTCCATTTGAGCTTCTTGGAGTCGCAGTCTGTGAGTTAGTTTTTCCATTGTGTAGATTCCTTCAACAATTGACAGCCATTGGTCTTTTGTTGGTGGTTATATCTTTCCCAAGTTCCTGGTAGTAGCTTTTTTAGAAGCCACTAGAAGAATCTTAACCAGGTATATATCGCTTCCCACTAGACTTTCATCAGAGAAATTACAAAGATATAGTACATTGCTGCACATTCGGAATCCCATCACCCAACACCATCTCCCAAAACACAGTGATTTTATGACAATTCCAAAAGACATGTGAATGGTCTACATCAAACTCTCCTCATTCCCTCCAACATTTATGTTGTTTTTTTTAACTGTTTACAGCTTTGGTGTAATAAAGAAATGCACCAGATTTTTCCAGGAGAACTCCCTCCAGATCCGCTAACTATAGTGGATGTTTGGTGTGTCACACATATTTAGCCAATCTTCGTCTGTAATTTCCATGTTAAACTCCTTCTCCCACTTTCTTTTTATATAATTGGTTAAGTTTTTATCAAGTGAGTTCTACCCACGATAAATTGTTGAAATGATTCTCGTGTTACTTTTCTTATATGCTTTCTTTATGATTTGGATCACACTTTCCCTTCTCCGGAGGGGTCAGCCTGGATTTCTTATCTATAATAGTCACGTAACTGGAAGTATCTGTAAAAGTTTTTCTTTCAAATTCTAGAAACTCGCTAGCTGCCCTTAACTTTCTAAAACACACCAAGCTGTTACTCCTTTGGCTGTCCACTGTTTAAATCCTTGATCGTATTGGGCCGGCTTGAAATTGTTATCATAAGCTACCCATTTTAAACTTTTGAAATCATTGTAGCATTTATAGATTTTTAATATTTTAAACCATATTTCTAGAGTATGACCTGTTATTGAATCTATGTTTTTTCTAGATTTCTGGTAAAGCTCCTTGTCTTAGATTCAATATTTTTACTGTGTGGTTTGTAAAAGTATAATAATCATATTGCTATATTTATGTGGTTATTAAAAGGTAAATATTGACTGATTAGAATCATGGGGACACTCTGGCCACCTATTTAAGACTTGGTGGCAGCAAAATGTTTTCTTCAAAAGCATTTTTTCATATATGTATTTATTTCCAATTAATATTTGATGTACAAAAGGAATGTTCCAGCATTTAAATATGCAAGAGTACACATAGTTAATTTCATCCATCCATCTATCTTCTCCCGCTTAGCCGTTTCCGGGTCGCGGGGGCAGCATCCTCAGTAGGGAGGCCCAGACTTCCCTCTCCCCAGCCACTTCCTCCAGCTCTTCCGGGGGGACCCCGAGACGTTCCCAGGCCAGCCGAGAGACATAGCGTGTCCTGGGTCTTCCCCGGGGCCTCCTTCCGGAGGGACGTGCCCTGAACGCCTCACTAGGGAGGCGTTCATGGGGTATCCTAATTAGGTGCCCGAGCCACCTCATCTGGCTCTTCTCGATGCGGAGGAGAGCGGGGGCAGCATCCTCAGTAGGGAGGCCCAGACTTCCCTCTCCCCAGCCACTTCCTCCAGCTCTTCCGGGGGGACCCCGAGACGTTCCCAGGCCAGCCGAGAGACATAGCGTGTCCTGGGTCTTCCCCGGGGCCTCCTTCCGGAGGGACGTGCCCTGAACGCCTCACTAGGGAGGCGTTCATGGGGCATCCTAATTAGGTGCCCGAGCCACCTCATCTGGCTCTTCTCGATGCGGAGGAGCAGCGACTCTACTTTGAGCCCCTCCCGAATGACTGAGCTTCTCACCCTATCTCTAAGGGAGAGCCCAGCGGCCGAAATGAGTTTCCTCCGTAGGGAGGAAACTCATTTCGGCCGCTTGTACCCGTGATCTTGTTCTTTCGGTCATGACCCAAAGTTCATGACCATAGGTGAGGGTTGGAACGTAGACCGACCTGTAAATCGAGAGCTTTGCTTTTTGGCTCAGCTCCCTCTTTACAATGACGGACTGGTGCAGACTCTGCATCACTGCAGACGCCGCACCAATCCGCCTGTCGATCTCTCGCTCCATCCTTCCCTCACTCGTGAACAAGACCCCAAGGTACTTGAACTCCTCCACCTGGGGCAGAACCTCATCTCCAACCCGGAGAAGGCACTCCACCTTTTTCCGGTCGAGAACCATGGACTCGGATTTGGAGGTGCTGATTCTCATTCCGGCCGCTTCACACTCGGCTGCGAACCGATCCAGTGAGAGTTGAAGGTCACGGTATGTTGGAGCCAACAGGACCACATCATCTGCAAAAAGCAGTGATGCAATACTGAGGGCCTCGAACCGGACCCCCTCAACGCCCTGACTGCGCCTAGAAATTCTGTTCATAAAAGTTATGAACAGAATCGGTGACAAAGGGCAGCCCTGGCGGAGTCCAACCCTCACCGGAAACGATTTCGACTTACTGCCGGCAATGCGGACCAGACTCTGACTCCGGTCATACAGGGAACTTACAGCTCCTATCAGGAGGTTCGATACCCCATACTCCCGGAGGACCCCCCACAGGAATCCCCGAGGGACACGGTCAAATGCCTTTTCCAGGTCCACAAAACACGTGGACTGGTTGGGCAAATTCCCATGACCCCTCAAGGACCCTGCTGAGGGTGTAGAGCTGGTCCACAGTTCCACGGCCAGGACGAAAACCACATTGCTCCTCCTGAATCCGAGGTTCAACTATCCGGCGGACCCTCCTCTCCAGTACCCCTGAATAGACCTTACCGGGGAGGCTGAGGAGTGTGATCCCTCTATAATTGGAACACACCCTCTGGTCCCCCTTCTTAAAAAGGGGGACCACCACCCCGGTCTGCCAATCCAGAGGCACTGCCCCCGATGTCCACGCGATGTTGCAGAGTCGTGTCAGCCATGACAGCCCCACAACATCCAGGGCCTTGAGGAACTCCGGGCGGATCTCATCCACCTCCGGAGCCCTGCCACCGAGGAGCTTTTTAACCACCTCGGCAACCTCAGCCCCAGAGATAGGAGATCCCACTCTCGGGTCCCTGGGCCCTGCTTCCTGATTGGAAGGCGTGTCGGTGGGATTGAGGAGGTCTTCGAAGTATTCCCCCCACCGATCCACAACGTCTCGAGTCGAGGTCAGCAGCGCACCATCCGCACCATACATAGTGTTGACGGTGCACTGCTTCCCCCTCCTGAGACGCCGGATAGTGGTCCAGAATCTCTTCGAAGCCGTCCGGAAGTCGTTCTTCATGGCCTCACCAAACTCCTCCCATGTCCGGGCTTTTGCCTCGGCGACCGCCGTGGCTGCACTCCGCTTGGCCCGTCGGTACCTGTCTGCTGCCTCCGGAGTCCCACAGGCCAAAAAGGCCCGGTAGGACTCCTTCTTCAGCTTGACGGCATCCCTCACCCCCGGTGTCCACCAACGGGTTCGGGTATTGCCGCCACGACAGGCACCGACTACCTTGCGGCCACAGCACCGATCAGCCGCCTCAGCAACAGAGGCACGGAACATGGCCCACTCGGACTCAATGTCCCCCTCCTCCTCCGAGACATGGTTGAAGTTTTCCCGGAGGTGGGAGTTGAAGCTCCTTCTGACGGGAGACTCTGCCAGGCGTTCCCAGCAGACCCTCACTATACGTTTGGGTCTGCCGGGTCTAACCGGCATCCTCCCCCGCCATCGGAGCCAACTCACCACCAGGTGGTGATCAGTTGACAGCTCCGCCCCTCTCTTTACCCGAGTGTCCAAGACATGCGGCCGCAAGTCCGATGACACAACTACGAAGTCGATCATCGAACTGCGGCCTAGGGTGTCCTGGTGCCAAGTGCACATATGGACACCCTTATGCTTGAACATGGTGTTTGTTATGGACAATCTGTGGCGAGCACAGAAGTCCAACAACAAAACACCGCTCGGGTTCCGATCAGGGGGGCCGTTCCTCCCAATCACGCCCCTCCAGGTCTCACTGTCGCTGCCAACGTGAGCGTTGAAGTCCCCCAGCAGAACGAGGGAATCCCCAGAAGGAGCACTCTCCAGTACTCCCTCTAAGGAATCCAAGAAGGGTGGATACTCCGAGCTGCTGTTTGGCCCATAGGCACAAACAACAGTCATGATCCGTCCCCCCACCCGAAGGCGGAGGGAGGCTACCCTCTCGTCTACCGGGGTAAACTCCAACGTACAGGCACTAAGTCGGGGGGCAAGAAGTATAGCCACCCCGGCCCGGCGCCTCTCACCATTGGCGACTCCAGAGTAGAAGAGAGTCCAACCCCTGTCGAGAAGGCTGGTTCCAGAGCCCTTGTTATGTGTCGAGGTGAGACCGACTATATCTAGCACTCGAGCCCCAACCCCGGGCCTGGCTCCAAGGTGGGGCCCCGGTAGCGCCAATCCGGGCGACGTGAACTGCCTTTGATATTTGTCTTTCATATATGGCTATTGAACCGCTCTTAGTCGGACCCGTCACCTGGGACCTGTTTGCCTTGGGAGACCCTACCAGGGACGTTAAGCCCCCGACAACATAGCTCTCAGGATCATTCGGGTACTTAAACCCCTCCACCACGTTAAGGTGGCGGTTCATGGAGGAGTAGTTAATTTCAATCAAAATAATATGTTTCCTAAAAAACACGAGTATTTTAAAGCTCACCTTTGAAGTAAGTATGCAGTTGCTTTCCCTCATTTGACCTTCCCTCCCTCTCCTTTGCGTTTTTGGCAGCCTGGTTTTCCTTTCTTGAAGAAACACATGGTTTCCTGCTGCTGTCTATCTCCCGCTCCTTGTCGCATCCTCAGTTCGGACTACCTGCCACAGCGCGCAGCAGAAGCTCATGCAGGTCATATTTGCACTGGGTGGTAGTTAGGGCCCTGATGCAGCATGAATAATAGTTTTTGGTGCAAAACTTTGCTTAAGAACCAGTTTATTTTCACACAGGGCACTTTTAATTCCAATATGAATAATATTAAAAAAATAAAATGCATTTTTGTACATATATATAACACAAACCCCAGATTTTCTTTTATTGACCCCTTATTAGCATATAAGGCTTACTTGTGTTTTTGTATTAGTGGAGCTTAACTATGGGTAATATCACTAATATAAAATGTTTGCTCAAACGGCTTTGACCATGTCCTTTATAATGGCAGTGCCAGGATGAAGCTGATTTTGATTGAAACAATTATTTTGGTCTTTTCTATGCACAATATTCATTTGCCTTCATATCACTAAGAGGTTTGATAATAAATAGCATGGCATCATGGTACAGATCCATCTTAGAAATAGCATCATAAGCCTCCACATGAGCTCAGGCTCCCAGATCCTTCCAGCTCTTTTGAACAGTCACAGAGGGGAGGGAGGGATCACTCACCAACATTCCACTCCAATGCTAGGCTCGCCACAAATAGACCTTCTAGTGCCTTCCCTAAATATTTGGGAGGCGTGATAATGGGAGTGGGGTCATACACGGGTGGTCACAGTGTGTATAAAAGCCTACTCCTGAGGCAGACAGCACATTGGAGATAATTTTGTAAGGCCAAAAGGCTTTTCATCTCCAGACAGCAACTCCTTCACCATCTGAACAAAGCCATCATGGCAGAGAGACGCATTCCCTTCACGCTGCTGCGGACACCAAGCTGGGACCCCTTTCGGGACTGGCACCAAAACAGCCGCATCTTTGACCAGACCTTCGGCATGCCGGCGTTGCCTGAGGACTTTGTCTCCTTCCCCAGCACACACTGGCCGGGGTACATGAGGCCTTCCATCCTGGCTCCAGAGATGGGAGCCATGGTGCCACATGCTTCAATGATGTACCCTGGACACATGCTGGCACAACAGGCTCGAGCCTTGTCTCGTCAAATGAGCAGTGGCATGTCAGAGATCAAACAAACCCAAGACAGCTGGAAGGTGAGCCTGGATGTGAACCACTTCTCCCCTGAAGAGCTGGTAGTGAAGACAAAGGACGGAGTGGTCGAAATAACTGGTAAATCGGTTTTAATCAATCGAGATGTCAAACTAATGAACTAAATGTGCTTATACTAGAAGCATGCAGACAACAGAATCTGTCAGTAAATGTACAATAAATCAAGGGAAAACCTCCAAAAACAGAACTCGAGGATACGGTGAGTTGAGACAGACAGATTGCCCTGAGCATGTGAGTTACATAACATCCTGAAACAATACAGTCCCTGACAAACCTGGGCTGTGCCTTCTGGCAACAAGCCATTTAGTTCTAAATTGGCTGCTGGAACAGTACACATGGGAGTGGAATGTTCCAGCAGCTCTGAGAGAAATGTTTCTGTCAAAGCATACATCCATGAGAGTAAAAGGCCAAAACAAACCTGGGACAAAATATTTTCCCCTAAAGACCACAACTTCACAACACTGAGATAAACAAAGCAAGGATTTAGTCTGGAAACCATCTCTGTGAGCAGGAATGATATGGTCTAATAATAATATTTTATCAACGTGTCCTGATCCAATATTGATATCAGATATCGGTCCAATATCAGCAAAAAAAACGAGTATCTCATTATATCGTCCTGAATCTAAAATCTCTAATATAATATAAATATTTTTTTATTGTATTTATTTATTTTCAGGGTATTATACTCTATTTTTAATTCAATAATAGAATATATTTATGTTTAGGGTACAATTTATGCAACCTATTGATTAATAATAAATGGGTCAGTTTTTTCTCATACCTACTGTTATTGACTATTGTTCACTGTTTGAGCAACATCACTTGATCAAGGCTTCCGAACATTCTATAGTACAAAGTAAGAAAGTATGTATGATTCATGTATAAAAAGTAAGTATGATTCATGCTGACATAAATATTGGTATTGGTCAATACACAAGGTGCAATATTGGTATTGTGTAAATGTAAAACGTTGTATTGGGATTCCCCTAGCAAATACTGTGATGCAGAGGAATTTGGGGCCCAAATAATGACTGTCACAGCTTGTGCTTTATATGTTCAACACAAACCACCATCAGATATAGTGGAAGTATTGTAACCAAGAGAGGGTTGATCCCACTGATTAATTCTTTAACATTAGTTGAAGGTCTGACATACTGTGTCCTTGTCTTCTAGTGGTGAGTTAGTCCATCTATTGAGTTTACAAATGGATCCTTTGCTTACTCGAGCACAATGGGCACAAATAAGTTCTTGAAAATCCCATGTACAGAATGTTTTGAAAAATGGGAGGAAATCAGGAAATCATCTACCAAGACAAATTCCTTGTACTGTCCTTAAAACTGTACTTGGCCATTAAACATTTCTGATTCTGGTTATGGTGTGGTAATAACACAGCTATAGGCTTACTGAACAAAGGTTAATAGTGATGTGCTGAATCTCTTTTGTTTTTTGAAGTAATGCATCTTTAATTATGTTTGCTCTGTGTCTACAGGTAAACATGAAGAGAGGAAGGATGAACATGGCTTTGTGTCCCGAAGCTTCACCAGAAAATACACGTAATAGCTTCTCAGCTCTCCCTTTCAATATCTGCATTGTATGTTACAATCTTAGAACACAATGTAAATATCCAAATACTTTGGCCATTCAAACTGTCAACCAGCAATCCAAGGCTTGTGACTGTTTAAATTCCAGTGGGTCCATCTAGCTCACCTCTACTGCATGAGCCTCCTCAGCCAGGGATTACAGCAGCCTGCAAAGGGCTGACTGCAGCTCATATCCCAATTTCATGCTCTGAAAAGCAGCAGCAGCCTCCCATCCATGGATGGGTCGCTGCTGCCATCCAGAGGCCAAAGTGTCCACTGTAAGGGGAACATTTTCAAACTGCTCAAAGTTGCTTCTATCTCAGCCTTCTCTAAGCTGCAGGCTTTTTGTCACTTGGCTGATTTTCTTTCTTTCATAAGCAAAGGTGGAATTACTCTGCTAGTTGTTCAAACCTGAGATTTGTCCGAGAGACACTCAGAAGAACTATTTCTTTTGGGTGATTTAAATAGGTCAATAAATCATTTAACAACAGACATTTAAAGCTGCTGTGGATGATAACTAATTTAAAAATTGCTGCTCGCAGGTTTGTTTTAACTCCATCATAGACATTAGGTTTGATTAATATTTTCACTGGTGTTTGTTTGTTTTGTCTGTTAACAGGATTACTTCAGAAGTACTTGGTATATTTTAACAAAAGATAGGCCTCGTGCCATGGAAGATTCCATTACATTTTAGAGGGGACCCGGATCAATATACTAATTCTGGATTGGTTTGAAAAGTTAAAAAAAACCCTCATCATTGGCAACATTTCAAAACTCCCTATCTCGGTTCCTAATTGACCAATCTTTATGAAATTTAACTCACTTTTGTTGGGTTAGTTCCTCAGTTACCCCACTGACTTTCATCCAGATCAGATCTGGATTGTGCATTTCATCAGAACTTTTTAATGTTCTAAAATGGAGGTGTTTATACATTTGGACCTATACTTTTTTATTATTATTATTGCGGATATAAATTCCTTTCAAGCCTTTAAAGTATGGATGATCATGGTGCAATGATCAGGATCACTGCACTTGAATCTTATCTGGGAACATCACAGGATTGCAAAACTGTATTTTTTAAAAACGTTTTAAGATAAAATAATACAATAAAGTTCAGATACAATAGAAAATGATGCATCAATGATAGTGATTTCATCCTTCACTTTCAGCCTTCCTTCTTCAGCTAACATTGAGAAGGTGAGCTCCGCCCTGTCTCCTGAAGGAGTGCTGACAGTGGAAGCTCCTCTGATCAGACCTGCCCTGGAGTGCTCAGCGACAACAATACCTGTCAACGTGGACAACAAAGGCGGCGTGGTGAAGAAGTAGAAAATGTAGAAAAAAAACAAAGTACAACCTGCAAGAGAACCTGTTTATTCTGACTAAAAAAGAGTCATTCATGTTCCAGCGAGTTGGTCTGAAAAGATGAAAAGATGTGTGACCTCTGTGATTGTAAACACGTTATAGATAGGATTTTTTGAGTCGGTTTGAAAGGTTTTCAAATAAATATAAATGTATCACAATTTGCTGTAGTTGTCAAGCAGTTACAGTAAAGGGGGGGGGGGGGGCACAATCTGGGAAGACATTATATGAAGTGACTGTGTTATGAATGAGCAGGAAATTATACATTTCAAAGCCTGAGATAGTTAGAGACAGGTGCTATGACAACTGGGATTGGTTATCTCGGTCAGTCAGATAACTCGAGTTACTCGAACTACAGCAAACAGCAAGGACCAAAGTTTATCTTGAAAAAAAAATAGAGGAAATATAAGCGTGTGAAATGTCAAGTGTGGCGTGTGGTGTGAGAATGGGTCAAATTGCGTGACTGTCACACTCAAAGCGTGATGATTGGCAGCTCTGTCATCTACTGTAGAGCTTCTTATATTGCTTCATCACACTTTATTAGTAACATAAGTAATACATGAAACATACAAAATCTTAGAATCTAGAATTATTGAGATTTATTAGATATTTACAGAAAGAAACAAAACACTTTAAACTATGAACATTTGTTTACAGCTCCACCCATTTTTTAACCAAGCTCAGCCAAGCCCAGTTAAAAATAAAAGTTTCTGGACGTGCACAAAAGCGTAGTTGTGATGCCACAGTCCTAGTTGCAGCGGTCGGGGGTAAAAATCTGAACTCCTTTGCTGCAACCCCTCTACACCCAACATTTCCTGTCTCAATTCAGCTGCTCCATCTAATAAAGGCATAAGGGCCACACAATAAGCTCCCGAACATGCATGATTAACTTGATCGAAATGTTAATCTTTCAGTTTTAACAATTTTTATTTCCTACATACTTTGGACATAAACAATCCAATATCTGGTTACAGTCAGCAAAACCTACCAAAAGACTCGTTAGAGTTGTTGCACAACACAAAGTACCAAGAGGTGTCTTCGTTTAGCATCTGTGTCATTCCAAGGCATTTAGTATGGAACCATCATCGACAGGTTTCACACTGTATCTACAACATGTTAATCATATAGTGAAGCTTTTGATATGAAGAAATAAATAAAATATTTGATGACTTTGCAGTAGAAATGTAATTGTTTTTAAGTTATCCACTAACCAGATTATCAATTAATGTTGTTAAAGATGCAGTCCGCAACTCTTATAAAAGTGACTTTTTGTCATAATTTCTTTTATGTAAGGACAGCTTTACATGAAACTAGTTTGTGTGAAAATAAAACAGGCTCATTGAGTCCCCCCGACTCAATGAGCCTCCTGCAGCCTTTGGCAGATTGCCAGAATGCACTGCGATCGAGTAAAAAGAACCAATCAGAGTAGGATTGTGTTTGATGAGCTGTCTGACAGCTGTTGCTCACAGGCCCTGCCCCTTTCCCGGAGCTAGAGCACCATCTTTTTTACAGTGTATGGTCTGGAGGAGTAGAAGATGAAATTGGTGACTTTTCTGCTTGAAAGGTAATTACTGCTTCTTGATTTATATTATGTTTGATTTGTAATTGTTACACTAGAACTCTGTAGTGCAGTGTTCATGTGCGCGCACAGCCTCCATGTGGCTGCTGTAAGTGACACTGTGTTGTTGCTGCTGCTGCTGAGGTGTGTGCACATAGAGAGAGAGAGAGAAGCGCTGCAGTAATATGCTTTTAACAGAGCATGTTGTATTACTGTGATGTCGCTGTTGGACTATCGTTAGCTTGTAGAGCTCCTCTGAGGGAGGGACTTTGGAAAGTTTGGAGGCAAGGCAAGAGAGCAATGGGGAGGGAGGGGGAGAGGGATCTGAGAGTTGCGGACTGCACCTTTAATGCATTAAACTTTTTGTCTCACCCAAAGGGCAGCAACTGCAGAATTGAGCAGGTCCCCATTTTCCACAGAAGGAGCAGAACTCATCCCTTGAAACTAAAAGCAAATTAAAATGCGATCAGTCAATTAATATAAACAAATTGTTTCATTTGCATAAATTGTCCCCCAAAAACATCTTATATTACCTGATCCTTGGATAATTTGTTCTGCCATGTCTCCTCTAAGTTTCCAAATACATCTTTTTGATGACTCTATGTGAAAGTTCTTTGGTATGTTTGGAAATTCCATCACTGTCATCTTGGCCATCTATATGAAGGTTAAAACAGCACATGCACTTTGTTTGATCCTACACAGTAAAAAAAATATTGTTTTATCAATAATATTAAAAATGTTGCGAATAACCACCTGCATGACAGACCCCACAGCTGGTGCTATCTTTCTGCAAGGTGTGGGTTATCTTGCCAGGCTGCCACTTGATGTTAAGCCAGTCCTCTTTTCCAAGTCTATTCTGGCGTATCTTGAAGAACTGTCTACAATATTAAGCATAATCAATTTTGATTTCCCTTGTTTGATACCCTTTTGTTTAAAAAATGATTGTGTAAGTTAATATTTGCAAACAGCTTAATAATACTCAAATCTGTAGTCCTCAACTTCATTTAACCCTTCCAGAGGATCGACCTCACAAATGTGATTTGAAAGGGCATGGAGATACTGTTTGAACAAGGTGTATATAATTGAACCAAAATGATCTTCAAGCATGTCAGTAACAAAAACAGCAACAGTGTTACAATAAACACATCATCTTATTTCAGATGTCATAATAAAGTCACTGTTAGTACAGCGTTTAAATGTTTTTAGTAAACAGTGATTTACATTGACAGTAATATTTTGGTTACAAATCCTTAAGAAAATGTGTAAAACATTCTTCTTAAAAGTATTGAGAAATGTGACAGCTCTCCAAATAGTCTGATATTACCTGCACCAAGCGTAGCGCAGGCGGTAGGTAATGTTTTACTCTGCGTTTGTCAGTCTGTCATGGGTAGAAATGAGCAACATGGCGGAGGTCTTTGCTCTCCGAGTGCTTCTCTAGTTTAAAAATTGTTCCCTAACTATAAATTTGTAATGTTATTGTGTGTGTTAACACTGGACTTTAATGTGATTTCTTAAGTCTGTTACTGCTTGTTTGCTCATCAAGTAATATCAAATAACACATGATCCTTTATTGCTACTTACATGAATATAGATATTTATGTGAACTGCAAATGACTAGAGAACAGGTAGATGTGTTTTTGAAATTGCAATACAGTTTACCTTAAAAAGCACAATCAAAGAGCCTTAAGGAATACACAATTACTTGTATACTCACTACAAACCTTCCAATGCACATCATTTATGTAGACAAATTCAATGACTCCATCATAGTCATCAAATGTTACCTGCAAAAGTGTTTATGGAGAAAAAGTTTGATTTACTTCTTGTTTTGTGATATGTCCAGAATTAAAAAATAAGTAATCGACAGAGAATACAGTATGGGCTTTTCTCAAGTGGAGCAACACAAAATGGGGAAAGTTGCCTTTTCATGTGTATTAAGTAAAAGGAATATTATTAGTTATCACATTAAGGACAATGAAAAAAAACCTGTATGTACATAAAAATTCAACCAATTCAGTTGCAGCATGGCACACAGCCTTTTATTTTAGATATTGAGAGTTGTACTCACATGTTTTAACCCTTGCCTGGTCACCTGCTCTCTTGTAATGTGTAATATTGCATGGTGTAGTGATTTAATTGGTACAACCGGCCAGCAGGATCCTTTGCATTGAGGATGACTCTTATGTAACCTTCAATTACCTTTTAAAGAGGTTTCAGGATATTAATTAAGACAACATGACAGGTGATTTAGAAACAGTCTAATACACAGGGTCGGCGCCAGGCAGTATTAAATGGGGGGGCATTAATAAAACTGCGGGGGTTACAAAAACACTCCGTTCTGAGTAGCATCATCCCCCCCAAACCAAAACCAAAAACCAAACAAGCAATGTTTTCTGTTTTAAAATTAAATCTGGTTCTTTTTGTGTGATATCTGGATATATATGGGGAAACTAGGAAGAGAGCTTCATGTTTTAATCTCACCACACAGAACGACCGACAGACTGACTTTTATTCTGCTGCGTTTCATAAAAAATGTATCATGTTGTCCACCTCACACTGATGGCAGAGGTGTAATTTGTGTGTTGACGACGTTTCATTAAAGAGTTATTGATGCTGGAAGTCTGAATCTGTGAATATCTGCCAACTTTACCGATCAGTGTTATGGTCCAAATAGTATCCAGATAAACTGGTGACTGGGCGGACTTTTGCTCCCGGTCTCGGCATAAAAAGAAGCAACGTGTAAGTCACATTACTGGTGAATTGAAACGTTATTAATACATTAATAAATCAAAACAAATAAATGGACGTTAAGTAAAACATCACACCAGCCTCACAGTTAATAGCCAGTCACCAGTTTATTTAGATACTATTGGGACCATAACACCGCAAACCAAACTACAGTGTGAGCAGCTTTTTACCAGCTAAAACATCCACAGACTGAATGAAAACATGAGCAGGACCAGAAAACTGCTGAAATAAATTCTAAACAGTTCTATTGTGTGAGGAGACCTGGTCCAGGACCTGGGGAGGGAAACATGGTGCAGCGGACTTCAGTTCTTGCTCTAATTTATCCATAAATAACACACAAACAGAACAACTTAAAAAAGGAAAAAATAAACAGAAAAACGCTGCTAATCCTGTTTTTGTTTTTTTCTGTTTTGGTTTTAAATCACTGTAATTTGTTTATTTGTTATTTTGATTTGGTTTTAAAACGGAATAACCAAAGAACGAAGGATACATGGATTCCTAATGCGCTAGCTCGCTAACATACCTCTGACAAAGTGGTCGCAACAGTCATGGACATCAGCAGACTCTGCTCCTCCCGACAGCAGTAGTAGGTTTAAAATCCCCTTTCTCACCATTGTGAACAACAATCTTTGGTACTCTATAAAATCTCTTTCCTTTTTTCTATTAGAGCAACTGGAGCAGCCGTTAACTCCACAAAATATGGGCATTTTGATTATTTCAGACGGCAGATTCTCAGGCTTCCTGCCCTCCCCCTGAATTTAGCGCTCTCGCTTTGTTGCGATGCAGCAATATGAGTGACGTCTCGTGAATCAAGAGCGCAAGCCATAGACATATACACTATCCTAACAACAGCTCGAGGGTACGTTCAATAGCATAAATGTAAAACAATTACACCACAGTATCTTATATCTTTGGAGCAGACTCCCGTCCGCCGTCAGTGAATGGACACAGTCAGTCTCGATATCCAATCATATATCTTTGATTAATAAAAAGCTCTCCCTGTAGTGGAAAGAGGGGGGGGGCACTGCCTGCGAATGCCCCCCATGACGCTGACACTGCTAATACAGTAAGTATCAATATGTTTGAAAAGACATTGTACTTTTTAGAAATGATTAGTTTTGATTTAAATGTCACACTCAAGACTTTCTGACAAGGACATCTAATTTTAAAACCATTGAAGCACAACTGTATATACTGTAACTACGTGTAAACAAGCTTACCTCTCCTATCAGAAGTTCGTGAGGCCTTCAACTCTGAAATTCTTTCTGTCTGATGGTGACCTTCAGCTTCAGTTGATTTGCTGGTCCAAAGACATTCCCCCTATACGAATAAGAAAATTGTTCTCACAAGTGTCTTATTCACTCACTACCTATAATTACCCCAGGCTTTAAAATTGCAATGAACAAAATTTTATCAGCTGCTATATTTAGAAATCAGCAAAACGTACCTCTTTTGAAAGCTTTTGAGTTCCTTGTTTGAAGATGAACTTTTCAGTGAGGTTATAAGACGTGTTCTCTGTACCTTCCCTGCAGAGTGCCAGTGACGTGCCGTCAGGGTAGGCAAGGTAGGCAGTGCCTTCCCAAGGGTGAATTGATATTTTGATTATTTATTTATTTTATTTTTTCCATTTCCTTTTTTTTTTTTTTTTTTTTTTTTTTCCATTTCCAATAGCCTACAGTACCTATAAGTTTGAAAGTGTCCGAATTTTGTGCGTTTCATAGCCCAAATTACTAAACAGCGCTATTTCCTGGAACAGCTGCACAGTCTTTTTTTTTTTTTTTTTTTTTGCTCCGCTGTAAGGCAGAGGGAGGCCACGCCCCCTCCCCAAAGGCACGTCGCTCCTCTGCCTCTGTTCCCATTGCATGATTTTACGTGTTTGCGCATGCACAGTCAGGTCCCCAATATGACATCCATTTATGCGTAAAGGCAGTGTAGAGAGCTGCCTTTGAACGTAACTGCGCTATGCTAAATGCTATACGTAAGTATACCAGTACAAAGTGAAATAATTCCCAGGTAGCTTTCAAAAAGGATGTCAGCAATGCCAGGGCAGTAATATGGATTACCAGTAAATTGAGCTTGGACATCCTCTTTTCAAAAGTCACATTATATCTCCTCTAGAACCTCCTTAAATGCATGTGTGAAAGGGGATCTGCAAATAATAGTGCAGGCTTTTCTTTTTTCTTCATCATCTTCCTCCTGTGAAAGTTGGCTGTCCTCCAACTTCTCTGTCTTGTCCATGTCAGGTGTCTTGTTATTCTTTATTATGACTTTCAGATTAAGAAAAACACTATTGCTAGTGCGTTTTCCACATAAAACACTGCACAGTGACTGGAAGATGTTGAGGGCATCAGTCAGTGAACTTGTGTTTTGCAACCTGGCAAATGCAAAGGTTGCAACAGCTCTTAAACCTTCTGAGAAACAGCTTTTAACACATGTGCAACACGGTGAACGTGTTCATGTCCTTCCATGTCATCTGTCCTGAACAAATAGCAAATGCCCTGTCCAGGTAGCTGCTCTCCTTTTTGAAGGACAGAAGAACACACTCGGTTTCAACCTGATGAACTTTGATTTTTGTGTATTGTGACAGGTGTCGGAGAAACTGCATAAGCCAGAATGTGATGGTTGGTATTGAGTGTTCATTAGTGAGCATCTCACAGAATGGAAGGGGAGGTGCATCTCAACCACGTCAGAGTGAGGGAATAATAAAGAAGTCTCCTGGTCTGACCAGGATCTTTGGATGCAACATTACCTGGAGCAAGGCCAGTGGGGTCTTCTTTCTCAGATGTTGTAAAAGAATGTTTCTGTATACATATGTACACCAAAGGGGTCAATTTGCAGGTGCTGAATATACCGAGGAATTCTGTGATATCGAGTGTCACATTCCTTGATTATTTTTTTGTGAGGTACATTTCCATGAAAACATCATCATGAATTCTTTTACTTTTCCTGAATTCTGATATCTAGTCACTTTCAGAACACTCTTATTCAGACTTTGGGTTATGTTTCCAGAAAGATGTTCACTCACTCCCTTGCGTGGAGCTCTTGCAATTCTCGCTCTTCTTGCTGCTGGTCTAAAATCACTAAAATTACATGAAAACACATTTATTGAAACTAAGTGTTGTAGTATAATCGTGTATATGTGTGCTCTGAGTTTGATAACACGACAACATGTTATAGTACAGTTATTGCTTATTTTAGTACTTATGTAATGATAAAAATCACTAAATTTACAAGAAAGCATATTTATTAAAACTAAGTATTGCAGAATAACCAGGAGGAGTTCATCTATGTGTGCTCTGAGTTTAATGACACTACAAAATGTCAGTACAGTTATTGCATGTTTTAGTACCTAATTAAATAATAAAAATCACTAAAATTACATGAAAGCATATTTATTAAAACTGTGTGTTGTGGTAGAATCAATACAAGTTTATTCATGTGTGCTGTGAGTTTGATGACACTACAACATGTTGTAGTACAGGTGTTACTTATTTTAGTACTTATTTAATGATAAAAATCACTAAAATTATATGAAAGCACATTTATTGAAACTAAGTGTTGTAGTATAATTATGAAGAGTTCATTCATGTGTGCTGTGAGTTTGATGGCATTACAACATACAACTTTACCTAAGTCCTGTGCACCTCATCCTCCAGCAGTGCCAGATAAGCCACTATGTTGCAGCCAATTGATCAGCAGTTTTGCACAATGATTATGAGATTTTAATTATTATTATTATTATTATTATTATTATTATTATTATTAATAATATAAAATTTTATTTGTCGGCGCGCACACGTCATTCTGGGGCGTCAGTATATTTTTTTCCTCCTTCGTTTTTGCAACTATATCCTTCATATATGATATGTATTGTGAAATGTGCAATGTTTGATTATTTCACAGAAATTTATCAATTTCGCAGAGCTGTCTTTAATTTCATCCTTCTCCTGGTTGGGGGCGGAGTTTCCCATTTCTCATGATTTTGTGCGTATGGCAGGGTCAGAGTAGCCGTGGAGGTGCGCAAATTATCTCGCCAGGTTTTTTTACATTTTTTTACAAGTCCCAAACAATGTTTATAAACGAGGGCCCTCAAGAATGGTTCTGCTACTTGAAAATGTCTGCACTGACATAAGCACTATCACCTCTCATAATTTCATTAGGCATTTTTAAAAATGTTTTCTTTGATGTTTATGCACAATTTATGCATAATCAATGTAATCTGTTTATTAGACAGTTTGTTTTAAATGCATAGATGCATACACATTTTTTAACATTCCACCTAGAATGTTTTATAGACTTTTTACAACATACTGTTGTAAAAAAAAGTTGCTTTCAGAGATTTCAGAGATTCCTAAAGATAGGAATTTTTCTCTTACTGGAAGATGTTTTATTGGATGCGCTGACACATTGGATAGAATTGACATCCTTGACATTTATTGTATTTGATTTTATTTATCCAGGTTAGCCACACCATGTCTTGTTCTCATGCACGTTATTTTAACCAGTAACTTCACTTCTACTTAAAGATGCAGTCCGTAACTCTCAGATCCTTCTCACTCTCTCCCCGCTGCTCTCTTGCCCTGCCTCCAAACTTTCCAAAGTGCCTCCCTCAGAGGAGCTAACAAGCTAACGTTAGCCCGACAATACTATTATTTATTTATTTGGTTAAACTTATTTGGCTTTTCACATCTCCATGTCTCCCAATTGTATGCATTCATCTTGGAAAGACATGTAGTCACGTTCCACACTTTTCCATCTGACTTGCATGTCCTTCTCCTTCTGACTTGCATGCCCTTGTAAACAGTGGTTCTCAAATTGTTGGTTCTCACCAGATATCAGCATACCACTAGTAGTAGATGTACCACAGTTTGAGAATCACTGCAACTCCAGCTACGCTTCTCCTTGCTCCAGGAAAGGAGAATTGAATTAATACTTCCTGCTTTTCTTTTAGCCTCATATTTTCCCACTCACATGTGAATGGGCTACAGATAACTTTGAGCTAGGCTAAAAGCTCACTAACCCACTCCTAACCATTGTGTGATTGTGCTGCAGCACCTTTTAGGATCTGAAAAGCTCTCTGATCCTGACCTCTGACCTGTCTCTGCCTTCCTGGAAGCTATAACTGCAGTTTAGTTAGTTAACTAACCCTAACACCCCTTCTCTTTAAACTAGTTTTATTTTATTTTATTTTATTTTATTTTTATTTGTTTATTTATTTTATATATATTTTTTATTTATTTATTTTATTTTAGTTTTTTTTTGGTTTTGTTTTCCCCTCTTTTCTTCTGTTCAGGTATCAACCGATCCCAAGAGAGGTTGCCAGGTGTGTGGAGACTACCCTTCCTCTGACAACAACCGATCATCTACACGATATTTGGCCTAATGACTTCGTGATCATCTACCACGCCGACCGGAGGTGGACCGGCCCTTTCTGCGTTCAGCTTACGACCCACATGGCAGTGAAGGTCGCGGAGCGGGCGACATGGATCCAAGCAGCTGATTGCCGACACCAGCTGATGCTGAGACGGAGGCTGACCGAACACCGAAGGGGGAACCGACAAGGCCACTGAGTGAGGCGGCGTAATAACAACTACACCGTCTAAGCTGACTTCTCAGGTGTGGTGCACAAAGAAGGGTTCCTTTGCCTTGTGGGATCACAGGAGCTGATTACCTAGATCAAGCCCTGAGGACCCCGCCGACGTGGGATTTTTGTTCTTCCTTTGCTTTGTTTATAAGCCACACTCATGAAAGGCTTAAAGCTAGGTGGAGGGTGGCTGTAAGACGATACAGTCACAAGCCCTTCTGCTGTAATTGTAGAAAACACTCGAGGTTCTTCTTTCATGATGCCCCCAATCAAGTGCGGTGATTCTAGCCATGGTTCCACTATTCTTCTAGCTATTGGTGACCCCAGTTACCACTGAACTCAGTCAGTGAACACGAGTGATGTCCTTGATGTAGTTGATGATTTTTGCTTATCTACATGGTAATAGAGGTTGATTTTTGATGATTCATGCCATTGATAATAATGATGAAGTTTTTAAGGCTTATTTCCACATTTTTCTTGATATGTCTGTGTCTCACAAAAGAAGAATATATCCAATGTATGACAATAACAATGCTAATGGTTAACCCTGATGGACAGCAAAGGTTTATTCTACTGCTATAATAATTTCGTTTCTTGATTTGGTCGTTGATGGTGACCAAAAGTGTGGAATGTTTTGGCAATTATTTATATTCATCATCATATCGTCAAATGTGTGTTCATGTGTACAATTTGTCATGTTTTAATACACAGTGACTGCATTACTCTTTGCACTTTTGAACAGCTGAGTCATGTTAGATTAACAATACAGATCGTATTGTATCCACAGTGCAACACACAGTTTCTACTGAAGGCCAAACTCAAACTCACATGCAGATATACACGCACACACACAAGGACAGATACCAGTGGCCCAGGCCTTCCTCATAATATACACGCCTTCATCATCCTCCAACGTTTCCACTGTTGGGAGCATCTGACCCCCTCCTTTTCTTTCTTTCAGGGTTGGGACTTTTTCTCATATCTGTATAAAGCTTAAGCTGTCAAACTGCTAGTCAGTCCAAATATCCGGAGCCAGGGAAGAACCTTTCTGGACCATCCTGTACTCTTTTTCATTTTAGCCTTTCCTTTTTTTGTACTCCTTTTCATTTAGTTTTATAATAAATCTTTTTTTTATAAAATCATCAAGCTTTGACTGGACATCATCATTCAACGCAGAGCATAATTCATGTCACCAAATGAGGTCAACCGCAAATTTGCCGTGACAGAAGCAATTGTTTAAGACAAATATTTGTGTTGTCAAATTAAATCAGATAGCTTCCATGATATATTTTAAACTTTAAAATGTATTTTAAAAAGATAAACTAAATAAGTTCCTATTTTCATGTAGAGAGGTCTGCTGTCGCTGCTGCTGTCGCTGCTGCTGTTGATGTTGTTGTGGTGGTGGTCGTCCAAAAAACTTCAACAAAGCACCTCTAGGAAGAAAAAAGAAAAGAGCACAATGTATTTGTTTGGTTTGCATAAAGTAAAGTAACGTAAAGTAAAGAAATGTACATGCTACACAAACGCTAAACATTTGAGATATGTATAGAATAATTAATTAACATCAATTTACAGTAACAACATTAATGCTTCATGTTAACATTTTATTGAATGTAACATTTAGGCTATAGCAGAACATTTATGGATTTATCAGTTTTACCATTTGACAACAAACACTTTATTCTGGGAGAAAATATCATTGGCAGCAAAGGACTAACTTATTGTGTGGCTATAAATGTCCAGTATGTACACAGCTATTGGCAACATGACTTATGATGTGTATGCAAAGCTGGACTACTTCTTAACATAAAGCTGGTAAAATTGGTGTAAAGTAAGAATAAACATGTGCTCTAAGTTTGTCATATCACAGAAGTTTGTTGTTAACCACACTGTCAAATTTGAATGATTAATGTATACACACTTTATGAATGTAAAGTAAATGGCTGAATTCACTTTACACAGACTTAAATGTGCAGTTAACTTTTCTGGTGACTTGAAGTTTGGGACAAAGTGTCTGGGACTAAGTGGGACAAACTTTTTTATAATGTAACACACATAGTTTACAGATTCTCACTTACCACTATCACGTATTTTCTTTTCATCCTCCTCTTGTTTTTTTTTTTTCTTTTCATGAGCCCTGAGGGATATGTCCGCTTCATTTTATCGGTGTGTGTTTGACAACATCAGCACGTTGATGAAGGGACCAGTAGTAGTGGGGCCCCATTAGGGAGGTTCCTGACGTATCAATGTAATGTGTCCGGGGGGGTTTCAAGTTGTGTCACTGATATCTGCCGTCTGTCAGGGCCCCTACTAGCAACTAACCAGTAACCTGTTACATATCCTCTGGGCATGTCTTAACCATAAACATCATATATAAAGGCTAGATGCCTCGACCGCACTGTCGGCCAATGGAATCGCACGTCTTGTAGGCTCGCTCACCCAGAATATTGTGTAGTAGTGGTGTATGTACTTTTTATTTAGTTTGTTATATAGGTCAGAGGTGTCGTTATAACACTGCACTTATGGATAATTACTACACTTCTGCTCAATAGTACACACAGACACACACACACACACGCATTATTAATATGTCAAATCAATATATGAGCTACTAAGACTCGGTGTACAGAATGGCAACAGGAGATATAAGTATACTTTTATTATAGGAATATTATTATGATAAAATAATTTGAATTATTACATGTTTAGTTTAAACAAGTAATAATTCAAAATATTGCATCATAGTAATATTTCATGAATGTTACATTATTTGCAATAAAAAATACCTATTTATGTAAAAAAAAAACCCATAACATTTTCCCTTTACAAATACACATCAAGTAATACTGCGCGTTGAAATTCCAGAACTAGACTACAGTGGAGGTATACGCATGGAGGACAGAGATAAGAAATGACCCAAAAAACATAGCGGAATCAATAAATATTATTTATTACATAAGGATACTCCACACGATACTTTAAGAATAACCACATTAAAATAGTTATAAAAAGGTGTCCAAAAGAAACATTCAGTGATTGATTAAACAAACAACAATCTTGTAATGCTGTTATGTCAGCCCTGCTGTTCCTTTGTAACAGGACCTGTATTGTAAATACTTCCACTAAGTAATAACAAATATCCTATATATAGTCATAATATTGTAATATCTTACATGTTACAGGTGATCCTATAGGCTCTGGTTCCAACAGAAAGCTGATTAGAGCATCCGTAGGCTGCACTAAAGTCTGGAATCTTCACTTCAATCTTCACACAGCAATTTTCTATACGAATCATAATGTAAGATGTTTTTTAACAAACTTAAATCGGGTGGTCTCAGCCTTACACAACTATGCTGCATGATTAAGTAGTTTTTTGAAGAGAAAAGCTGCAATTTAAACATTTGAAAACATCCAGAATTGTAGCCACATTAAAAATGTTTGTAAGAAAGCAAACGGTAGGCAAATCTGTCAAGATTTTAACGAGATAAAAGTATTTACGTGCGGCAGATCACTCACCTTCCCTCTGGTTCCACAGACTTTGTCAGAGAAATTCCCGAGGCAAGATGGCCGTCGGTGATGCCGTTGCAGAATTCGCCGTAAGGCATCTAGCCTTTATTTATGATATCTATGGTCTTAACTGCTCCAGGAGCAGCTTAGATAAAACCTTGGGGTTTAGTTAAAGTTGCAGCTTGCTTGTTATTAGATTAGACGAGAGGGATTGAAATAATCAGTTTCAGCTCTTTAACATAAAATCACACACTGCTCTAGTTTGGCAATGACTAAAGCTAGCTTTATTATTGCTGGAGCAACCACTGTACTGCATGCAGACATGAATTTACCATGGGAGGTAAATGGAGCAACGTCCAGCTTTTTGATAAGAGAGAAACAAAAGAAACAGCTGCAATAAATCATTCTGACCACACCCCAACAAGCACAAATAATCCGATGCAACAACTGATATGGAATCAGTTTTTGTATCTGTTGGAGTTGTGACAAGTTTACCCTGCGCAACAAGCCTTTTAGATGTGTCAATACACACAACGTGCATACATTAGAAAATTCAGTTAGAAGTTTGATTATTTATTGCCCCACAAAACCTAATGAAACCCTGATCAAAGTTCTTAATTATAAAAACACCTGAGAAACTGAATTTTATAGTAGGGTATAGAGCAGTTGTTCTTAAACATTTTTTTGCTCACGTACCCCCTTTGTCCCATTTCTTAATCCAAGTACCCCCTTTGTCCGACTAACACTTTTTGCTCAGAATTCTGTGAAAAAACAAATATGCAGCATAATGATGGAATATATGAGTGATAATTCAAAGAATCTCATATTGTAAATAAGTAGAATTAAACAGTATTTAGTGCTTCCTGAATAGATTTGTTTCTTATCATTTTTGGTCATTTCCTTCCTGATGTGGGACTGACTCCTGTGTTTTCAGTTCATGTTCTAATCGAGATTATTTCTATCATCATTTTGTGTTTTTTGTGTGAATTTGTAGGTTTTTGGTGTTTTCTTGTTGTTGTTTTTTGTCTGTTCTTTTTATTATTCAGTATATTTTTTTCTTATTTTTGTGTGTTTTTATTGTAGTTTTCGTGTGTTGTTGGTATTATTTAAATTATTCTCTCAGTGCGTGTGTTTGTAGTGTTGTTTGGCTCTTTTCTTATGTCGTTCTGTATGTTTCTGTTATTTTTGTGCATAACAAAAAAAAAACAATGATTAAAATGGTAAATTTACTTGATTTATATATTACTGCTGTACACTGACGTAGTCCCAAAGCACTTTACAATCATTCACACACCAATGGGACTGAGCTGCCATGCAAGGCGCTGGTCAACCACTCGGAGCAATTTAGGATTCAGTGTCTTGCCCAAGGACACTTCGACAGGTATAGACTGGGATTGAACCCCCAACCTCTTCATCAGAACATAGACAACCCATCTACCACCAAAGCGACAGTTGCTAACTAAAAATAAACATTATGAACCCATCTCTCACTCAAGTCCCCCCTGAAGTGTCATTGCATGCCCCTAGGGGTACGTGTACCCCCATTAGAGAAACACTGGTTTAGAGGATAATAGTTTTACAGTTTACCTATAGAGAGAAATTTTTAATTAGTCAGTAATCACACTTTCAATTAGGACTTTCAGCACAACTATGTGAGCATTTTTCCTCTGTTTTCCTCATCATCTGTTATCAGTGTGTCACAAGAGTAACGTTCATTTTTTATTGACCAGCATTACCCATCTGAAGACAGGATTCTTCTGGCCCTCATTCCATCACATCTCCAAGAGAGTCCAGCTGCAGCTCCTGAACACTCTACAAGAGCTGGGGACTGGGTATTTGTGACAATGGGTCTTTTTACATTGCTATCGCACTCAAAACACACCGGAAACATTTGTGTGAAATGAAAAAGCTGATTGATTGTTGGATTTTTTTTAGTTAAAAAAAAAAAATTCCTGGTCCTTTGGTAGAAATGCTTTTTAATTTAACTGCAGGGGTGTCTAGTATGCTACGGTGAATTAAGATTTTTTTACCTGTTCTTTTGACAGCACAATAAGACACTCAGGTATTTTACCTGTGAGTGTGTGTGTATAAGGTAGCTATAATTCTTGAAGCTAGTTAAATAATTGGCTTTTATATTACTGATGATCAGAATAAATGTTGAAAGGCAGAGCAAGTTGAAGCACTCAGTAGTGATTTTGCTCTGGTATGATTGTGGTGTAACTTCCTTGTGCATAGTTACACTATCATTGCCTTCAGTCGTATGAACTTGAGTGAAATCCCTTTATCTTGGGGTTTAATACTGGGTGGAAGAATAGTACATGTAACCCAAACAAGTATTGTTCTTCAGGCAACCGCCAAACCCAATCTTTTTATTAGATTTATTGCCTTAGAAAGTGATTCGACACCCCAGAGAACATATTTCCGCTGCTTCGAGTCCGATGGGGGTGTGTGCTTCATAGCACTGCATCCAACACTTTGCATTACATTTAGTAATGGATGGAGTATGGCTCTGATGCAGCTGCTCAGTCTTGAAAGCCTGCACCAGGAAGCTCTCTGAACACTGTTTATGAGCTGATCTGAAATCCACATGAATTTTGGAGGTCTGCAGCAAACCTCAGGCTCAGCATGAAACCACTGAATCACTTTACATGGCTAGTTTGCTGTCACTCCTAAATCCCTTCCGATTTGTTAAAGTAAACACCCCCCCACCCCCCAAAAAAACATATACACACCTATGCTAAAAGCGTGTGATAAGCTTAGACTGATTTTCAATCATCACATGGTTGTTTCAGGTTTCCATTCAGTTTTATTTAGCTGTCTGAATTAAATGGGTTCCACCAACACGAGGAGCCAAATAGTGATTGATATAGCAACATCAGTGACACTGGGAATGAGGTGTCCAAAAACTGTTAATTTATTAAATAAAGCACATCAGCACATACAGTAAGAGGGACAAGCTGCACTGGGATCAAACTTGATGAAATAGTTATTTTTGTTACAGTATCACTATGTAGGACTGAGCTGACATCTCTGACACAAATCAAACACTTTTTCCCTTTTGTCAATAACAACAGACAACCTCCTATTTAGTCATCATGATGCAAAAAAAGATGTCAGTTTATGGTTTGTTTAGTCCATTTCCACATTGTCAGGCAATTCTGTCTTCTGTCAGCACGCCTTCTTTGCTCGCAAAGCAAAGAGCATAACATTCAAACATTACCCTAATTTTCTTGCTGCTAAGACAACAAAATGAACTCTAAATGTCTGCCTCTTGCCACAGACAATTTGTTCGTTAAGATCAGTCTGCCAGTGTGATTGGCGCGATTGCCTAGAGGTCACCTGTTACTAAAGAGAGATTTTGGCAAATGCTGCAGAGGCAATCAAGAAGGGCTTCTTTCTTATGTTTAGGGGTTAGCTTATTTCTTCAACTAAAATCCTCCTGGCTCTCTTTATCCCTTTAAAAGTAAAGAACTGCAGCTTCACCAGGACCAAAAGCTGATGTGGTCGCCAACATTCTAATAACCCACACTCTTTGAATTTCCAAGAAAATTTTCACTATTATCATTATTTTGTGAGCGCGTGTAGTTTTGGCAGATTGAGGTTATTAATTGTTTAGTTGTTGCCCTCTCCTGCTTCATCGTCCTGTTGGTCGCTCGTCCACAGTGTCAAGTTGTCTCGTAGCAGCTGCATGATCAGAGTTGAGTCTTTGTAGGAGTCCTCATTGAGGGTGTCCAGCTCGGCGATGGCGTCATCAAAGGCAGTCTTGGCCAGGTGACACGCCTGCTCCGGAGCATTCTGGATCTCGTAGTAGAATACAGAGTAGTTGAGAGCCAGGCCCAGGCGGATGGGGTGGGTTGGTTGCATGTGCTCCTTGCTGATGTCGTGGGCCTCGCTGTATGACTTCTCTGAGGAGTCAACCACTGTCGCTCGCTTCTCCCCCGTAGCTACCTCGGCAAGGTAGCGGTAATAGTCGCCCTTCATCTTCAGGTAGAACACTTTGCTCTCATTCTGCGTGTCACTGCAGTTCTTGATCAGGAAGTTGTCGAGCAGATTCAGGACATCCTGGCACACAGACTCCAGCTCTTTCTCGATCTTTTCCCGGTAGGCTTGCACCATCTCAATTTTCTTCTCGTTGCCATCTGCAGAAGTCTTCTGCTCAATGCTGGAGATGACACGCCAAGAAGAACGCCTAGCCCCTACTACGTTCTTGTAGGCCACAGATAGGAGGTTTCTCTCCTCATTGGATAATGCGTCATTCAGCTCTGTGACCTGGAAATACACATAAACAGGGAACATGTTGCATTAGCCTTACAGTTCAGTCATGTTCTTTTTAAATCACAGAAAAGTCAGACTCCAAAGGGATCTTTCTCTCAAAAGCTTACGAAAGTCTTATGCTGTTTTAATTTTTTATGAGCTTTCTTTTTTCACGTGAGATTTGTGAAGGCCTAACGATGTGATGCTTCTCAGCATTCATTCATTGTTGCTGAAAAAGGACCCGCCTTCTGAATTTTTTATATTGAGAGAAAACTTTTTTTTTCATGATTCAAACATAAAGATACACATCTTAGATACAATAGAAATACCAGCAATGGAACAATTAAGAAGACTAAAGACAACAGAGGGTTCCACACCTCCAGAACACTGACCTCATCCTTGGTAGTGTCTCCTGATTGGCTGTCCACAGCTCTCTCTGCATTTTTAGTTTGGCTTGAACAGCCCTCTGTCTGGATTGGGGCGTTTAATCCTTGTTAACCCACTGGGACTATGCAGTGCTTTTTCACACTACAAAGTCTGTTGTTCCTTTTAGCAACACACACTTGTTATTGTTTTCAGGCAAAAAACTACACATTACAACAGCACATGGGGCTATTGTGATTGTGAGTCCGACAAATGCTGCTTCAGGGTGTGTGTGCGGCAGCAACAGCAGCAGTGGAGTAAACTTTCAGCAGAGTCAGCTCTTTCAAACACTCACCGGAGTGTTAAGCTGCTAAGTCACTTTTTTGTCATCCTCACTACTTGTAACAATAGGAATAGTCAATTTAAGGTGATAATCATTTATTTTATCCTACTGCTGCGTCGCATTGGGTCACAAACACGTCAGATCATGTCAAGGACGATATGAGGCGGTATAACGGCTACTAAAAATGGAACTGATTGTGAGTGCTCACACTGCGCTTCGGATTATTTATATACTGGATAAGCTATATACTAAACGTAAATAAATTATCAGTGGATAAAGGGACTCGTGGTTAAGGGAGCAGGCTTGTAATCGTAGGCTCCCTGGTTTGAATCTCACTGGTTCATCACTGGGATGTTGATCAGTCCCTTATATTAACTCTAACTGCTCCCTGGGTGCTACACCGTGGCTGCCCACTGCTCCTCAGGGATGGTTTAAATGCAGAGAACAAAATTCGTGGATGTACAGTAGCTTTACAAATATAACAAATTATACTGTATATTCTATATTAAACCACAGTGTTTGTTTTACATGTGAGGTAGTTTGAGAGGAAGGAGCTCACATTGTTATACAGGGTAGGAGGAGTGAGGATTGTCAGGAGGAGGAGTTTCCGCATTGTGATGTCACAACGTGAGAAAAATTCAACTCGCACTTTTGGAGCTGACTTCTGTGCGTGTCTGTGTGTGTGTAGAGCGAATATCTCCCAGATGCGGTATGAGTTGGACCTGAAGTTTAGTCAACGGGTTCCAAATACCCCAAGTGTGTGCATCCGTTATTTTTGGAGTAATTTGGTGTAATTTTAAGATTACGGCCCTCTCGGTAATGAGCATGGTATTGAGCGCGCTACTTCCGGTTCCGGGTTCATGACGTCACTGACGCAGTTTGTTTGAGTTAAAAAAAATATTAAATACATTTTTGTACTGCTAAAACTTATTTAAGTTAATATTTCATGGTTATTTAAAATTATTCCCGCGATCCAAACTTCCTTTAAATCGCGGGTGTACTTCCTCTTCCGTCTCCTTCTCTGTACCAGACTCCACTTCCTCTGGTGCCATGCTATCGTTAGCGTTTCAAACACGGTGCTCTAGATTATTTGACACCGTCAGCCACTGGTGAGTCTTTTGCAGACAAGTTTCCATATAGCTGTCAGTGTAATTGCTCTCTAACGCGCTGTTTCACTACAGTCGGTATTGAGCTCATCCCGTTCAATACTCCATCTGGAAAACTGCGGATTCTCTGTGGTGCCGCGCATGGAAGTTAAGCTCTTACCACTTGGTTCAAAGGTAAACAATGATTTTTGTTTTAAAAAAAAAAAGACAGCCGAATTGTAGATAATACTTTAATTTACTCATTCACTCATGTAGTATGGAGCATTACATTTTGTTTGGCATCGTTTTGTTACTTTTCTGATTAGCGCTACAATGGCTATGGAGTTTGGTCATCAGCACCTTCACCACACATAAGGTATTTATAATAAAAATATACTAAATGAGTAAAATAAAACAAAAAACTAAACAATATTTTATAAAAAGTACAGAAATGCACAAAAATATACAAAAAGGCTCCAAAAACACACAACATGACTCCAAAAAACATACATTACAGAAAAATTCACCAAACAACAACAAAAATATGAAAATCAAAATACACAAAACAAAATATTTATAGAAAAAAAAACACGACAACAGAAATGCACAAAACTACACCAAAAAAAGATACGTAAATACACATGACTCTAAAAAAAACATACATTACAGAAAAATTATAAAAATGAGTAAAAAAAACAAAACCCAAAACACATTATCATGCGTATGTCCCATAGAATTAAACCAGAGAAATCACACATGTTATTTTACTTTGCACCTGCAAACTTGCCCCTTTATAACACTACAGAGTACAGAGTATGTACACCTCTTTGTATATCCAACCTTCAAACACATACTCATTTGGCCATAGTTGACAACAATACTTAAGCTCCTCCCACTATATGAATACATACTTCCGTCGGGCACTGAAATGCACAAAAATATACAAAAACACACAAAATGACTCCAAAAAACATACATTACAGAAAAATACACCAAACAACATCAAAATATTGAAAATGATTCAAAATACAGAAAACTACTGTAAATACTGACCGGAGGTGGAGACAATTCCAACCCCTGAGGCTTCTGGGCGGACATTTATTCCCCCTTAAACACGTTTATAATTCTTTTCCAGTCTGCATTTACTTCACCCACCTGAGCGTCATGTTTAAGGGGCAGTAAATAGCTCCTTAATAGCATCGAAGAGGTTTAGCACTCTTCTTCTCTGCTGCTGAGAAGCCGAAACAGTCACAAATTGTTTCGGGTCACATACTTTGGCACAACACCGGCTTCGGTGAAGGAAGCCGAAGCTACCTTAAAACCAGCCCAAACAATAACTAAACGCTCGGCTGTGAGGAAACCTTAGACTCATGGTAGTTGAAGCAGCAGTGCTCCTGGGTTTACTTAGCTTCTATAGCATGTCCCGTGTCCCAGGGGCTGGTGGTGTTGTCCTAAAGTCTGTGACCTGAAAAAATCTGTGACCGCTGCGGCGGAGCAGACTGCAGGAATGGTTTTAGAAGCCAGCAGGCCAACATGATAGAGTATACATAATAACATTGGGGGAATATTGGCCAAATAATTGAATAATAACAAAATTTTGCAACACAAAATTTTGCGGAAATAAAAAAAACAATATAAAATTCAAATGTTCATAAAACAAAATCAAGTAAAAAAGCAATGACATTTGACCCTCCTGCTTCCTGGAGCAGCTCAGTGCAATATTTACAACATGGCAGACACCACATTGTAAGATACTTTATTTTAATAATTTTTCCCCCCTTTTTTATTTATTTATTTATTAATCTCCTGTCCATGTCCAGGGCTTCTTGCAAGCTCTGGGCTTCTGCCAGACCCAATCAGGAGACAGCCAACCCAGAGCTCCTATGCCAAAATCTCATAAAGAGGGGAGCTTCCAGATCCTAATGGGAGGGAGCCTGCCCTCCTGTGTTATAACTCCTCAAACAAAGGAGGGCACAAAAATCCTGAGAGGTGAAAAGGCACTGGAAGTGAAGGATCGCAAAAGACAGCGCCCAATCCCCGCCTATACAATATAAACAGGACTCTAAGAGACCTTCTTTGCAAACGTGATGAGGTTGTGGAAAACAACCCTTGAGGCCAATGGCAAGCCACTTGCACAAGTTTCCATCAAATGTGGCGAGGAGATGCCCTGTCCCCACTGCTGTTCTGCATAGGCCTGAACCCCCTCAGCCAAATAATCAACAAGACCTGCTATGAATCAGGAACGGGGCCACCATCAGTCACCTCCTCTACATGGATGACATCAAGCTGTACGCTAAGAATGAGTGAGACATAGACTCACTGATCCATACCACCCGGATCTACAGCGGATTCGGACTAGAGAAGTGTGGTCGGATGGTGACTAAGAGAGGGAAGGTAGTCCACACCGAATGGGTCTCGCTCCCAGAAGGAACAATAGCAGACATTGAGGACAGTTACAAGTACCTTGGAATCCCACAAGCAAATGGCAACCTCGAAGAGGTGACAAGGAAAGCGGCTATGGCCAAATACCTCCAACGAGTAAGGCATGTCCTAAGAAGCCAGCTCAATGGCAAGAACAATTCCTCGGCAATAAACAGCTACGCCCTGCCAGTAATCAGATACCCTGCAGGAATAATAAGCTGGCCAAAGGATGAGATACAGACCACAGATGTTAAGACTCAAAAGCTCCTAACCATGCACTGAGGGTTCCACCCCAAATCCAGCACCCTGAGACTGTACGCTAGCTGCAAGGAAGGAAGCCGAGGACTAATAAGCATGAGAGCCACTATCCAGGATGAAACATCCAAGATCCATAAGTACATCAATGACAAGGCTCCAACAGATGACGTGCTCAGTGACTGTCTCAGACAATGGGAAACAGAAGATGAGGTGCTGGAGGTTCCGTCATGGGAGGACAAGCCCTTTTGTGGGATGTACCACCGACACATAACTGAAGTGGCGGATATCAGGAAAGAGTACCAATGGCTAAACAGAGCTGGACTGAAGGACAGCACAGAGGCACTCATCATTGCTGCACAGGAGCAGGCCTTGAGCACCAGATTAATAGAGGCCCAGATCTACCACACCAGACAAGACCTCAGGTGTTGACTGTGCAATGAGGCCCCTGAGACAATCCAGCACATAACTGCAGGGTGTAAGATGCTCGCGGGGGAAGCTTACATGGAGTGCCATAAGAAACATCTGTGCAGAGTATGGGCTGGAAACCCCAAGGTCAAAGTGGTAAACGCCTCCAAAGGTGGTAGAAAATGACCGAGCTAAGATCCTGGGGGACTACCAGATACAGACGGACAGAATGGCAATGGTCCAGAAAAGTGCAGTGCTAGGAACAGCAAAGATACTGCGCAGAACCCTCAAGCTCCCAGGCTTCTGGTAGAGGACCCGAGCTTGAAAGCAAAAGAGACCGCCCACGGTGGGTGAGGAAGAGTTTTTTTTTTTTTTTTTTTGTATATGTGTACCCTGCGATGGACTGGCACCCTGTACAGGGTGTACCCCCACCTAGCGCCCAGTGTAAGCCGGAGAAAGGCACCGGCAGACCCCCGCGACCCTGAAATACAGGAACAAGCGGGTCTGAAAATGGATGGATGGATATATATAATAATAACTAGGAAAAACCAGTACTTGCAGGACAAATACGTATTTGGCAATTAAAAACTGAAACTGCAAAATTTGTGAAAAAAGATTAAGATTAAATCGGGGCTTTCGCCTTTAATTGGCCATGTAATGTAACATTAATGGAATTCGTCCTCTGCATTTAACCCATCCCTGAGGAGCAGTGGGCAGCCATGGGTTAAGGGACTTGCTCAACATCCCACAGTAACGGCCCAGGTGAGGCTTGAACCGGCAACCCTCCGATTACAAGTCCTTAACAGCTAGGCCACCACTCCTGCCATCTTAATGTAAGTATTTTGTTGTTGGGTCATGTCCCTTAATATTGTTCAGGAAAAATAGAAAACTGACCTTGCCCTTAAATATGACCTTGAGCGGGGAAAAAAAAAAAAAAACATGCAGACTTTTACACGGACACACACGGACTTATTAAACACAACACACACGGACCTTGGTAAAAGGAACAGGCTTCACCAGACGGCTAGCACTAGGACCCGGAGGTGGAGTAAATGCGTCCCGCATTCACAGGCTGTAACTTAACCAGTTTATCTTTTTACCTGTTGTTAGAGCTACTATCTTCACCCAGAGAGCAACTATTTATTTCTGGTGATTGTTTACCGGAGTTTTACTGGGCTTTTTAGTTCATTAGATGAGATCATATCTCCCTTTTGCTCCGAGGTCTAAACTGAAACCATAGCACGCACACACACACACACACACACACACACACACACACACACACACACACACACACACACACACACACACACTGCAGTAGCGTTCTGAATGCACTGAAGCTATTATCTTTACCAGCGAGCAAATATTTATTCCTGGTGATTGTTTTCCAGAGTTTTACTGGACTTTTTACCGGTGATTAGTTCCTATCTCTCTTCTGCTCCGCGGTCCAAACTGAAATTGTGTGTTATTGTCAAGCTGCTGATTCAAAACTACAATCAAAAAAAAGGTGAAAACAGTTCTCATGTGTGGTCTTCTGTGTTATAGTCATAAACATGCAGACTTTCACACGGACACACACTGACTTATTAAACACACACGGACCTCGGTAAACGGAACAGGCTTCATCGACTGGCAGGCACTAGGACCTGGAGGGGGAGTAAATGCGTCCCGCATTCACAGGCTGTAATATCACCAAGTTTATCATTTTACCAGTTGTTAGAGCTACTATCTTTACCCAGAGAGCAACTATTTACTTCTGGTGATTGTTTACCGGAGTTTTACTGGGCTTTTTAGTTCATTAGATGAGATCATATCTCCCTTTTGCTCCGCAGTCTAAACTGAAACCATAGCCACACACACACACATTCTCTCTCTCACACACACACACACACACACACACACACACACACATTCTCTCTCTCTCTCTCTCTCTCACACACACAGACACACACACACTGCAGTCGCGTTCTGAATGCATCTTATACAAACACGGCATAAACAAACAGAGCAAGCCGCGGAAACAAACTAGTGCGGGCATTTAGGAATCGAAAAAAAGAATCGAAATGCAAACATCTTCGTAACGGTCCTGGAACCGGACGTTAGGAACCGGTTCCAAACAGTCCTTTAGTGATGTGCACCAGTTTCAGGCCTCTATGACGATTCCTTTTGGGGCTCGAAGCTAAAATGTGAGTCCATTAAATTGGGTTGAAAAGTCATTTTGATTAAAAATAAGCAAATGTGCTCTGGGGTTGCTAATTAAAAAAGTTCAAGGGGGTGCTACAGAGCCAATTTTGAAAAATAAATTACAAAAATGTTGTGAAATTTGAGGTTTTGTTACCCCAACATACGTGGCAGGTTTTGTCACTTGCAAAAAATGTTTAACTATTCCAATTGAGACCTTCAGTCTTTTGGCGAATGGCGCTCTGCCACAGGAAGTGTATTATGTAAAAACTCACCATCTTCCTGATAAATGATCATCCACTTTTCCAGAGCATTTCTGAGCATATTTGGGAAGTATGTGTTGAAAACTGTCAACACAATGCATGGTAGAATGAAAAAAAGTGCTTTTCTATTACCACCAGGGGGCAGTAAGACTTGTCACGTGAATTGTTATGTCATTGCTTGCAGAACGTGTTTCTCGTTCTGCACATGACTTTGGCTTTTGATTGAATGAGTTTTGGTTGAGTTATTCAAAATATTCAAAAATTTCCAGTTTTAAAATTGATACAATTTCACCACCTCCTGTAGGCTTTGCAATGTGGTATAAATGCACAGTTTTGCACCTGATTTGTCTCTAACTTGTCAAGGTTTGGCCCACTGAGTTCAAAATTGCAAACTTCCTGTTGAATGTTCAATGTTGACTGAAGGTTGTATGTCCAAACTACATTTTTGCTAGTCCCAGTACAATGCATATACCTACTGAATGCCATCCAGCTAGTTTAAACCACTGAAAAAATACAAACTGCATCAACAAACTGCACCTTAAATTTTTCACCAAACTATACTGTTCTGCAAAATTTCACAAAATTGCACTCCCAGGAAAGGGCATCAAAAATACAAGTAAAAAGAAGAAGACCACTTCTGGTGGTCGGGCCCTAATTACACACACACCCCTGTACAGATGATTTGTTCTAACTCCAGCCCACCGAACACCCATATTTACATGACTTAGTTTAGTCCCTCTGGATTCCTGAAACCCAGAAGTGCTGCTGGTAATAAGGTGGTGAGATAGCCGGCCTTTCCCCGCACAGTGGAAGTTGTTATGACCTGTAACATGGTTATTGAAGAGGGTGAACAATCGTGATGAAGCAGTAACCAGAACAATGATAACACATATAAACAATGAATGGAATGATAGCAACAAGTCAACACAGATGTTAGGCTGCCGGCAAAAGCTGACTGTGATCACTGCTTATAGTGACACTGCCTCAATTACCAATTACACACACACACACACACACACACACACACACACACACACACACACACACACACACACACACACACACACACACGCAATTGCAATATTTTGCTAAGACATTAGTAAACTGTGTGTCAGGGGCATGCTGCATTCAGTACAGGTACATCTAAAAAAATTAGATAATCATGAAAAAGTTTTATATTTTTGGACACTCATTTCAGGAAGTCAAACCCACAAATGATATAGGCTCATGACACATAGAGTGAAATATTTCAAGTCTTTACTTCTTGAAATTTTGATGATTAGGGCTTACAGATAATGAAAACCCAAAATTCAGTGTCTCGGAAAATTTGAATATTACATAAGATCAATAAAAAATATATATATATTTTAAACAAAATTGTAAGGCTTCTGAAAAGTATGTTAATTTCTATGCACTCAATACTTGATTGGACCTCCTTTTGCATGAATTACTGCATCAATACGGTGAGATTTGGAGGCGATCAACCCGTGGAACTGCTCACTGCTCAGCCGTAATGGAAGTTCAGGTTCCTTTGAAAGCAGCCTTCAGGTTAGGCTTGGGCGTTATCCAAATTTTAATACCGTCAAACCTCCTCCCTATTTTACCACGGTATACGGTATGATCGTGACTAATTAAAAATTGTGAAGACACCGTCACCAAACTATTGATTTGTGCCTTCACCGTCCAGTAACTTAAAACCAAACACTTAAGGCTGCATAAGTTCACACTGCAAGCCTTAATGCTCAATTCCAATATTTTGTTTGTCCGTTCACGTTACCATTTAAAGGTAGGGTTGGTAACTATCTCCAGATACACTTTTCAAGTTTTTGGTAGAAATGTTCATTATGTCCGGACAGATGTGAAGATCTTATGTATTCTGAAAAAGGAACGAAGAAAATCTGTCAACTGTAGCGTCTGTAAATCTGCAATAACTGCGACCAATGGGATTTTCACGGTTCGTTTTTTTTCAACCAATCACGTCTCCTGGTCTTCCTGCTCGTTCACGGCCCCGTGCATGCTCGAGCATACATTAAAAAGCGCGTCACCGTTGTTAGAGGAAGCCCGGAAGTAGACAACAGAATGGCGGAGAAAGTACCTATTCCACGTTTACTGGTAACGTCTTGCCCTGCTAAGAAGGGCAAGAAAAGAAAGACGTTTTTAGAAAAAGCTGCAAAAAAGAGGTTTTTGGATTAGCGAGAGGAAAGACAAAAATCTGCATCGGAACATCTTTTGAACGATGGCGACAATTGAATGAGGACAAGGGCCTGAAAACTGATGCTATGGTTGCTGAATTACTTTTGCACAGGTAAGGTTGTTTTGTTGCCTGGGTGATTGTGTTATCTTTTAAAATAGTGGAAGCAATTCAAGCTATTTGTCATATTAGCCAGATGTTAACGTTAGCGATACATGTCGCAAAGTATTTCTGTTGTTGGATTAGCCCGATGCTACTGTTGATTCTCTTTTAGTGCGAGCTAGTTTAGCAGCTACAGTGTGTACAGTATACATGTGTGCGTGTTTGAGCGTGTGTTGTGTTTGCTTTCAGCAGGGCGGTCAACAGCTGTAATGTAGGATATTTGTGATTCTTTTTAGCTATAACTGTGCTCCGTCGACTTCAACGCCGTGGAAGAACTCACTTGTGAGACTACCTAACCCCGCTGTGTCAACTGTTGCTCCCGAGTCACTGTCTGAGAGGTCAATCAATCTTTATCAATCTTTATTTGTATAGCGCCAAATCATAACCAATGGTATCTCAAGGCACTTTACAGTAGAGCAGTCTTAAGGACGGACTCTTCATTTTATGGATACACACATATGCATATATACGTATATACACATACATATGTATCCCACACCCAACATGAATTCATCATGGCGGCAAGGAAAACCTTCTGTTAAGCAGCAGGAACCTTGTGTGGATCCCATTCCTATGATGAACAGCCATCCACGTTATGCTGTGTTGGGTGTGTGCAGAGAAAAGGGTGGAGACAGAGCCGCTGAGACTCTGTAACTCCACACTGAGGATCCCACGGACCTGCAAGACAAAAGCAAGAGGTGCGTGTAACTTTAGGCTGATATGAACATGTGTTGTATTACCATGCTATCGAACATTCTTCCTAACTTGTCGTTTGTTCTACGTGCATCACGCTATTACTAAATGTATATGCCGATAGTGTGTGGTGGGTGGGGGGTGGGGGGAGATCTGTACGTAAGGCAAGGGGGGGGATGGGGGATCTTATGTTGTACTCTGTGTCATCCAGATGAGACAGCCCTTGATTGTCTTCCAGGCTCTCCTTTGAACTCGTTTTATTTCCTGCAGGCATTCTGCTGCATTAAAAAATAATGCATTACAAATCAAGTTTAACATATGCCGATTACTTTCTGTAATTCTGTCATTTTCACAGAGATGATAATTACTCCGTTGCTGGAGTCCAGGAGTTAGACATTAGTGGTCCCGAAGAGACAGCTCTTCAGCAATTGGATTCAAGGTATGGTAATTATAATTATAATTTTTTTCCATTTATTTAAAAAAAATGCACGCTGCTTTACTTGCATCACAGTAAAATGTCATAATATCCCTCAATTATTGTTCTTTGCCTGTGTATTCAGTATGCTGTCCCAGGACCTACACGTTGAGGTTGGAGCTGATGAATTTAATGACATTTGGCCATAAGTGGAGACAGATCTAATAAATAAATGCACCAAAGTTGTTTACATTTTTGAGGTGTGGTTATGTAATGACAAAATACATGGTCAAGGTGAAGGTTGTTAATAACATAATTGAAAACTCATCCTATTGTTCACGGTTAGGTTATTTAGATGTATTCCTAAGATTGTTATACTTTCTGTTTTTCCAGATATTGCAGGTTGTTTAATAAAAAATCCAAGAAGTGGAGCCTCTACACAGTAAAAGAAGACAAAGACTGGCTACATCCCAGACCTCCAGAGTGCAATCCTTAGGAAAAGGTTGTCTGCTGTGGGAGGGTTGCCACGGACCATAACAAGGAGGCCTGACGATCCCCGTCAATATGGGGTTCTGTCAGGTGTCCCTGCTCCAACCACCCAGGACCTGTTGCAGATGCAACTGAGCAGAGGGCGAGGTGAGTTGACTTATTTTGTAAGTTGATTATAAGGTACTAATATGCTTATGTGCGAAAGCTAATTAAAAATCTATTTCACATATTATAATATTTATACCAGGTCTACTTGTACATATTTTACAGCTCTAATAAACTAAAGAATTTGTATAAACATAGCTGATGAACAACTGAAATTGTAATGACTTTTTGTTATCCAGTGAAATACAATAGAAATGGTGTGGTTTGTCTATCAAATGCAGTAACTGTCAGATATGTAATTCTGATGTTCTTTCTAAAGGTGAATCACTGCCGAAACAATAAGTTCCCACAGTGGACGACGCTGCCACATACAGAGCCTCACCTGCCGACCAACACTTCATGTGTATTGCCTTTGTTAATTCCATTGTTTTTGCAGGATGAAAGTTGTATGAAGTGTATGTGACGTTTCTTTTTTATAATAAAAATTGTACGTGTACACATTTGTTATCATTACTAGTAAGGAGATTCAAAATGTTATAGCTTGATTGTAGATGCTTTTTGTTCAAGCAAATGCCAAAATACTATATAAAAATGTGTACTACAGCTACTTCTTCTGTAATGATAATAGATAAAACAAAAAAACAACACCTTGCTCAGTGCAGGGCTGTCATATTTACACATTTATTTACACTTGTCATAATGGAAACATTATTGCACTCTTCCAGGGATGTAACCCGTATAATGTCCCAGTAGATCTGGAAAGCAATCTCTGATTTGTGGCAATCCTCCTTTGACTTCGGCCACGTCTCCTCTGACTCCACAATGTACTTGGCTCCGGACTGTAATCAGGGTCAGAGGCATAAAACCTCTCACCTTCTGAACTCTAAAAGAGAAATAAGAAATTATATCAAACATTTAGGCTTTTCGTCAATGATTACAACTGAACAAAAAATGTATCTGTAATTGCTGTAGACATGACATTATTTTTCCCAGCTCTATTACATCTATTGAATTAAAAAAAAAAACAATATTAGATTAGATATACTTTATTTTATTTCGGGCAGGGAAATTACAATTCCAGTTGTATTACAGAAAGAAAAGAAAAGCAGCACTTGGGTGAAATAATATATAAATACAGAATATTAAATATAAAAAAGAAACCAGAATGTACAGAAATAAATAATAATAAAAAAGGTTTCTACAGACTACAGCTATACTCCTCTCTCTGTCTGTTATATTATCCCTGACTGGTAATTAGGCAAAAAGTGGCACTAAAAAGAAACAATAAGAAATGAAAACAACACTAAAAATAATAATTATAGACAAACAGAAAAGTAAGATGTCGTAAGGAAAACTGAATAACAAGGTGAAAATGAATAAGGTGTCAAATAAATGAAAATAATGATTATAATAAAATAAATTAGGTAAAAGATGTATTACTTATGTTCTAGGACAGTGGCAGACCAGCTGATCGATACTCTGAGTAGTGGTAAAGAAAAACTCATAATAAACCTTTGTTTTCAGGAGGACTACAACTTGGGGACGAATGTCGCCCTCCTTCTAAACGCTTTACTACCGGGTAACCTAATGCTAACATGCTAGCTTGGCCGCCACCGTTGATAGTAAATTAGTCACTTTTTTAACATATAAAATGATAAAGTATATCTTACCGCTGAATGCGACATCATACGCTTGGCTGAGGTCTGCTTCTGCGTGCGCGTTCATGTGAGTGAGGGGGGGTGGCTTCAGAGGAAGCACAGGGGGGAGGGGGAGTCGGAAGGCGGAGCTGTCGGAGCATGCTACATCGAAATCAAGCTAGGTTTAGAAAGTTACCGACCCTGCCTTTAAATGTGACTTGTATCAGACTCCAGTGTGAACGGTTTGTGACTCCAATCTGACCCGTATACACATTATTGCGTTTGTCTCAAAGTTTTTGTGCAGCGGAGCCGTAAAAAATGAATGAACAGGTGCAGAGGAGTTTGGAGGAAGACAAGTGAGGAATGTTCTGTTCTGTTTCCTGTTTTTTGTCATCTTAAAAGTATTACAACAAATTTCAGTCCAGAAATCGGTGTTCGTGGTGATTGAAAGTTCAGCCTCCCATTTAGCGATTGGTAAGTGATTAGAGTTAGTGTTCGAGAGTGCTCTGTATATTTTTGAGAGTTTTATTTATATTTTCTTCATATATATGGCCAGTTCTGGAGGTTGTAAGGTAATTGGATCTACAGAAGTGTTTTTCTTGATTGTTTCTGTTACTTGTAAGTACTGTAAAAATTACTTTTATTCATATTGAATTTTTGGGTTAGATTGTTACATGTCATGAGCTTGTTATTTTCAAAGAGGTCTTGGAGATGAGTGATTCCACTTTCTTCCCATGTCTTCAGATAGAGCAGTGTTTTTTTAATTCTAAAGTTGGGGTTGTGCCAGATTGGAGACAACATGCTAGTTTTTAATTTAATATTCGTAATGTCCAAAGCTTTCCACCACGCAGTCAGGGTGAAGGCAATCAGTGGGTTTTTAAAACAGTTGTGACATTTGAGGGTTGTAGTGATAAAAGGGAGATCAGAGAGTTTAATATGTTTGCAGTCTAGCTGTTCTATTTCTAGCCAGGTGTTGAAGTATTCTCTTGGTTTTAGCCATTCTGTTAAGTATAATATTTGGTTTGCTAAGTAATAATGCATGAAATTAGGGGCTTCTAAACCACCCTCGCTTTTATTTTTTTGGAGGGTTGAAAGACTTATTTTAAGTTTTTTATTCCTCGCATAAAATTTTGTAATTGCAGAATCTAATCTTTGGAACCATTGTGTTGGTGGTTTCAGCAGGATCATAGAGAACAGATAGTTTATTTTAGGTAAGATTTTCATTTTAACTGAAGCTATTCTGGAGTGAGATGGGGAGATTGTTCTTCGCAAGATCATCTGTGACTTTATCCAACAGCGGATCCAGGTTCAGTTTAATTAATTCATTGAAGTTTGGTGATATATTTAAGCCTAGATATTTAATTATATTTGTGGGGGAGGGGTATTGTGGGTTTTGGCTTACTGGGTTCCATTCATTTTTTGTTAATGGAAGGATTGATGATTTTGACCAGTTAATGGAATAGTCTGATAGTTTAGAGAAGCTGTTTATTAGATTAAATACTTCTTCTAAAGAGGATTGTGGTTCTTCCAAATAGAGTAATATATCATCCGCATAAAGATTTATTTTGTGTTCTGAGATGGATGAGTGGATTCCTTTAATAACAGAGTTTTGACGGACAGCTGTGCGAGACGTTCAACGAATATTGCAAAAAGCAAAGGTGAGAGTGGGCAACCTTGTCTGGTTCCCCTCTGCAGTGTGAAGCTTTGGGATGTTATTTTGTTTGTGGTTACTGAGGCCTTAGGTTTAGAGTATAGGGTGGAGATCCATTGTATGAATGATTCTCCGAAGCCAAATTTGCCAAGGACAGCAAGGAGGAATGACCAGTTGACTCTATCGAATGCTTTTTCTGCATCGAGTGACAAGATTATTGTTTTCTTTTTAGAGTTCTGTGCCATGTTGATCAAATTAAACAGTCTTCTCACATTGTCTGTGGAGTGTTTATTTTTAATGAATCCTGTCTGGTATATAATTGACTGTACTACTTTCTCTAACCTGGAAGTGAGTGCTTTGGAAAATATTTTTACGTCTGTGTTAATAAGTGAAATTGGACAGTAGCTTGAGGTTAACATGGGGTTTTTGTCTGGTTTAAGTACTAATTTAATGTTAGCTGTATTCATGTGACCGCCTGCATAACCTTTATTTTTAATCTCTGTTACTACTCTGAAAAAAAGCAGAGCCAGCATTGACCAGAAATGTTTTAGGAATTCGGCAGGGAACCCATCTGGATGCTTTGCCTGTTGACATGCTATCCAAAGCATTTTGTAGTTCTTGTAAGGTTAATGAATGGTGAGTCTAAGGTGGTTTTCTGATCTATGGTGAGCTGTGGTAGGTTTAAGTTATTGAGGAAGGTTTTAATATCTTCAGGGTCCGGGTTTAAGTTAGATGAGTATAGGTTTTGATAATAATCATGAAAAATCTTATTAATGTCCTGAGGTAAGTTTAAAATTTGACCTGAATTGTCAGAAATTGCTGCTATAAAGGAATTTTCTTTGTTGTGTTTGAGCTGATTTGCTAAATATTTGCCTGATTTATTATTGTAATCAAAGTTTTTGTATCGCAATTGTTGCAGAATAAAATCAGTTTTTTTTAGATAAGATGATATCCAAATTAATTTTTGTATTTTGGAGTTTTTTGAATAAAAGTTCAGATGGGTTAGCTTCTGTAAGTTTCTTAATTTTTTCTTCAATCATTTTTTCTGCTATCTGTTCCTGTTTTTTCTTGTAAGAAAAGGGGCCCACAACTTTTTTCTTTACACAAACTGAACTCTACGTTGGACAAAAAGCGTGACACCGTAGGGTTCGGGCGGGTTCTGAAAATAGAGGCAGCAGCTGTGGGTAAAATTTTGCTGTCCACTAATGCACACTCACAGCGTCTGGCTGAAGGAAAAGATAGCCTTTTACAGAATACCGACAGAAAAAGGCCAGAAATGGAAATTATGGATCCAAGCACTGAGGCGAACAAACGTAGATGGAACTACGTGGAGCCCAAAATCAAAGAGGTCGTATGCTTGCAGTAGACATTTCGTTAATGGTAGTTAAACTTTTGTAATGGGGAAACGTGCCAAAAATACCGTTGTTTGTCATTGTGCATTGAACCGCACAGGGCGTATTGAACGGTTCAGTAAAATATCTAATATTGTTGCATCCCTAGCGCACACTGACCGCGGTGTTTGAAACATTCTTTTTCGGACGTTTGTTTCAGTGAATAAAAGTGTTTTGGGCAACTGAAAATTTTTGGTGCATCACTATTTAAAACCTTAACTCTTCCTTTACCTCCATAACAATATTTCTTTGAAAAGAGAGTGAAACTGCACCACAATCAATGTCAGATTTTTGTTTCATTAAGTTTGCCAGCTATTTTGTCTCGTGAGAACACATGATTACACAAGAAATAACAGTGCAAAATCAGATTACTCCGAGTAGAGTCTGGTTATCTTACACTATATTTATAAAACCCTGTTGAGGTCAAAGTTCACAGAATTTATCTGCCACAACTAAAATTAGATTGTTCATTTATTTGATTATCATAGAATTACTACCAGAATGACAAGATTTTTCTGCAAAGTCAATGAAAAAAGAAATTACAACAACCATAAAGAAAATGACCTCTGTACTGAAAAAGCATTAAGACGTGCAAACAGCCAAACACCTATTGCATAACTCAATTTGCAAAAGTTCAAGGCAACTTTTCACACTCCCACGTTAGCTCCTCAGTATCTACTCTGCAGAAGCAGTTGCAACAAAGAGCTCAGAGTGACAAGGCCCAAACAAGCCATCAGTACAAACATGGCTGCATTTGTTTAAAAGAGCTCCAGAGCTGGCAGAGAGCCATGATGGAAGTGTTTGAGCGACAAAGACAATAGCACTTTGTTTAATGGTAAAGCTCACCGATTGCGCCTATTCTCTCATGACTCATCCTTACACAAGGGAGGCATATTTCCAAACAACAAAGTGTTCAGACATTTGCAACAAACACCAACAGGATAATCAGTAGGTTTCATGGCCAATGCTGCCTTGAAAGGTCAACACTGTCAGTGCCTTACATATTCACTCAATAGGTTACATTTCACCTGAAAAGGCTCACTACAGTTCCACAGTGACCATCTCCTCCTTTTTAACCTCGACCCCCCTAACATTATGTGATGCCCACATTCAGACCCCCTTTTCATGAAGAAAGCACAATGGTCTACCTGACATCATCAACAGTATGAAGAGCATTCGTCAGGTTATTCACAATGAACCTAGTGTTAGGAAGAACAGGAAGTGTGCATGTCATAGTGATGATGGTAGCTTTCTTGTTGCTACGTTACCACATCTGACAAAAGATTTTCTTGACTATAGCTGATGATTGTATTCAAACATACAAAACCCAAATGGATGGATACTCATAGGGAATGAGCGACATGTGAGGACCCATTAGATTAAATATAGACAAGCCCTACGCAAATCAGCAAATGTAAGCGGAGACATTTCTCTAACGTAAAGTAAGAAATTATGATGCTAAATAAATATATACAGAGGATAGCTGCTTACTCTACTGTGTATAATGCTATTACGACTTATGTTCTCAAAATCTGGTAGGGGCCCAACATGGGTCGCAGACCCATTTTCCGTGGGTCGCAGGCCAAAAACATAAAAAAACTTCTGTTCTTATTTTGCTTCTTTCTTCAAACCTCTGACAGCAGAAGTTTAGTATTAATAACTAGTAAGACGACAGATTTATTTTATTAATCGCTTATTGAAAGCTGCAGTATGTAGAATCATGAGACTTGTAAAGAAACCATATTTCCCCTCCCCGCCCTGTTTCAAAACTTATCGTCTCTTATTGGTATCCTCATTAACGTGCACAACTGTGGAGCTCTTACTAACTTTTTTCCTCAATAGAGACTAATGACAAAGTTAAGGACTTTATCTTGTGTTATTGCAGAGTTTTCTGATGTTTTAGACCTGAGCAGCAGCTACAAAGCGGTGACCGCAGCTGCCGCTCAGAGCAGTGACCCACACAACTCAGCATCCAGACTGAAAAAAGAAAATGTTCTCGCCACCTTGGATATGCTTCTCTTAGGTTTTCCTGTGATGTATCCCATCTATTATCATTCTCCCTCTGACACAAGTATGGCACACCCTCCACTGTAACGGAGGTCTGCTCGGACGCAAAGTGAACCGCCATGAGTCTATTCTGTAACTTTAGACCGTTCACCACGTTAGTCTTCCTTTTTCCGCTTGCTTTGCCGTGTAACCGTTGTGCCTAACACCACGATGGAGACTTCTCTTGCTGAAATGGTCCACCATTTACTACAGAGGACGTGAACGCACATCAACTTTAGTCGGGCAGCCAATAGTAACAACCAAATAAATTAGTGATGCACCAAAATAAAAATTTGTGGCCGAAGCCGAATAAAATATAAACGCTTGGCTGAATACCGAATATCGAATGAGGTTGTGTTTTTCACAATTTTTTTTAACAGTGCATAAATAGCCTAGAATACATCTTTTGACATGTTTTTTAAAGAAAGTAAACGTTGTTGAATATTCTGATATTTTTTAAATATTCCAGTAGCCTTTGCTTTTTAAAAAAGCACAACAAAGTTTGTCCTTTATATTAGCCCTTCAAACAAAATATGCATTCCAAAAAAAAAACTAAAGTGCATTAAAGGGGAGGTATGATAAAAAAAATCACTTGATAATAGGGATGCATCGAATATTCGGTGGACGAATATATTCGGCCAAATATTGCAAAAAAAGCCACATTCGATCTTTGGTTTAGTGAGTTAAAAGCAAGGTCGAATAGTAGCGTGTGACGCAAATGACACAATCAAACAACGTGCAGTGATTTTGTGTCGGAAAAGTGTGTGCGCATTGCTGCAGAACCAGCAACAGCAGCTCCTCCCTTCCGCATACAAACACAGCCAGACTCTCTCCTTTCCGCTTACCGCTCTCCGTCGTCCATCACCGAGTTAGCGCTGTGAGCCACGAATCCGTAAACATCCCCCAATATCCAAACTGGCGAGTTGTATTTTGCCCAGGTTGGCAGGTGACATCACCGAACACTCCTCCCTCTCCAACTATCTAATAGCTAAAACAAACACTGGGGTTTAATATAAAATGTATATTATACTTTATTGCCATATATGTAAATGCAAACTTCACTACTGGACGCCCAAACTGCACTACTTTTTCTGCTGCCGATCGTGTTGGGAGTCACTGCTTGGAGCCACGGCCATTGTTTACACACACCAGCTGTTAGCACTCCATGCTAATGCTACACCAGTCTATGCAGCGAGACCCGACATCGTTTGGGAACTGAGGGGGATTTTTATGGATTTGTGGTTCACAGCGCGAACAATGGATTCAGTTGTGGAATTGGACGGATTCCAACTTTTACGCGGTGACAGACGATGGAGAGCGGATAGAAGAGAGTCTGGCTATGTTGTGTGCGGAAAGGTGCTGCTGATGCTCCTGCTACTCTGGTTCTGCAGAAATGCGCACTGACTCAAAATCACTGCATGTTGTTTGTTTTTGCGTCATTGTGTCACACGCTACAATTCAGCCTTGCTTTTAACTCACTCCACTGAAGGCTAAATGTGGCTTTTTTTGCAATACCTGGCCGAATATATTTGGTGCATCCCTACAAAAAAGTTCATGGTGCACTCTCTAAAAAGATCTCTGATTGGCTGAAAAGTAACGTATCGTTCCTGGATATCTAAAGCTCAAGTACAGAGTCAAGAGAAGGTGCGGAGGGCTTCTAGGCCTGCTACAATTCTCAATAATATATTGAACCATTCGGTACGGCATCCGCGGTTCAATATGATACATGATGGAACATTTCACTTTCATTGTCGAGTCTAATGACAAGGAAGAGAAAACTGTGAACAAAAAAAATGAAAGTTTGTAAACACTGTTTTACTCGTATCGCCTTTTTAAATAGAAACTCTTCCAACATGACTTCACATCTGCGGTGCATCACCGAGCAGTACCATTGTCTGAAGCAGAGTGACCAAACAGGTAACACCGTAAACCAAAAAGCAACAGTCCCAAACCAGTGCCTTTGTTCAGAAGTACCCCACTTGTTCAGAGAAACACTAAAAAATATAAAATGCAGTAGGCGTATTAATCGCCAGGGATTTGCAGCCGTTTTTGGTGGTTGGAGATGTGGTCTTCCATCATCTTTTTATTACGGCTATCAGAACCGAACATAATGCTGAAAGGATATTATGAACTTTTGACGAAATGATGGCAGAAAAAAACCTACATACTGCAACTTTAAGCCACTTTCTGGTACTTTTAGCGCATGTGATTTAGTGGCTGTGACCCATGACCTTCTGTATATGAAATCAATGAATTAAAGTTATTGGCTGTAATGGGTTGCTAAGGGTCAAGCAATGTGACTAGTGTCACTCTTGCGACCAAATCTCGCATGACTTTCAGCATAACTATCCTGATTTTGTAAATCATTTGAAGCATATAAAAAGTAGGGCTGGGAGATATGGATCAAAATTCATATCTCAATATCTTTTTTTTTATCAAAATGGCAATATACGATATAAATCTTGATATTTTTAACTCAATAAAGTCTTCCCAGAAAGATAATTCCTGATGCAAAATGCCACACAGGCACATTTATTAACAGCTGTACAATATGTGCAACTTTTGTTTTTTTCTCCTATAAGAACAGCACATTAGTGAGTTCTCTAGTGTGGCTTGTTGAAGAGCAGGTCTGGGTTAGGACACACAAAATCCATCTAACTGTGCTTTTCATGTTGTTCGGATTGGTGAAAGCGGTGACTCCTAAAATTTGTATTTTAAGAAACAATAAGCTATAAAACAAATATATATTGATATAAGCAATTTTCTATATCGCCAAGATAGAAATCTGGATATAGCTTGACTCTTGATATATTGCCCAGGCCTAATAAAAAGTAAAATCAATAACAGTAGGTGATTTCCTGTTTATTTATTGCCAGTAAAGTCATCTAAACAAAGAAAGATGATGAAACTAAAAAAAGTAATGTCACGCAAAAGTGGATATACCCTGAAACAAAATTTAGGAAATTTTGAAACGTAAAACCCGACAACACTTCCAGCATTAGTGAAGAGGGCTAACCAGCGCCTCTACTTCCTCTGCCATGCTGGTCTGGGAGCTCAGTGTTGACCTCCTTCTACGGATATGTGGTGGACAGTATCCTGTGTGGCAGCGTGAAGACTGTGGAAGGGGCCTACCCCATCATGAACATTTACTCCTCCAGATGCAGGAAGAGGGCCCCCTGCTTTGTGAAGGACCCCAGCCACCCTGCATATAAACTCTTTACCCCCTCCCCCGAGGGGGAGCTTAAATTCCTCTTTAATTCAGTTAAATCCTCTTTAAACTGACCTTGTAAACACTTAATTCCTAATGTTAATTTCATTCTGAACTGAACATACACACGCACGGACGGTGCCCCGCGCCGTCGCGCCTCCACCCGGGACAGGCTGCTCCCAGCTGGACACCGTCCACCCTCTGCCCACAGAGTGATTGGCTCTGGTGCCCCCATAGTCTACCTCTAACTAAAAGGCAAAAAAATCCACAGTGACGATGACATCAGTTCTAAAATTTCATAAAATTGTCCGCTCCCGGTTTTCAATTTTATGAAATAATTTATTAACGGTATCATTGCAGTCCAAACAAATCTGACGTTGTACACCTTTGAATCAAGCAGCAGCCATGTTTCAGGTCAATCTGAGCCTGATTCGCAGATATATTTAACACACACACAGACAGACACACAGACAGACAGAGATTCCTTGCTTTATAGATAGATGAACACATCTTACTTAACTCTTAAGGTGTTGATAAGCACACCTGGTAAGATATGCACCCTTAAGTGCTGGTGATTGTGCAAACAGCACTTCACACACTTCCATCCCAATTACCAGTGTCGGCGTCATGGGGGGGCATTCGCGGGCAGTGCCCCCCCAGCTGACCTACTGTGTTATGTAGTTTACGGCTGCTCCAATGGTTCTAACCGAGAAAAGGAAAAGAGATTTTATAGAGTACCGAAGATTGTCGTTCACAAGGGTGAGAAATGTAAAAAGCTCACAGAACAACGCCGTAAAAAGTGGATTTTAAATCTGCTGATGCTGTAGTGACCACTTCATAAGGTATGTTAGCGAGCTAACTATGTTTTTGTGGCCGTGTTTATATAGCATATATAGTCAGTCACCAATTTATATATTTATATAAAGTGGTGACTGTCTATTAACTGTGAGGCTGGTGTGAGGAACAATAGGTGTTAGAACTTCTACCATTTGACACTTTAGCAACAAAAAAATTACAGCTTTTTTTAGGGTAATAAAAAAAAATAATATTTTGCACATTATAAATACCGCTAACAACAGCCGTCAACACACACGGAAGTTGATCATAAGAAATGAGATGCAACAGTAGATTTATTACACTGATTTATTACACCACAAATGTGCATGTTTTACGTAACATCCATTATTTGGTTTTGATTTATTTATGTATTAATGACTTATGCGTTGCTTCTTTTTATGTCAGGAGCGGGAGCAAAAGTCACCAGTTTATCTGGATACTATTTGGACCATAACACTGATAGGTAAAGTTAGCAGATATTCACAGATTCAGACTTCCAGCATCAATAACTCTTTAACGAAACGAGTCAGTTTCCATTAGTGTGAGGTGGACAACATGATACAAGATCATTTTTATCAAACGCAGCAGAGTAAAAGTCCGTCTGTTGGTCGTTTTATGTGGTGAGATTAAAACACAAAGCTGTCGTCCTAGTTTCCCTTAAAAATCCAAATATCACACAAACAGAACCAGATTTAATTTTAAAACAGAAAAACGCGGCTTGTTTGGTTTTTAAATTTTTCCGGGGGTGGGTGGGTTTAGATGCTACTCGGAACGGAGTGTTTTTGTGCCCCCTGCAGTTTTCTTGATGTCCCCATCAGTTAATGCTGCCTGGCGCCAACTCTGCCAATTACAATTACAAAGTAAATTATCTGAATTTAATTACAATGAAATTAATATTATGAGTACAACAGCATTTTTTAATCACAATTGCCATTATGTCATAATTATAATTAATTTTTAATCACAGAATTATAACTGATCCCAACTCTAGCCACCAGTGCTGCACTCCCTGTGTTAGCTCTGACTCAGCAAAAATAAAAAGAGTGGGGTGGAGCAGCCTCTGGACAATGGCACAGGGTGGTTGGATAGAGCTACACATCCAGCTGGATTATTTGTTGACTGAGATAAAGAAAGAGGAGATAAAGATTGAATTGCCTAATATGATTTCATTTCTTGAGAAAGCCTTATGAGCACAGCTTTTAGTATATATAGTAAAGAAAATTGGGAAAACATGCAGATGGCCTGGTATCATGCCAAGAAGAGGATGTCATCCTGTGTCATAGCGCACCAATCTGACTCCCCCATCCATCCCTGTCATCAGAGGGATGCAGCCTTTGTGAGGCTGATGATGGTGCTATTAGCAAAATATCATATACACTGCTCTACATTTTCCAACCAGAAACCTAAAATGTATAGTATTCCAATCACCTTTATCCTTATATATAATCACTTTAAAGCAATGCACCGACTTGAAAGCTGTGAAGACCAAAGAACTTTGTCTTGAATTTGAACTGTACATTGTATATAAAATTATTTTCTCTTTCTCTTTCTGTGATATATTTTTATATTATATATTTTTGTATGTAAATTACACCTATTATACATTGTATTAATAAACCAAAAAAAAAAAAAAAAAGAAGCAGATTTTGGTGCACTGGGCCTGTGCTGCTGCATCCTGTGGCAGCTTCACCCTGAGCAGACCTACAAGAGGAGGTGGAGGACGCAGGGATGCGACTGCTGTGCAAGACATCGATCATTCACAGGATGCTGCGTACGCACGCACACTCACACACGCACGTAGAATGTACTGCAGTATGACAGCCACTGAGACGCTGAGGGTCCACCTACACCCGCGTTTGAAAGTGGGTCTTGAGCGTGTACTGCGCCAAATGAAGCGCAGCTTCAGCTTTACAGCATACACCCCTCTGCTCTCTAATCATGTCACTTCATATACAACCCTGTAGAATAAGAGCAAAAGGCACCGCCCCAACATCTGACAATCCGCATCCAAAGGACCAGTAGATGCGGATCCACTGGTCTGCTTGATTAATCCAGTGTGCGCATGCCCCTCACGGACCCGACCACAGTGATCGCATGTATTACATAAATCCACTCTTTTATGATGATCTTCATACACAACAACGACACAATGTGCTCCTTGTCAAAGAATCACCCCCTTTCTAACTTGAAAGGATTTTTCTCTGGTACTGCAGACACTGTCAAAGCACGGAGGAAGGTCATCGTACTCACCGACTTCATGGCAGCTGCCATGTCATCGTAGCGCTCCGCCTGCTCGGCCAGCCGGGCTTTCTGCACCAGTTGCTCACGGTCTACCATGGTGTCCGTGCTGGGAACTCAGGAGCTGCACAGGTAGCTCAGAGGGAGACGAGTGACTGCAGAGAGCTGACACAGGCTCTGGTTACTGCAGCTTCTGCAGTTTGTCTGTGAGGCTGAGATGAACGCCCCGCCCACACGTTACCCAGATGAGTGCGGACTGTCAACAAGTTACACACTGCGGTTATTATAAAGGTGGAGTCAGCCGTTTGAGCCTGAATTAAACCCACTTTTTTTCCTCTATATGTATTTTAGTATTAAAGGTCCAGTATTATGCTATTTTTCCACACATCTTCATTTGTTCTAAGAACCCCAACCAAGTTTATTTTCTGAAACTCGCCTGTTTTACAGAGTTTTAGCCCTTTGAAAAAGTCAATTTCATGACGTTTCTAAAAACAGGCTGCTTTGGGTCTTCATGTATAGCAGGGCTGCCAAGTTACAGAAAATGACAAACGTGAGACTTTAGTGACCTGATGCGTTCCGGCGAAAAAAAAAAAGTGGCCTTTTTTAATGTTGATTTATACCTTAAGACTGATGTCCTCACCTCCATGCCAGCTGCTCTCCCTGCACTGTGGCCTCCTAATGCTTTTAATTAACCAGAAATTGGAATTGAAAACTAACAAGAATTTTCACAAAATACTTTTATTTGTCAATATTACATTTCAACCAACCCTCCATCATTTAGCTGGAGACAGGTCTTATGTTGTAGGTGACATGGATTGGTTATTTCGGTCAGTCAATCAGAGTTACTCGAGCTACGGCAAGCCGCGAGGACCAAAGTTCATTATCATGAAAAAAATAAATAGAGTATTGAATGGGGAAATATAAGCGTGAGAAATGTCAAGTGTGGCGTGTGGTGTGAGAATGCGTCAAATTGCGGGACTGTCACGCTCAAAGCGTGAGGCTTGGCAGCTCTGATGCATAGGCATGAGTGGGCTTGTCTGTAGACGCAGACTTCATGCCTAGATCAGGGAGAGGGTGATCACCATAGCGATTTTCTTTTGCTATCCACACACCTTTGTTATTGTTTTCAGCCCAAAATCTGCACATTACAGGCTATTTAAGCTGCTACTGTGAGTGTGAGTTTATCACATCAACAGCGGAGTCAGTCAACTGTTTTACTTACCAGAGCTGCTACGTCGCTTTCTTGTCATCCCCACCTATTCTAACCACAGGTATAGTAATTATAAGATGATAGTCCACTGTTTTGTTGAACCGGAATGTCGCATTGGGTCACAAACACGTCAGGCGATACAAAACCATATAACGGCTACTAAAAGTGGAACTAATTGTGAGTGCTCACACTGCGCTTCAGATTATCTATATACTGGATAATCTATTTACTGAATGTAAATATATTATCTGTGGATAGCCAAAATGTACATATGGGCCCATATGGGTTACACATACTTGGGTACCAAGTGGGCCTGGGCTGGAACTGGGCATATTGTGTGGGCCCCACTTGGTTTTATTAACATGGGTCCTATATAGGAAGCCCATGTGGGCTTACCATATGTGTCCCATAGGGGACATGTGTGGGAAAAGTGTGAATAGGATAGAAGTAGGCAAGTTATGTGGGTACCTTACTGGTTACCATATACAGTATAGGACCCACATAGTAAGCCCATGTAAACCAACTGTATAAGCCCAGCAAAGGACATAGGTGGGCAGAATGGGCATGGGTTAGAGCTGGATAACTTAATCTGGGGCCTATGAGGTTTCAATGAAATTGGTCTCACAGAGGAAATCTATTTGGGCAGATTGTACTGGTCTCATATCTTGAGAAAATCACCTACCCACACAACTGGAGAAGTTGTGTGGGCCCAAAGTCGTTTCAGTACCATGGGTCCTTCATGGGAAGCCCATGTGGGCAGACTCATGGGCCCTACACGGGATATAAGCAACCAAAGTTGACATGGGGAAGAACTTGGTATCAACATCTAGGACCTATGTTTCTTTTGTAACATGGGTCCCAAATGGTAAGCCCATGTGGGCAAACTCTATGGGCCTCATAAGCAATGTAAGCAGGCAAACTTGCCATGGGGAAGAACTTGGTATCAATACCATTTGGGACCCATCTTTCAAAAGAAACATGAGTCCCAAATGGCAGACTCTCTGGGCCCAATAAGCGATGTAAAGACATAGGGACGAACTTGGTAACAATATCTTTGACCCATGTTGTTTTCGCAATATGGGACCTACACAGTAAGCCCATGTGGGCAGACTGCATGGGCTTCATGCGGGATGTAAATGGGCAGAGTAGGAATGGGTTGAACTTAGTAGCAATTTCTGGGACCCATGTTTCTTTTGTAACATGGGTTCCAAATGGTTAGCCCATGTGGGCAGATTTTCTTGGCCCAATAAGGGATGTATAAGGGCAAACTCGACATAGGGACGAACTTGGTAACAATATCTTTAGGTTTTTTGTGTTTATGTTGTACATTGTTGCTAGTTTTTGTACTTAAGCTGTAGGGGAACATTGTAAGGGCTAAACATACTGTAACCATTTTATGATGCTAAAGGCACTTTATTTTTTGATCTTTGATTCTGAATAATATTCAGGTTGATTTGTGTTACTTATTTCACAATTTTCATTTTCAGTTTCTGCTGGTCTCAGGTAAATAAACTGGCATTGAAAGAATACGTTGTGTTTCAGTCAGATTGGTGTTTGTAAAGAATAATACTGAGCAGAGTTTTGTACTGTGGATGCAAATGATTAAAAACTGTAGGGTTGGATACAATAATATTTCATTTATCAGAGGCTTTTATCAAAAGCAATGTTAATTCAGAAGCAGTAGGGGTAGGAGGGACTCAAACCACTGACCCTCTGATTACAAGTCAGCTTCCTAAACCACTATTCCTCCACCGCAGAGCTGATCAACAGTGGATTATTTTCTGATACAGCACTGATATGAAGCTGTACGAACACTAATGACCCAAAAAATAAGATTATTCTTTAATTCTAAGTAACTCAAAAGTTACTTTTTCCAGTAACGCATTACTTTTTGGTGAAATTAATCAAAATAGTAACATTTTTAAATCAAAGTAAAGGCACTTTTTTTTCTCTACTGCATATGATTGAGAGGGAGATTTTTGGTCATGTTGTTGTTGATGTAATGTGTTTGTTGATGATTTTAAATGTTTTTTGCTGCCGATATTAAAGCTAGGGTAGGCGATTTTCTCCAGATACACTTTTTAAGTTTTTGGTTGAAATTGTCTTTATGTCCTGAAAGAAATTAAGATGTTATGTGCTCTGAAAAAAGAACGAAGAAAATCTGTCAACTGTAGAAGCTGTAAACCTGTAATAACTTCAACCAATGGAAAAAACAAACCATTTTTTTTAACCAATCACGTCTCCCTGTCTCCCTGCTTGTTCTCAATCCCTCTCATGCACGAGCTCACACTGAAAGTGCGTCACCGCTGACAGAGTTAAAACAGGGCTTTTGGTCATGTTTCTAAACATATATAATGATAAAGTTTAGTGTTTACTTACTGCTGAATGATACATGAGACAACAAAGTTTCTATACAACACAAGCGATGAGCTGAGCTCCTCTTCTGCAGCAGCTGTGCGCACGCATGTGAGTGAGACGGAGCACAGAGGGGAGTGAGGAGGGGGCTACATTCAAAATCATGCTAGCTTTTAAAAATTGCCTACCCTACCTTTAATGATTTTATTGATTTTAAGCTGTTGATATGAATATGTTTACCTGCAAGATGGTGCCAGTGTGCATGGCCTGCCATTTGTCTCTCCCAGTGCTGTGTGTTTATGCTGTTTTTCTCACTTTTTGCTCTGGATGTCGACTCTCTACTGGTGTATGATAGCCAAACACTGCTGGATCTTTGACCTTCTGCCAAAGATCTAGTAAAACATGATCATAGTGGACGTGAAACCCTGCCCCCGTTCCTGGCGTGGGTCCCGGCTTACCTCTGCTGTTCCTCCTCCGCTGCAAAAATGCTTCCATTGCCGGGGAAAACACAGTGGTCGGCTGGTGAGGCTGAAGGCCCGCCTGGCGTGTTTTCCTACGCCTTCCTGGACCAAATCTGGAGCAATGCCTAGTCTCTCTATTTCCCGGTGCGTACTGGACCGTGTTGACACCTGGCTGATACCTGCTATCAGCCCGGAAGATGTCTTTCAGCTCCGCGACTCCTGGTCTCGTCATCCCCGCTGGCACGGGGTGAATCACCGCAACTTGCGTCCTCGGCTCCCCGGACTGCTGACGCATCGGCCCTGCCAGTTCCTGTCAGGATTGGCTTGGTGAATGTTCGATTGCTAGCGAACAAGACTTTTATCTTAAACAATTTCTTCATATCCCAAGGGTAGGATTTCCTCTGTGTGACTGAGACGTGGCTGAGTGTTGGTGAGTCCAGCTCTTTCATGGAACTTGTACCCGATGATTGCTGCTATTTCAACTACCCGCAGACGTTGGACCGTGGAGGAGGAATAGCGACTGTTTATAAGATAGAGGGAGTGTTTGAAAGAGTAATGGGACCCTCTCCGGTCCCTCTCTAACCTAAATGACCTCTCTCTTAACGCCCTCTCCAACCTCTCTCCAACCGAGCATGCCAGACCCCCCCCCCCCCCCCGGCAGTCTATGCCTATTGCATCTTAATTATGAGCTATGAGCTGGTTCCTAACTAAAAGCTTTATCAAAGAGGAATGTTTTGAGCCTAACCTTAAAGGTAGAGAGGGTGTCTGCCCCCCGAACCTTGGTTGGTAGATGGTTCCAGAGAAGTGGGGCCTGATAACTGAAAGCTCTTCCTCCTATACTACTTTTAGAGACGAATGGAACAACGAGTAGTCCAGCATTTTGAGAGCGTAGTGTTCTGGGGGGATTGTATGGCACTACAAGCTCCTTGAGATAGACTAGTGCCTGTCCATTTAGGGCTTTATAAGTGAGAAGAAGAATCTTGAATTCTATTCTATATTTTATGGGAAGCCAATGCAGAGAGGCTAATACAGGAGTAATGTGATCTCTTCTCCTAGTTTTAGTCAGTACACGTGCTGCAGCATTTTGAACCAGCTGAAGTGTCTTAAGCGACTTGCTCGGGCAGCCTGCTAAAAGAGAGTTACAATAATCCAGTCTAGAGGTAACAAAAGCATGGACTAGTTTTTCGGCGTCGCCCTGAGACAGGATAGATCTGATTTTAGCAATGTTACGGAGATGAAAGAAGGCAGTTCTTGAAGTTTGTTTTATGTGAGAGTTGAAGGATAAGTCCTGATCAAATAGAACCCCAAGGTTTCTAACAGTTGTGCTTTGTGCCAGAGTAATGCCATCTAGGGCAGTTAGGCTAGCATAGGTTTCTCTAAGGTGTCGCGGGCCCAGTACAATGACCTCAGTCTTGTCTGAGTTGAGAAGAAGAAAATTTTGGTCCATCCAGGCCCTAATGTCCTTTAGACAGGCCTCAAGTTTAGATAGCTGATTTGTCTCACCTGGCTTCATTGATACATACAGTTGGGTATCATCAGCATAGCAGTGGAAGTTAACAGAGTATTTTCTCATAACATTACCAAGGGGGATCATATAGATACAGAAGAGGATTGGACCTAGCACAGAGCCCTGAGGAACCCTGTAGCTTACTTTAGTGTACACAGAAGACTTATTATTCACGTGTACAAACTGGTACCTATCAGATAGGTAGGACTTAAACCAGTTTAGGGCAGTCCCTGTGATTCCAAGTAATTTCTCTAATCTCTCTAGTAGAATATAGTGATCTATAGTGTCAAAAGCTGCACTAAGATCTAATAAAACCAGCACTGAGAGTCGTCCTTCATCTGAAGCCCAGAGTAGATCATTATTTACTTTAACTAAAGCAGTCTCTGTGCTGTGTTGAGCTCTAAAGCCTGACTGGAAGTCCTCGAACAGGCTGTTGTTTTGAAGAAATTCACAGAGCTGAGCTGCCACAACTTTCTCAAGAATCTTTGAAATAAAAGGAAGATTAGATATAGGCCTGTAGTTTGCTAAAGTGCTGGAATCAAGAGTAGGTTTTTTGAGAAGGGGTTTGATTACAGCTACTTTAAAGGACTGTGGCACGTAGCCTATTGATAGGGATATATTTATTGTCTCCAACAAAGATGGGCAGACTAGGGGAATAACTTCTTTAAACAGCTTAGTTGGGATTGGATCTGAAAGGCAGGTCGATGGTTTGGAGGATGAAATAATAGAGTTAAGTTCCTGAAGTCCTATATGTGTGAAACAGTTTAGGTTAGGCCTATTTACATTTAATGGTACAGCAGGCCCAGGTGAAGGCAGGGAGTGGCTAATTTTATCTCTAATCTTGTGAATTTTATCGTTAAAAAATGTCATAAAGTCCTCACAGCTGAGGGCTAGAGGAATCATGGGCTCAATAGAGCTCTGACTTTGTGTTAGCCTGGCTACAGTGCTGAAAAGGTACCTCGGATTATTTTTATTTTCTTCAATTAGTGAGGAGTAGTATGCAGATCCACTATGTCGTAAGGCTGTCATGTATTTACTATGACTTTCTTGCCAAAGTATTCGTGACTCCTCTGTTTTATTGGAGCGCCACATTCTCTCTAATTTACGGGTTGTTTGTTTGAGTGTGTGAGTTTCAGAGCTAAACCACGGAGCTTTCCTCTGACGTTTAATAGTTTTTTCCCTCAATGGGGCAATTGAGTCCAAGGTGGATTTTAGTAGACTAGCAGAGCTATCGACAAGCAGATCCAGTTGAGAGGGGTTATAATTAATGTCATAGTTATTTATTGGATGGTGCACTGAGTGTAAGGCAGCAGGAATGGCCTCTTTAAATTTAGCCACAGCACTGTTGGACAGATTTCTACTCGTAACTATTTTATTGCACAGTGCGAGATCCTCTAGGATAATGTTAAAAGATATTAAAAAGTGATCTGATAGCAGAGGATTTTCAGGGTAGACTTTTAGTTCATTAATATCAAGGCCATATGTTAGAACAAGATCAAGAGTATGATTTAAACGATGAGTAGCTTCATTAATAGTTTGAAAAAAGCCAACTGAGTCTATTAGGGACATAAAGGCTGAGCTCAGGCTATCACTATCTTTGTCCACATGGATATTAAAATCTCCTACTATCAGTATTTTATCAGAACTGAGGACTAAGTTTGATATAAACTCAGAGAATTCTGATATAAATTCAGAATAAGGGCCTGGAGGACGGTAAATTATCGCAAATAAGACTGGCTGGCAGGTTTTTGATTCGATATGAGATAAATTTAGAACCAGGCTTTCAAAGGAAGTGTAATTGGCCTTTGGTTTAGGATAGATTAGGAGAGAGGAATGATAAATAGCTGCTACACCACCTCCACGGCCTATGTCTCGTGGCATATGAGTATTTAAATGACTGGGAGGAGTGGCTTCATTTAAACTAACATATTCATCTTGATGCAGCCATGTTTCAGTTAAACAGAATAAATCAAAGTTATTTTCTGAGATAAGGTCATTTACTAGTAGAGATTTGGATCTCAGTGATCTAATATTTAATAGAGCACATCTAATGCTTTTATGTTTTGGTGTTTCTAGATTTGAGATTTTAATTTTTTTCAGATTTTTATAATTGATAGCTCTTTTATTTGATTTTATGTTAAAATCATTGTGAAATATGGGTCGGGGGACTGACACCGTCTCCATAAAATAATATTCATCACCATCACAACAGTTGTCATGGCGATGAACACAGCTATCCTGATAGCAATGGGAGGGAAACTGTCCTAAGGCAAGCGCAGAGGGGCGTGGAGGACTCCCCCTCTGTAACATGGTCTCATTCATGAGATGTCATAAATGTGCCATGTTTTCTGATAGTAGAGATGCTCCCTCCAAAGTAGGATGGATTCCATCTCTTCCCATCAGGTTCGGTTTTCCCCAGAAGGATCTCCAATTATCAATGAAGCCCACCTCGTTTTCTGGACACCACCTCGATAGCCAGCGGTTAAATGATGACATGCGGCTATACATGTCATCACTGGTCAGATTTGGTAAGGGACCAGAGAAAATTACGGAGTCCGACATTGTTTTAGCATAAGCACAAACTGATTCAATGTTCACTTTGGTTGCTTCCGACTGGCGACGTCGGGAGTCATCTTGTCCTATCTTATGGTTTGTGCAGTGTTTTCTGAACATATGCCTGCAACACAGTTAAAACTCCTGCTGCTCCTCGGCGCTGTCGTATTATTAACCCTTCCACTGCTGTTCAGTTTTCTGCCGCTTTTAATCAGAACTGTGTCATGCCTGTGTCTGTGTGATACGGAGGAGCTTAGCTCATGGTTACACCCCACATGCCGAACTGTTTTAGACATTGTGGCCCCATTAAAAACCAGATAGCACAGAATTAAATCTGAGCCCTAGCTAAACGACACAACTCGTGCTGGTAGACACGAGTGCCGTAGAGCTGAGCGCAAGTGGAAAAAGGACAAACTGCAGGTGTCATTTGAAATGTTAAAGGACTGTCTGCATCATTACCGGACAACTGTGAAAGATGCTAAAAAGAAAGATGCATTTCTATGATATTATTGAGTCAAACTGTCACAAGCCTCATGTTTTCTTTAAAGGGGACATATGCTAAATCCACTTTTTTAGCCCTTAAATGCATTTTGTTGTATATTTAGAGTGTTTAGAAGTACAGAAAAGTTCAAATTAGTCTCTTCAGGTGCTCTGTTGATATCTTTATATTCTGTTTTGGTGATATTTTTCAATCTGTTTTGATTTTTCGATTCTCTATTACGTTTTTTGAACAATAACGTCTCAGTATTTGCAGCTGAAGTGCCAAATTAGGACATTGACTCCAGGCCCAACACTTCGAGCAATCCCCCATTTTTATTTCTCACTTTTATTTTGTAGTCCAAGCTCAAGGATTCTGAAGTTACGAGAGGATAAGTCAAAATGTTCGGTTGTTGGATGTAGTAACCCACACGCTTCATTACATCGTCTCCCAGCATCAGAACCTTTTCGAAGTGCCTGGTTGAGTTTTATTTTTCACGGAAAAGTTCATTTTTGTGTGTTGCGAAGCACTTCAAGGATAGTATAGTATAAAGAAGGATTTGCCTAAAGACTTTGTCTGATTGAGGGGTCAATTCCTTCTATTTTTGGAGACGACGAACAGAGCACTTCGCAGTAAACGCTAAAAAGTTTGACGATAAGATGTCCCTGTCATTGTTTTGTTAGCATTAGCAGTTGCACCGTCTTCATATGTTAGCGCTGTGTGCTCGTTTTAGATCCTTGATGATATGGCCTACGTGATTTAATTTAAGTCTAAAGTTTTCATTAGTCATTTCATTTTGCCATTTTTGTCTCCGAAAAGACTGTATTAAAATGCATTTTGTGACGTTAGCTTGGCGCTAGCGTAGCTCGGCGCTTGTGTTAGCTCACTTGTTAACATCCATATGAAGACGTTGTTCTGCAGGTTCGTCATTTTCATCTCGCTCCGCCGGGTCCGACTCTGGCTCGAACATGTAAGGCTGGATGGACAAGTCTTCCGTTGTTGACATTTTGTAAATAACGTGTGAATAAACATTTATGCGCCGCTACATAATAGTATCTCTTCTATCAAACTACAAAAATGGCGGAACAGGGTGGAGTTGAACCGAGTGTCACCTCTGCAACCTGGAGAGGGGGCGGGGTATGAAGTGTCTCATTTGTATTTAAAGAGACCGCACCAAAACCAGTTGCTCTCAGAAGCACATCAGAAAAGGGGTAGAAAAGGGGCCTGTGGAGCTATAATAATGAGGAATTCAGACCCAAGCATTGCAGTTCCGCTTTATATAGACCACAACTGTATGATTTATATGTAAAAAGGAAGGATTTAAAAGCATGATATGTCTCCTTTAACACTATTGACATGATTCTTAATGCCCTGCAAACTGTCTGCATGGAGGCCTCTCTTGCTGTTTGTGAAAACTTTCTTCACTTTTTTATTGATAAGGTCATTTGTACCAAGTCTCTAATCTTATTTCCTGTTTATGACCCCTCACACCTCTCTGTCCCATGTTCTGCTGTCTTTGACCAGTTTGAGCCTGTGACTTTATCATCTTTACAGGAGATTATTGGTAAGTTGAAACCTTCACGTTCTCCAAATGATGCTTTCCCTCTTCGACTATTAAAATAAGTTTTCCCCACTGTAAGTTCATCTGCTACTGCAATCACTAATAGCAGTCTATCCGCAGGTGTTGTCCCTGAACTTTTTAAACATGCAGTAGTGCAACCTCTGATTAAAAAACCTGGTCTGGATCCTGCAGTTCTTGCTAACTTCAGGCCAATCTCCAAACTGCCTTTTCTTTCAAAAGCCCTGGAAGATAGTTCATACTATGATAGTTCATCCAATCTAGGATCAATTTTAAAATTCCTTTATTTGCTTTTAGTTGCCCCAACCTACCTCTCTGAGCTGCTACACCCTTTCATGCCCACCTGCTCTCTCAGGCGAGCTGATCATTTACTCCCGAGAGTGCTAAAAATTAAAAGGAAGCTTAAAGGGGACAGTGCATTTTATGTTGCAGCTCCAAAATTATGGAACAATCTGCCTCAGCACATTAGACAGGCCTCTTCTCTGCCTGTTTTTAAGTCCTTTCTTAAGACTCATCTCTTTTTCTTGGCTTTCGACACCTTGTAAGACATCAATTTTATTTCTTTTACTACGTTCCTTGACATTTTTTATGCTTCTTAATTTATTTTTTATATTTTATGTTTTGTACCTTTTAATTTGTTTTGTATTTCAAATATCATTTTTTTTAATCTCATGTGAGCTGCTACGTATTTTACTTTCATCTGTACAGCACTTTGGTCAGCTGTGGTTGTTTTAAAGTGCTTAACAAATAAAGTTGGATTGGATTGTTGAATGTTTTCCGTTGCACTTTTTGATCATGTAAAGCACATTGACTTGCCTCGTGTATGAAATGCACAATACAAATACATTTGTCTTGCCTTGCCTTAAATCATAAAATGGAGAGATTGTTCAATATTAATTGATCATCTAAATAAAGGACAGCGTTCTGATCAGGCCGTTCAACAATTACAGCACAGATGTGTTTCTATAGTTTGCCTTTATCTCCCACAAACTCCCACAGACGGAGATGAGAGCACAAAGTTTGGTGTCGTGTGGCTGCAGCGTGAACTACAAATGTTAGTGAGTCCATCAGATAAAAATTCATGATATTTTTACACAATGTCATTTTTAAATGAAAATCCATTCCTAAATATTCACGATGACTGTTCCTGAAAAAAGCTGAACCAGCGTCGTACAGCACACACAAAATAACTTCTGTTAGCGCGGTAAGAGGAAATCCAGCACCATAATGCTGTATTTTTTAATGGGGTATTTTTTTCTGCTGAAATCTGTTCCATTTTTTGTTTGCATCCTAAAAAAACATCAAAATCTAAGTTAAACATGGGTGGACTATATTTTATAATATTAACTAGAATTTTGGATGTGAGGAGGTCCGGTTGAAGTTTATTGGTTATTAATTAATTAGCAAAACTAAAATAAATCTACTAATAAATCATCAACTCTATAATCAATAATAATTGATTATTCTTAAAAACATATACACAACACACACAAAAAACTAATAGACCACTAGGAATTGATTGAGGACAGTAGTCTTTGGACCTCTTTTTGAGAAAACCTAAGCTACAGGCTATATTTTCTTCTTAATAAAAGCAGCTGTCAGGTGTGCTGTAACAAGGTGAAATGCAACCTAACATTTTTTTAAATCGTGCTGTATCTTTTTGTGGTTTGTCATCAGTGTCATGGAGCCTGAAACATGTATTTCTTTTGTATTTTAATGACACATTTATGATTGTGTGGAGCCCACTTTATTGAGCAACTATAGAAAAGGCAGTGGCTGTCCGTACGATTGCCAAATCAATATATCGACATTCTATCTGTATGCATCGCGCTTCATTGGCCAGTTTATTTCATGTGATAGGTCAGTCATTGACCAGTTTAGGTCACCCAGATGTGGTGCGAGAGCTGTGAACTCATTACGGACGGGCCGAGGTGGACCTGTTTGCCGGGGTAGAAAACACGCAGTGTGCTGTGTTCTTCTCCCTGGACAATGTAGGGGGATGAGCTTGGAGTGATAAGATTTATAATATTAATTATTATTAATATTACAGTAATTTGCCCTGAAGGTGCAATCTGAAATAGAGTTAATGTGTTTCAGATCACTTAATTAGTAATTAATACCTTGTCATTCAGGGTTGTGAACTCTTGTCAAGACTTCTACTCTCCATATAACAAACCTTATGATTGTAATATTTTCATAAACCACAGACAACTTCTCAAAGTATAAACATTTATCAATCAAAACAAGTTAAAACCTACTAACACAATAAAGCTAAAAGAGCGCTACACTCACTAAACTAAAGATAAATGTATATACACTTTAAAGGTAAAAGCTTAGTAGAGAAAGAAGGAAAGAAAGGTAGCATGATTTCAGTGTGTGTGTGTGTGTGTGTGTGTGTGTGTGTGTGTGTGTGTGTGTGTGTGTGTGTGTGCGTGTGTGTGTGTGTGTGTGTGTGTGTGTGTGTGTGTGTGTGTGTGTGTGTGTGAGAGTGTGTGTAAGAGCTATGATGAGATCAGTGTGGAACCAATGGCTGCAATTATTTTTGGCCCGATTAGAATTTGAGATCCACAGTACCTCAGTTCTGATGGGTCCGTGGTCGGTGGGCCGTCTCTTGTGGCAGATGGGTTGTTGAAGAAAAGTCTGAGGAGCAAAGCTTGGTTCTGGCTTGTGTTAGGACCGATGGCCCTGTTCCTTGTCAGTTTTTACTGGTTCTGACTTGTGTTCTTCACCACGGGTCGCGAACGGACCTTGCATGGGCTTCTTCAGCACAGTGTGTTTTGCTCTGGCCTTCCGACTCAGTTCAGCTCCTTCAGGCTTGGTTCTTGGTTCTTGGTTCAGTGTTCAGCATCTTCAGTTGGAACAGGAGGTTTTATCTCTGGGACGCGCAAGCTTGTTTAAAAGGTCTAATGAAAGAAAACACTGTTACAAAAAAAATAAAAGATTAAAGAAGACGTACATAACACTGCAGTGGGCATCTTAGCGGCCAGCATCAAAATCCAATTATTTGAATTTTGCGCTTCGGTTTTATCGTGGTCTAAGCAATTCAATTGGTCGACGTGTTTTCGGGAGCCAATTAGTTTGCTTTGGATGTTTTGTGGGTTGTGGCTATCATGTATGTGTGATAAGGAATGAATGAATGAGAAACATTTTGGAACAAGAAATATGAATATAACTCAGAAACCAGTTAGATTATAACTTTCAAGCCGAGACGAAAGCAGAGATCATATTTTCATGGTTATTCTGGCACCAAACATGATATACTTGATGCAAAGTTAATGAGAGATATTGTTTAGGAACACTTTAACTGTAATAACAAATATATGAACTTATTCTAAGGATGTCCTTGATTTCCTGTGAATAAAGAGAGTTAGTGACAGTGTAGAAAAATACATTTCAAACTTGTGTCCGCTTTTAGGATGTTTCATTGTTAATTCTTGGAGAACAGTAGAACACAAAGGGAAAAATTCTGCCATGTGCTTCAAGGAGGAGTGGGGGAAGAAGAAACAATCGTAAATTCCTGTACTCAGCTCCATTGTCTCTGTTTGAAAGGGAAAAAGGGGGAAACTCTTCCTGACTAAGTGGATAAAAAGTGTGCTGTGGTATCTGTCATAAACATGACCTCCTACAGCAACTTGGGGGCTCCCCTCAGCATAGACGCACTAGCGCACGATTTCATCCACACCCAGTGCGTCTGGTGCTGTGGGCTTGGCCCCTGAGTGGCACAATCTGTCAGCCATAGGGTTATCACTGCATGTGATCTCTACCATACAGAGCCCACGGGCCCCTTCCACTAGATCTCTTTATGATTGCAAGTGGAGGGTGTTTGAGGAATAGTGTCTCCAAGGAGACCACATTCCCTTTCAGTTCCCGGTGGGTGTGATTCTGTAATTCATGCAGGGCCTGATTGACAATCACAAAGCCTTTTCCACTGTGAAAGTATATTTGGAGGCAATCAACGCCTATCACGTGGGCTTTGGGGATAAAGCAGCGAATCAGCACCCGCTGGTCTGCCTGTTTATGAAGGATGCGCGCAGGCTTCTCCTCGTGTCTAGACCGATGGTTCCACCATGGGATCTGGTAGTGGTTCTGGAGGGACTTAATAGTCCTACTTTCAAGCCAATAGGTGAGATGAACCTGAAGTTTGCCACTTTTAAACCTGTCTTGTTGCTGGCTCTGGTTTCAGGCAAGAGGGTCAGCAACATTCACTGTTCACCCATCATGCACTCAGCTTTTCCCAGGGGATGATAGAATCATTCTGAGGCCCAACCCGGCTTTTGTGCCAAAGGTAGTGGGCTCATGTTCTCTCATCGACCTGCTGGTCTTTTCTGACTCACAGGGTAAGCAGTGGCCGCATTTGTTTTACCCTGTTTGTGCATCTACCAACCACGGTTCAGGGGGCAGACACCCTCTCTACCTTTAAGGTTAGGCTCAAAACATTCCTCTTTGGTAAAGCTTTTAGTTAGGAACCAGCTCATAGCTCATAATTAAGATGCAATAGGCATAGACTGCCGGAATAAGTTCGTGTTATGGCAATTTTTATATTCATCATCATATCGTCAAATGTATGTTCATGTGTACAATTTGTCATGTTTTAATACATGATCACTCCATTACTCTTTGCACTTTTGAACAGCTGAATCATGTTAGATTAAACAGTACAGATCGTATTGTACTCAGTGAAACACAGAGTCTCTGCTGAAGGCCAAAACTCAAACTCACATGCAGATATACACGAACGCACACACTATCAAGGACAGATAAGAGTGGTGCCCAATCTTCCTCATAATATACACGTCTTCATCATCCTCAAATATTTCCACTGTTGGGCATCTGACTCCCCCCTTCTCCTCACCTCAGGGTGGAACTTCTTATGTTATCTGTATAAAAGCTTAAGCTGTGAAACTGTTAGGCGGAGCGGGTCTCTGTCTTCGGATCGCCTGGCCGGGCGGTCACCAATTTTTGTTCCACTTTGTACTCTTTTTTTACTTAGTTTTATAATAAACCTTTTTTATAAAATCATCAATGCCTTGCCTGGACTCCATCACTCAACCAGAGCAATAAATCATGTCTCCAAATGAGGTCAACCGCAAATTTGCCGTGACACTTGGTTGGAGAGAGGTTGGAGAGGGCGTTAAGAGAGAGGTCATTTAGGTTAGAGAGGGACCGGAGAGGGTCCCATTCCTCTCTCGAACACTCCCTCTATGTCTGCTTCTTCCCTTGTGTGTTTGCTCCTGTACTCCTTCTGGCTTTTGTCTTGCAGGTCCGTGGGATCCTTAGTGTGGAGTTACAGAGTCTCAACAACTCTGTCTCCACCCTTTTCTCTGCACACACCAACACAGCATAACGTGGATGGCTGTTCATCAGGTTCCTGCTGCTTAACAGAAGGTTTTGCTTGCCGCCATGATGAATTCATGTTGGGTGTGGGATACATATGTATGTGTATATACGTATATATGCATATGTGTGTATCCATAAAATGAAGAGTCCGTCCTTAAGACTGCTCTACTGTAAAGTATAGGGCGACCGTGGCTCAGGTGGTAGTGGGTCGTCTTCTGATCGAGAGGTTGGGGGTTCGATCCCAGTACCTGACTATGTGTCGAAGTGTCCTTGGGCAAGACACTGAACCCTAAGTTGCTCCCAGTGGTCGACTAGTGCCTTGCATGGCAGTCCTGTCCCACTGGTGTGTGAATCTGAGAGTGATTGGGTGAATGAGCTGATGTGTAAAGCGCTTTGAGACTGCTTCAGTGTGGTGATAAAGCGCTATATAAAATCAAGTCCAAGTCCATTTATCATGAGATACCACTGGTTATGATTTGGCGCTATACAAATAAAAAATTGATTGATTTATTTTTTACAATTATTATACATGTTTTAAGGCTGTAAAACCTCTCATCACACACTTTATACACTTTTCTCAGACAGGAATTAACATTTATCTCTTGTTTAAACACTCTCGAAGTTCAAACCTTCATAGATTTTTAAACATAAACCTGTTTTCAAACATACAACACAGGAGAGTCACACTGCTAGCGATCAGACATTGATGTCAAACGCATTCAGAGTCTTTGTTGACCATGACGTCAGGCCGTCAACACGGACACCGGTCTGTTTACCCATAAAACCATGGACTAGAAGCTGTGTGTGACCACCTGGAGCTGTATGACACGGCCTTTATAACCAGTATCCGACTAGGAAGGATTTGGCGTAGAGGAGAATCAGCGAAGAGGTGGTAGTAGCAGGTAAAAGTTCGCTCTGTAGCACTGAGCTAGGATAGCATTAGCCGCTGATCTGATCACACTGGCTTTTTTCACTGGTGGTTTATGTTTATGAGAGGAGAAAAAGCAACACAGCTCCTCACTTCAGCAGGCAGTGAAACTCACTGAGTTGGATGTGTCGCTGGTGGGTGAATGCAGCATTAGCCAATCAGGATGCAGAACACAATGCGTGTTCATACGCTGTAAAAAAATCTGTGAAACACAGAGGCCGCGAAAGGTGAACCACGTTATAGCAAGGGACTACTGTACTGGACTAGCTAGAGAAATGTATTGTCACATGATCAGCCCATACCTGTCAAGCCGGGAAACTCCCGTATTTACCCCTCTATCCCGCCATCTTCCCGTATTAGTATTTTCCCGTACATATCCCGTATTTTAATGTCATAATAATTAAAAGATGCCTTACTAATCTGAACGCTGTCACTAGCCTCGCGAGAACTGCCACCTGAAGTGGCCTGAGTGGAAGTTCTTGCGAGATTAGTGCCGATAGCGGCAACAAACCAGGAAACATCTCAGAAAAGAGATGGATGAAAAAACTGGTGAAAAAAACAAAGAACTGGTGTAAATATGTTGTGAAATGTGACAGAGAGGAATTCCTAAAGAGCAGCAGGATGGGACACAGTTACACGTTCTGTCAGATTAGTAACTGAGATTATAATGTCTACCACAGCGGAAGGAACCACGTAAGCCACCATGAAAAATCAGCCAATCACAAGCTCCACAAATATACACTGCTTTAAAAAGTGTTAAAGTATGTAATCAGCAACAAATGTGTCTAATAAGTCATTACTGAATACCAGAGAACCATATGAGTGAGCATGAGATATTATAAGAAAATATGTAATAAAATAAAATGTTAATGTCTAACTTAATGACAAGCAATGTGAAATGAACAGTTGATATGCAATGTGTTGACTTGTATATGAACTGTAAGTATATAAAATAAACACATGTGCTTCATATATACATTTATGTTTTAATTTAGGCTGTTTTATAAATTAGGAATTAGGGCTGGGCGATATATCGAGATTCAAGATGTATCGAGTTCTCTATTTTGGCGATATAGAAAATGATAATATTTCATATATATGTGTGTGTGTAGGAGGAAGAGTTATAAATAATGGGTTATAAAAAAAAAGAATGTTAATTATGATTATTAATATTACTTCAACTTTTGTGGGGTGCCACTCCTTTTAACAGGAGAATTATGTCTAAGTTTTTAGACGAAATCCATTAATTTGAAACCAGGGAAAAGTGAATTTGAACAGCAATCTACACCATAATCACAGCTTTAATGAATCAGGAATCAAAGATTACATTTAACCTTTTATTCAAAATTCAACAATTAACACAGTCAAAATATCAATTGAAATGGGATAATTGAATCATGATAAAATGCATTTCTAGGCTAATAAAAGTGAGGACTATATGTAATAACGTGAAATCACTATTCTTGAAGAATGCTAGTCTGCTAAAAAGAATAAAAATGCAGGGTGCATATTCTAATAATATCATAAAATCAAAGAATAAAATCATAAAGAGAGCTCATAAAACAAAGAGGGGAAGACACACAGGGGAGAACAAACAAACATGAATGAGATGAACTGTGTGTGGAACATGTTGTGAGTGTATGTAAGTGTGCAGTTATGGAAGTATGGATGTGAGCTATTGCGGACCAAGTTTGCTGATCTGATTTGTTCTGGTACCTTGAAGACGATGTCAGGGTTGGACCTGGAGGTGCTGTTTGAAGAAATGCAGCGGGACGTGCCACCGTTGAGTTCTGTTGCGTTTCAACAGCCCCTTCAGCCGATCCAGACGGTTCTGGCCTTCGCAGCTGGGTTAGGGGACGGCGTGTGGCTTACCACAGTGGGTTGCGGGCCGGGCTTCTTTCGGCCGTTATGTACGTTACTAGATGCTGGATTCGTCCGAACCAAGCAAGCTGTTGTTTCCAAAAATCTAACTCACGGCGAAACAACTAGTAGCTCAGTGTTCCAACATCCACAAATGGCAACTGGTATCACAACTTGAGATTGACGAGGTACAACACCAATACTCCGGCAACGGGGAGCCAGGACACCAGGTCAGAGGGGAGTTAACACCAGCCCCCCCAATGGAGATTGGATACGAAGCCCCAATAAGTGCAATCACGCTGAACAAAGCAGCGACTGACCTGAAAAATAAGATCATGTCAAAAATGTCCAGCAGGCAACCCCGAAGCCAATTACAAAGACTAAGAGAAGTACTGTCAGAAAGTCTCCTAGAAGATGTGAATGCAGCCCTGAGAGCAATTCCTACATCAACCATCACTGAAACCAATGAGCTGATATACTCCACAGCAGCAGTGATCCTAGAGACACTTGGCTATCGTATGAGCAACCATGAGATGAAATACCCACCATGGAAAAGAAGGCTGGAGGCTAACATCAAGGCAGCACAGAGAGAAGTGAGTCAGTTGACAGACGCCTTGAAAGGTGCAATGAAAAAGCAAGTACCCAAAAGGTACAGCCAGATGCCCATACCTGAAGCATTGGAAACTGCCAAACAAAGGCTCCAAGCCTTGGCCAGCCGCCTAAAGAGATACACGAGAGACAACAAAGCCAGACGAGTAAACCGTCTGTTCGCAACTCAACCAGCGAAAGTGTACGCTCAGTGGCAGGGTAACAATAACAGACCAGACCCACCAAGGCTGGAAACTGAACAGTACTGGAAAGGCATATGGGAGAAGGAGGCAGCACACAACAGTGATGCACAGTGGCTGGTGGCTCTGAGAGAGGACCACAACAACCTCCCTGAACAGAATCCAGTTACCATCACAGTGGCAGACGTCCAAGAAAGAGCCTCAGGTATGAAAAACTGGACAGCACCAGGCCCTGACATGATACACGCCTACTGGCTTAAGAAACTCACGGCACTCCATGAGCGCTTGGCAGCACAAATGAACCAGCTGCTGAGAGATGGGAACCACCCTGAATGGTTAACCGAAGGGCGCACAATCCTGATCCTGAAGGATCCCTCAAAGGGTACAGTCCCATCCAACTATCGCCCAATAACCTGCCTCTCCACAACGTGGAAGCTCATGTCCGGCACCATAGCGGCTAAGATAAGCGGGCACATGGATCAATACATGAGCACAGCTCAGAAGGGAATCGGTAAAGATACCAGAGGTGCCAAACACCAGCTCCTGGTAGACAGAACAGTCGCTTGAGACTGCAGAACCCGACATACTAACCTGAGCACAGCCTGGATTGATTACAAGAAGGCCTACGACTCAATGCCACATACTTGGATCATTGAATGCCTGGAGCTATACAACATCAACAGGACTCTAAGAGCCTTCATTGCAAACTCGATGAGGCTGTGGAAAACCACCCTTGAAGCCAATGGCAAGCCACTTGCACAAGTCTCCATCAAATGTGGCATATTCCAAGGAGACGCCCTGTCCCCACTGCTGTTCTGCATAGGTCTGAACCCCCTCAGCCAAATAATCAACAAGACTGGCTATGGATACCGACTCAGGAACGGGGCCACCATCAGTCACCTCCTCTGCATGGATGACATCAAGCTGTACGCTAAGAATGAGCGAGATATAGACTCACTGATCCATACCACCCGGATATACAGTGCAGACATTGGGATGTCATTCGGACTAGAGAAATGTGGTCGGATGGTGACTAAGAGAGGGAAGGTAGTCCACACAGAAGGGGTCTCACTCCCAGAAGGAACAATAGCAGACATTGAGGACAGTTACAAGTACCTCGGAATCCCACAAGCAAATGGCAACCTCAAAGAGCCACTCATCATGGCTGCACAGGAGCAGGCCTTGAGCACCAGAGCAATAGAGGCCCAGATCTATCACACCAGACAAGACCCCAGGTGTAGACTGTGCAAAGAGGCCAATGAGACAATCCAGCACATAACTGCAGGGTGTAAGATGCTGGCAGGGAAAACTTACATGGAGCGCCATAACCAAGTGGCTGGTATAGTGTACAGGAACATCTGTGCAGAGTATGGGCTGGAAACCCCAAGATCAAAGTGGGAAACACCTCCAAAGGTGGTAGAGAATGACCGAGCCAAGATCCTGTGGGAATTCCAGATACAGACGGACAGAATGGTAATGGCGAACCAACCGGACATTGTGGTGGTGGACAAAGAGCAGAGGAAAGCCGTTGTGGTTGACATAGCAATACCAAGCGACTTCAACATCAGGAAAAAGGAACACGAGAAACTAGAGAAATACCAGGGGCTCAGAGAAGAGTTGGAGAAAACCTGGAGGGTGAAGGCATCAGTGATGCCCGTGGTCATTGGGGCACTCGGGGCAGTAACCCCCAAACTGGAGGAGTTGCTCCAGCAGATCCCAAGAAATACATCACACATCTCGGTCCAGAAAAGTGCAGTTCTCGGAACAGCAAAGATACTGCGCAGAACCCTCAAGCTCCCAGGCCTCTGGTAGAGGACCCGAGCTTGGAGGAAAAAAGAGACCGCCCGCGGAGGGTGAGGAAGAGTTTTTTTTTTTTTTATATATATATATATATATATAGCTTATTATGTATTAAAATACAAAATACTAGTTTTAGGAGTTGCTGCTTTTACTTCTCAGAACAGCATGTAAAGCTCACGTAGATGGATTTCTGAGTGCACATGTTGTGCAGCTGTTTGTTAATAAATGTCCCTGTGTAGCATTTAGCATCAGCAAATTTAATCCAGAATTGTCCTCCTGGTCAGACTTTATTTGATAAAATTATCTAGATTTATATCGTGTATCACCATTTTGAGAAAATATATTGAGATATGACTTTATGTCCATATTGCCCAGCCCTAGTGGGAATGTTCACAGCATTTCAATATTAATAATCACATAATTGTATTTAGTAAGAGGTTGACAAGTGGCTATTTTAGATTTCTTGTACACCTATCTTAAAATATAAGGAATACTGGAGCTTGGTTGGGCGGGTGGGACGGCTGGTAGTGGGTGTCAGAAAATTTCCCTTATTTTCAAATCCAAAACTTGACAGGTATGGATCAGCCCCACCAAGAATATTTGTCACCAGCCACCACTGGCTATAAAGTCAAGTAGGGCTATGTGTGCATGGGTGAGCGTCACATCAAGATTGTAGTAGATTGTAGCCAAGCTCAGTTGTCACTGTGGGGTGCTGTGCGCTGCCTGACTGGGTGTGTTTTAGTTGATTCAGGAATAACGCATATAATCAAGGAATTTTTGATTTCCCACCTTGGGGCAGGTGAACAGAACGCAGGAGTTTGTTGAGTTACTCTTTTAGCTTTGCATTTAAGATGTGCATTAACCTGTGCACAGCTATCTGAGATTCAGGCTAGCCTGACAGGACCTGTTGGAGGACTATGTGTAGATACCATCAGTTCATCCTTTTTCTATTCAAAAATACCCTTTAACACTTACCCTAGGCCTCATTCACCTAACAAATAAACATCTTGTTTTCAGATATTTAAAAATAATTCTGGACTTATGATTTATTAAATTATTTTTGCTAGAAGTTAGTTGACGTTTCTCAAGATTTGAGATTTTTGCATATTTTGCTGTGAAAAAGTTGCACCTTGTTTTTGTCTGTGAAATGTATTTAAAATAAATTTACGTGGAATGCTCTTTAACTGTTTAAACCTGTCATGATTTAAAAAAAAAAAAATGGTCTTGGTGTATTCTGGTCTGAAGCAAGTCTTGGTTTTGGATATTGTGATCGTGATAGGTGTCACATCACACCCACTCTTATCTCTGCACTGCCTTCCTGTCCACTATACATACGATGTGTTGGACCTTTCCTGAGGATCTCTGAAAGGTCCAACACCTAACTACAGGGTACAGATGACAACTCAAGAACCATTTACACTAGTTTTGATTACACCTTAACATTTAACATATAAATAATAGTATTCATTAAATCATAATTAACCAAATTAATTAAGTCCAAAGCACAAAGTAAATGGTACACTTAAATCCAAAATATTATTGTCAATTAAATCCAAGGTAATACTGTCAATAAAATGAACAAAGTGTGATTACATTCCAATTAATGCTGTTAAATAATGACAATTGCACAAAGCTGTAGCCTTTATATAACAATTTTACCTCTGATATTAGTGACCATAGAGATTGCAGAAAACAACCATATTGTTTTACACTTAATTGACAGAGTTTTGTGGAAAAGATTGCCTTAACTATATCAATTAAATCCAACGTTTTATTTCTTATTATTTATTTTTCTTTTAAAAACTTACTTGGACAAGCACCTATAAATGAGCTACAGTATTTACATTGGTAGGTCATCATGATCTGACCAATGTTTACTTGTTTTTCCTGATTTCACTGAAAACAAAGTTGTTGCTCTAGAACTTTGAAATGATTTTCCTCTGGAGGCGAGGATTGTAGACACCACAGAATAATTTAAATAGCAGTTAAAAACTCATCTTTTTCAAATGGCTTTTATGTATGTGTGTGCTCCTGTCAATGTTTTTGTTATTTCTTTATTGTTTAGCACTTTGTTACTTTTGTGATCTTAAAAAGCACTACATACATAAGCTTTTACATTCTTACTTAATTACTTACTTACCTCATGGTTCAGGCTGAGCCACTCCTGTTGTAGAAACACACTTCGGCTAAATACCACTGTCATTAGCCAGAGTTTAGGACTTTAGAACAAAAATAATAAATTTCTCCATTCTCCTGCAAATCAAATGATGCTTTAACTCCTTCACCTGGGTCAGAACTTTTTTCAAAACATACAGCTACGTTTCAAGGACTGTCGGCCTTTGCATTCATTTTTATGTAAGTTTACAAAACACTATTAATACATACTTTATTTATTGTATTCACAAGCTATAACACAATCACTTTTGGGTTTTTCCTTTTTCATTCTTATTGATGTACAGTGTACCGTAAATATTTCCCTTATCTCCAATAGAATATGCTATACACAAAAAACCACCAAACTTTGTATCTGATGAACACCCTCAGAATATAGATACATAATTATAAAAATTTACAGGTACAAAAACAGGTAAAACCTCTGCTTTTTGCAAATAAAATATGTGTAATTTGTTTCTTAAACTTAAATTAAAGTGCGTAATAGGCATAGATACTTACATTGCGAGTTCATATATTTTAATAACTGTGGATGTCCATGGAGTAATCTCAGTGTAACTGTTATTTACATATTGTTTACAAGTCTCATGTTGGTAGGCTCATGTCCCACTCATGGTGTGGATGGGATCATTCTGCTGAAATCATGACAATGAGCAGGTGACACCAGCATCTTCTGAATGGTCGCAGTTGTGCACATCCCAGGATATATGGGAGCATTCTTTCAGTGACGACTCACTACCCACACACTTCAGATTGTCCAGTAGGATGGTTCCTGTGCCGGGCCCAAAGTGAGCGTCTCCCCATGCCCCTGTAGCTTCTCCACAGCTCAGAGAGCGACACACAACTTGAGCATCGGGAAGGTCCCAGGCATCATCACACACTGTCCCCCATTCTGAGTTTATGTAGATCTCCACCCGACCCTCACAACGGTGTTGGCCATTCAGAAGTCTCAATGTTCCTGGAAATGATCATTTAATTTTGTTTGAATATTTAAAAGGACAGCAAGCACTGACACTGATTAGCAAAAAGCTAATTTCCATTTGTGGCCCTTGAAAATTTTACTATGAAACATCAACTCAGTCATAAAATACAATAAGCAAATCACCATTTAATGTATAATTAATTAATAATTATTATATTGATTAATTAATTAATTATTAACTCAGTCATAAAATGCAATCAGCATTTCACCATTTATCAGCTAAGAGTGAAGTGTTTTGTGTAAAGAGCAGTGAGAGAAGTTTGCGGTGGAAGTGGAAAAAAGCCTTCTAAAACACATTAATAATACTCCTCATACCAATAACGTTAACTACAAAATGGTGTAATTCATGTCAAGTACAGCGAGTTATGAGTAGAGGTCATGTAAAAATATATTTGTACCAACAATGGTTAAAGATAAAGAAGCATTTTGGAGAATTCTATTCAATCTCACTTATGGAGCTCATAAATAATGAGCTCCATATGCTTACTTTTACAACCTCTTCAATTTTACTGGTGACATATAAATCAGTATCATATTGTATACTAATAATAATAATATACAAATACAATACTATCTAATTGTAACTAAACTAATTGGTTTATAATAATTACAATGTCATAATTCTAAAACATAAAACATATCTCATTCTATGTTTATCTTTAAACATTCAGAGGAAGATTGTTTGATGCCATTTTAGGACTAACCTAAAATAACCAGACGATTTACATTATTTCTGGCGTTGTTGTCGTGGTTACCACACGTGACTTACCTTCAGAGGGATGTGTAGTGGTAGGTTGGGTGACGGTGGTCGGTATTATCTCTGTTTCTCTGAAGATGCGATGCAGTTCAGCTACAAGCAATGAAAATTACAAAGACTTTATTGCACAGTAATAGCTAAAAACTATTTAGCATTTAGCATTCTTCAAAGTAGTCATGGTCATAGTTGGGCACCATCAGTGACAATATCCAATAAAAACATCAAAAACAAGAGCACGCAGAGAGCAAACCTTCACCAAGTTTAGCTGTGCCAAGTCACCAGTTGGTGGTGCTGGAGAACCAGCCAAACATCCACATTATGCTCCAAAACTTGTTCTGGATACTGTATCCACAATACCTGCCGGATCAACTCCAAAAACTCATTCTTCCTTTCGACATTGTCTGTCCGCTCACCAAATTTAATTTAATCCATTCATAAGTTTTTCAAATATCCTTGCACAAATATTTCTTCTGTGTTGTGTATCTACAATACTTTCTGGATCATCTCCAAAACCGAATTTGTTTTTCTTTTTGACATTGTTTATCAGCTCACTAAATTTCATTTAAATCTGTTCAGAAATTTTTGAGGTATCTTGCTAACAAACATCCACATTAACAGAGAGAGGGACGGACGGATGGCAGACAAACAAAGGTGAAAACATTACCTTCTTGGTAGTGGTAATTTTCACAGCAAATTCTGATTTAGTTTCAGTCACAATCTTTTGACTAAAATGCAACTTTAGTTTTAGTTTAAATTTAATCACCATTTTTTTAATCAACTATCGGTTCTAGTTTCCTTTTCGTTGACTAAATGACATTAAGATTTTAGTCAACTAAATGTGTTACAGATTTAGTTGATACAATCACCATTTATCAACCTAAAATGGGATGAAATTAATGTTTGTAAATACACACAGACAGATTTGATGTAATCAATTTGCAAGGTCACATGGGTTTTGATTGCATTTTATCCCTTGTGACGGAATTATAGTTTTGTTTTATTGATGACAATATAATTATATAGTGATATAGTTTTCATCCATGTATATTTATTATTTTTTTTAATTAGTCATAGTCTAGTTATTGTCACCTAAAAAAGGTAGTTGATGACATCTATAACCGGCATTCTATAACCGGCATTATTAACCAACAAAATGAACACTGCTGGAAACACTGGAATAGTTATTTAGTTCATTTGAAATACAGATTACAAAAAAAAAATTCTTGTTAGATTAGAAAAGTATCTGTATCTGTGTCTGTTTGCTCTTAAAGAAGTGAATTTTAGCAAGCAGGCATGAGGTGTTGGATGTTTTTTGGCTCATGCCATGTGTTTTTGATGCCTTCCCCTCTGACAATCAAAGACAGATTCAAGTCACTGAATAAAGTAAGTGTGCACTTTCATTGTGGGCTCCCTTTTCGAATAGTTGCTGTAACAATTGATAAAAGCAATGTTTCTTCTCAATACTAAAGTCTTACATTCACAAATGACTCCGGCATCTTCATGATGGCCACAGTTGTGCTGACCCCAGCCCAGGTGAAAGCACTCTGACAGCCCCGATTCTGGTCCACTGCATTTCACATTGTCCAGCAGGATTGGTCCAGAGCCATAGCCAAAGTGAGCCTGGCTCATGGCCCTCCGAGCAGGGCCACATCCAAGCTGTCTGCACACCACGTGGGCATTGAGCAGATCCCAGTCATCATCACACACAGTCCCCCATATAGTTTTGTAGAGGACTTCAACACGACCCTGACAGCTGCTGTTACCGTTCACAACACGGATGGTTGATCTCCCTGCACATAAAAAGAAGAAATGTTCATGCAGGAAGCTTAGGTCTCAGTTCTTTTCTTGCATTTTTAGGGTTCAGCTTGTTTACCTCTTGTCTGCACAGGTGTTGTAACAGTAGTTGTGGTTAGTAGTTCGGTGTGTAGAACTACATGTGTTGCTGCAGATACAAAAGAAAAAAAATATGGTAAGGATTTCACCATCCCTGTCGTGAATTCTTGATTTTCAGATGTTTTTAGTTCAGCGCTTTATTTTGAAGGCCTGCGAGTGCTTGTCTGTTCTTAGGTCCATTTTTACCACGACAGTGCTACAGGTAAACAGCTGATGCAGAAGTCACTGACGATGTAAGATTAAACATGTTATAGAGTGACAGACATCAGTGTATTGTGTGTTTGTGAGATGTTTGTGACTGTGAGGGATGATAAATCGTTCTGTTGTGGACTGAAAATGGTCATTTATGTTGAAGCTTCAGAGATAGCTTGATGCTAACATTTTAGCTAACCTGCCAGGGAATGTGCAGTGATAAATTTGATATACTGAGTTTCTATTTATAATTCAATATTTAACTCTTCCCCAGCTGCCATTCATTCTTTGTCATTTACATCCTGCTGCAGCTGTAATTATTGTTTGTTATAATTTTTTTTATTTTATGTTATAATGACAAATGCTCATGTATTTCCATTTGTGATTATGCTTTGTAGAAATGTTTGCTTCTGTTTCATAAAGCCATCATCAGTTCATTAAAGTTTAGCCTAAATAAATGATGTACAACTGAACATTATCTTCAGTCATCTAATGACTTTGTGTTCTCTGACCAGAACTCAGTGGTGGTCAGTTACTCTATAACTGGCATCAGGGCATCAGGGTTATCTTAAGATGTCATCAGATGATGAGTTAGCCTCCCCTACCCAAACTGATGTGCGAGGGCGCTCTGCGAGACAATGTCACACCCCTAAACACCTCAACGACAACATCCTAGCCTACAATACTCAGCAGGAGCAGCAGTCAGAGCAGAAGGTAGACGAGCGGATACAGCCTGGGTTACAGAGGCTCAAACAGCCTTGCAAATCACCACTTCAAGTGACCACCTGGCCACAACTTCACTTAAAAGACTGACCAAATCCATGTCCATGAACGAGAGGAAAGAAAATGCTAAAGTAGCTCAGCTTACTAACAAATCTGTATGAAGCATGAAAGTGACGTCAGGAGCTGCTGGACACATATCCTCCTTTCTGCAGGATGAAGAGGAACACAAAACTTATCACCATTGGCTGAGTACTACACCATCACCAACTCAACCTCCTCAACCTCCCCGCTGAATGTTCACACCCTTCAACTCCTCAGCCCAGTGTACATGAGAGAGCAACAACTGCCATCAGTCCCATAAAGACTCATAATCCCACATCACAAGGTTTAAGCCTTTCATGATCTCCTATCTCATCTGGCATGGTTACACCAAATCTAGTCCAGGAACATCATCTCATGAGAGACCCTCCACCAAGGCATGCTCTGGATCCATCTTACCCCAGCAACATCCCATAACAAGGGTTTCAATCTCAACTACCTCAACAGGTATTCCTTACTTATCCAGTCACTCCACAGAGATATTCAGTTGCATCGCCTTTGTCCCATCCACATATAGTGCCTCAAATCTTAACTGGCTATGAATCTCACTATGTTCCCGTGCCTTTCTCCGATACAGCACTCTACAATCCCTTATCAATCATGGAGGACACATCTCCAGCTGTTAAGCTCCAATGGCTTCCAAGCCTGACAGCAGCCTTACCACCACGCAAAAGATGGTGTGCCAAAACACAAAGTCCCAGACTTCATCACTGACAGTGAAAGAGAGTTTGCCAATCTCAAACTTGCTTTAGATAATCTGCTTGAACCATATCCAGAACTGACTGAGAAGTATAAATACCATATACTGTACTACTTGAACATCTCAAGCTGCCTAAAGCCCAAATGATTGGTCAGTCCAGCCGCCACCACCCACATCCCTACTCTGCTGCCATACAAGCCTTACAATTCCAGTATGGTCAGCCCCACCAGTTGGCAGAAAGTGAGATAGCAGCTATCCTATCTATACCTGATGTGAAGTCTGGAGATGCCTGCACCTTTCAGAGCCTCGCCCTCTGAGTTCACCTTGCTGTCCCTGGAAGGACCTCATAGTATGGAGCTCAACTGCTGCTCACATGTCGACCGCTTACTCGGTAAGCTACCAAAATACCACAGAGATGGATTCATCAAACATCTGCAACTACAAGGCAAGCTCAACAGCACAAGTCTCGACCCCTACAGCCTTCAGGATCTTAATGGTTAACTACAAAGTAAAGCCCAACAGCAATGACTGTCTAGCAGGCTGGTCCAACGTTACCAAGTGGAGGGACCCTCAAGCTATCGCAAAAGTCACCACAAAGGTAAAGGTGAAAGTGTTGCTGTGTTTTATAACATGGAGCCCACACACTAGAGTGCCTCTAGCCCAGTGGTTCCCAATCTTTTTTCCCCTTGTACTCCCTCTTCATATCATATTTACCCTCTCCATGATTTCGTATGATTTTTCTTTGTGGAACAGCGGGCTCTCCAAATCCCCTAACTCTGTCTCGAACATTGGTTCCTTAAGGTGCAATCTACAAATTTAAAGCAATGAGTGGAATTTAAAGTTGCATGGAATTTTTTTATTACATGCAACTTTTATTTGATTTTTTCAATAGGAAATAAATACAGTCTTCTTTGTCAAATGTAGCTAGTTATTGTATCCTATTGTCAGAAGTGTGAGAAAATGGCCTCTACATTTTATCATGTAAAGCACATTGAGTTGCCTTGAGTATGAAATGCGCTATACAAATAAATTTGCCTTGCCGTGCCTACAGCATTAAAAAAAAATTGTTTCAATAAAATACAAGAAAATATAGTATTTTATTAGACAATAGTATTGTTCCACATTGTGGAGGATAATGACAAATGTTTATATATTCCATTTATGTTTATGTAGAAACTTCTGTTTTTCTTCTGCTTCATAAAATCGTGATTCATTTCCATGCTTAATTCATGCTCCAAGTTCATTGAAGTTGAGACTAAAGAAATTATCTATAACTGAACATTATCTTCAGTAAAAGACATTGATCCCTCATCTGATTAATTTGTGTTCTCTGACCGGAACTCAGTGGTGGTCAATTACTCTATAACCAACATGAGGGGTTTAACACAAATTACATAATAATAACAATTACAGTCTATTGGACATATGCAAAAAAAAATATTCCCTCCGATGCAAAAGAGGCAAAAAAAGACTCAATACATTTGTTCCTGAGCTCAGCAGTATAAAGTAAAAAGCATAAAGTTACCTTGGGTGTTTTGTGTTTCCCACAGGTTTTTCTGAATGTCCGTTGTTGCAGGTTGTGTTGTGGTTACTCCTGATGTTCAACGAAAACAACAACTTAGTAAGATTTTTTTGACACATTTTTAACATTCTAATTTGTAAGTTCAAACAATGTGAAATAACATGTTTAGTATTTATTCAGTAAAAAAAAAAAACATTGATGATTATAAATATAAAATCAAATATTCACCCTTGCTTATGCAGTGTTTACAATGTAATTATGTTAAAGATTCAAACCAGAAACTCTTTATTCTATGAACTCAAACAGGGATTGGCAACATATATCACAGTAGGAGACACAAAAATGTGATGAACTGATCTGAGGACAACATTATCAGCATTTAGACCAATCTGAGCATTAATACAGGGAAGAACAAAGGCTTTATGTGTTTTGTTGTCATTTTGTGTATTTTTATGTCAATTTCTGATTATATCAGCCTGCATCTACAGGGCTCTGGACTGCGAATGATTTACTCACATTTGCACTGAAAAAAACATGTGAACCACAAAAAGATACATGGAAGGCAGGACAAGCCTTAATACCATCCCATATCAGGTTGATAAGTGGTAAAAACTTTCAAAAATGCATAAACTCTTATGCTTGATATTTCAGTCAACTGATCTGTAACAGATTTAGTCAACTAAAATCTTAATGTAATTTTGATGACTAAAATTAGACTATAACTGAAATAGTCCTGATGACTAAATTTTGACTAAAGCTGAAAAGTCTACAACTAAAACTAAATCAAAATGTACATCTTCCATAGTCAAACAGACATTGTTTTGTAATAAAATGTGAATAAAAAGTAATATATAAATGTGTCAAAAATGAAATTGCTCTTTAGTTTACCAAAATATAATGAAAATCATTATCTTTAACCAAAGAATTGGACCAATTAACCACCCCTGCAAACAATAACCATTGTGCTTACTTCACAGAGGAAAGAAATGAGTAATCAAAATGTAAATAAAAATGTGTGAGGTGCTGCATATTTTTGTGTCTATGAATGAATATTTTCTGTGCTCCCAAATATTTCTTCGTGCTCCCAAATTTTTTTACTTTAGGAGCACATTTGCTTCTTGGGAAAATGTCAGTGTCGGGCTCTGATCGAAAACCTTCAATATATTAAATACTGTTTTTATTAGATTTTTTGAGGTTATATTTTAGGTTCTTCCATTTATTTATCTTTTTATTTATCTTATTCAATTGTAGAATATTCTTATGTCTTAAAGTTAAAATTTAAAATGTATGTAGCCCATTGGTTAATAATAAATGGGTCAGTTTTTCTCATACCAACGGTGGCTGACTATTGTTTGAATATCACTTGATCAAGACTTAACTAACATTCACATTACAAAATAGCTAATAAAGTTATGCATGATTCATGCAAATATTAGATTAATATAAATACTCAAGGCTGTATCGTATCAGAAGTGCAAAAGGTGTATGGTACACCTCTATTTATTAGTGAAAGAGATTCTCTAAATGTAATTAAAATTTTATTGTAACTGTGTTATAATTCCTTTGCAGTCGGGAAAGGTCAGATGAGACGGATGCTGTTCACTCCCATTCATCCAATTTAGTGTTTTTTAGACCACGTTTTGTGCAGGCTCGCATATCTTGCCTTGTTATTTCTTTTAGCAAGAAGACCAGCGATATTTTACTTGTTTTGTAACAGTAGGAGGAATCCAGCATAGCAGAGAAAAGAGGGCAGCCTCTATTTAGAAAAACTTTGGTCTGAAATCTAACCCACTCACAAAAAAGGTATTTTCTTGTAGTTTGAGATGCGATTGAGAGCTGCATACCCGAGCAGACCACTCCAGCATCCTCGTGGTGTCCACAGTTGTGAACGCCCCAGCCGCGACTTCTACATTTAGTCAGGTTTTGTTCGATTCCCTCACACTGAACGTTGTCCAGCAGGATTAGGCCTCGGCCATGGCCAAAGTAAGAGTTGGTGGGAGCAGCCTTGGCATGACCACAGCCCACCTGCTGACACACAACCTGTGCGCTTCTGAGGTTCCAGTCATCATCACACACTGTTCCCCATTTCCCCTGGTTGAAAATCTCCACCCGTCCCTCACAGGAGTTCTGTCCATTCACCAGGCGGATGGTGCCAGCACCTGAACCAACACAGAAGAACGTATCAGAACATCTTCTTCTGTACCTCCTAATAGTGATGACAAAAGTTAACAATAACAGAGGGAAACTGATATGGATAAATACAAAACACTCCGTGGCTGTGAAACATAGCAACAAAGCTGATTTTGTTATCTAATGCCACTTCACAGACAAAACACACACATAATAGTCATTCTCAGGTGTCTGTTTTTTAAAAAGCAGTGAAACTCCTCCTCACAGTCACAGTGATTAAACAGAATGTGTCACTAATTCATGCACAAAACACTGAAGTTTGTGGTTTCTTTAAAATAACTATAGCGTGAGAATGTGTGCACCGGTACTTTCACTTTGACACTTGCGCACAAACATTTTGAAGATGTGGAAATGACCCACCAGTGTGTAGGTGGTGAACTGAAGCCAGAATGATCTCATACATTTAGGGCGTGTACTACGAAACTGGATGTCCTCTTGTCATGCTAACTTCCAGGATTTATTATGTGTGCTGTATTATGACGCCGGTTAACTTCTTATCAGAGTAAATCACCATGGTAACTTACGCTGAACGGCAAACCTGGTTGGGAGCAGGTTAAGAAGTGAATAAGATCATAGTGAGTACAAAATCACTGCCTCTTGAGAACATTTTCCAGTTCTCTTTGAAAATGACCTGCACATTGATTGGAGATCCTAAGTTGCTTTGAACTGTTTCTCCATGTTCGCTGCAATCTCCACCCCTTTCACGTGAAAGGCTGAAATCCCCTGGCTTAAGTGAATGTGTTTATAACCTGCTTCGTAGTACAGCTGCTATGTGATGGCGAATGTTTGGTGAAGTGAAGCCTGCTAACAAAGAGATATCCTGGATATATTTATCCAGCTTCGTAGTACAAGCCCTTATTGACCTCAAATATCAGATCAAAGATCAACATAATTAAAAATACTCAAGCTTTCTGTGTTATAGATTTAAACATTAAGTGATTAGGTCCACGTATGTTCATAAAGGCTCCAAGTGAAACCAAATACATCTATGTTTATACCCCAAAATGTGTATACAATCAATTTACAATTAGACAAACTTGATGCACAGTGGCATTATCACGACTTGCGTTTCCTGACACACAGCAATGTTTGGAACAAACTGTTGGAACATTCTATGCTCTTAACCAACCTTCATAGCGTGGATGAGGTGTGCTTTATTGTGCCCGTGTTCATCATGCATGTGTGTTGTTGACCTACACCTCCCTGACTTGAGGAGTTGTAACTGTGAAGGTTTCATGAAGTGTGGGCTTAGGTGTGCCCCAGCCCCCATCTGTTGCAGACACGCTCTGATTGTGCCGTGCCTCTCTCCTCATGCCCTTCACCTTCAGATCCAAAGTTTTTTCTTCACCCCTGCCACAATTTGCTCCATGGCACTCACATTATTTACATCAGTGACGACTGCCGTCACAAACTTGCTTTTTATTTATTACTAACTGTATACACCAAATATATAATGCACTCATAAGCACCTGTACTTCATTCTGGAATTCATTTTCCTTGTTTTTTCTCCCACGATTGAGTATTGGGGTGACCATGGCTCAGTGGTCGAGTGAGTCGTCCAATAACCGAAGGGATGGGGGTTCGAATTCCACTCTAACCAAGTCATTGTTGTTGTGTCCTTCGGCAAGATACTTCACCCACATTGCCTATTATGAATGTGGTGTGTGAGTAAGTGTTAGTGGTGGTCAGAGAGACCAATGGCCCACTATGGCAGCCTTGCTTCTGTCAGTCTGCCCCAGGGCAGCTGTGGCTACAATAGTAGCTTACCACCACTGTGTGCTGAGTGAAAGAATAAAGAAAATCAATGTAAAGCACTTTGAGTGTCTATTAAAAAGCGCTATATAAAATCCAATGCATTATTATTATTATTATAAAATCCCATTTATAAAGAGAAAAATGCTTGCAGGTGATCATAAATAGGAAGATTTTTTAGTGTACTACATTTTCAAATTTTCACCTCACACCTTTAGTATGGATCCTACACAATGTTTCTAAATGAGACCCCGGTTCTGCTCATCCTTCTGGGATTTAAAGGGTACCTGTAGTGGAAATGTATATAACATAAAATATGGGTAGTGTATTACCAATAAACTAAATATGTAAACATTTGTTTGTTTTTTCTTAAAATACAATCCATGGGGATAACCGTGGGTAGAAGAGGGAGTGGGTATACTACAGGATGAGTCTCGAAGGACATTGAAGTGATTAGGATTAAAAACAACAACAACACAAAAGTACACGTCACAGAGATGACAAGTTGACCGCAAATTGATAACACAATGCTTTGTTTCTGATTGCTAAATAACATAGACAATGTAATGCTTCATTCACCAGAAGCTACTTAGCGTAAGATTAGTTAGCTAATACTGTATAAGGAAAAGGTTGTCACATCTTTTTCAGTGAGTCATGCCTTTTTGTTGAAGCAGAGGATTATGACTTACGTGTCCCAAAGTTCACCTGGGGTGATGTGGTGTGATCCTCAAAAGTTCTTGACTCAAAATGAGATAATTCTAACAATCAAACACGAACAACAAAGTTAGTTACAGTTCTGATGGCAATATTTAGCTTTAAATATAAGAGTCCATTTACCTTTGCAGACAACACCTACGTCTTCATAGTGGTAACAGTTGTTGATGCCCCATCCCAGGCTGTGGCACTGACTGAGGTCTGTTTCGCCTCCTCTGCAGTCCACATTATCTAAGACAATGAGACCCGAGCCTTGTCCAAACCGAGAGCTGCTTCCTGTTAACGTGGCCACACCACATCCCAGCTGCTGACAAACTACATTGGCATCCACCATGTCCCAGTCATCATCACACACTGTGCCCACTGAGCCATTGAAATGCACTTCTACTCTGCCCTCACAGTGGTTCCTCCCATTCACCAGTTGTACTTTGAAGAGAAGAGAAAGGACAGTATGACATGTTTAATTTCTAGTCTGAATAACACTTTCATGTTGTTTTTAATGTAAGAAATCAAGACTTACTAGGATAAGGAACATAATATTAAGGAACATATAGTCATTGTGATGCTATACACAAAAGGGGGACAGCCTCGTGAAATAATATAGGCAATCTAAAGTACAAATAATGTCCACCTTATGATGTAGGCTGACTGAATGGTATACTGAATGCAGCATGTCCCTTTTACAGCGTTCACTGAGTCGAAACAATGCGATCTCATCCCACTGTGTGAGAAATTGAGGCGGACTACGCGAATAGAAACATGACTGTGCTGTAATGAAGTTGAATTGGCTGATCAGAGCGCTGTCCGTTTATCATCCGATAAATTCATATTGTATAATCTCATAATTATACAGCGTTGGCAGCTTCCTGCTTGCATTCCTTCCATCCTGCTTCTTTTGCAGCAACAGTGTTGTTTTTGGTCTGAATTATGGATTTTAAGTCTTCATATTTGTAAAGAATACTCAATTGTGACATACGTTGCTCTCAACTGTTTCTCAGAGCAAACACAGCCAGGCTGGAATCACCTGGCTTAAGTGAACATGTTACGATGTGCTATGTGACAGCAATTTATTATTATTTATTCAGCTCTGTAGTACAAGCCCTTAATGTCCTCACATATCAGATCCACATAAGATCATAAACACCCAAGCCTTCCGGGTAACACTTCCGTCTGGAGAAAAAAAAAAAAAAATCAAGGCTTACTAGGTTAAGGAACATAATAGACCAAGTCAACCTTTGAAATGTGTGAAGTCAGAGAGGATGTGATATCAGACAGGAGGCCATCTGATACTTAGTCAGGTTAGAGTAACAAAGGGTGGGAAAGTGACCTAGTTTGACAAGCTCCAGGCACTTGGTATGCTCATATTCTCTCTTTTACTGACAAGTTGAAATGCTCTAATTTTCAGTAAAATCAGTGGGAAGAAAACTGTATTCTCTGAACATGAATGTTATGAACTACGCTTTTAAGAAAAGACTTAAAACTTACCTTTTTACGCAAGCTTAGTTTAACAGTTAATGCCTCTTTTCAGTCCTGTCTCTTTTTAACAGCAAATGCTTGTTTTTAGTCCTGTCTTTTAATATACGTTATATTATTATCGTTATGAACTAGTGAATTCATACTTACTGTGATATTGTGTCTGATCTGGTTTCACATAACATTGGTCCAAACAGGAAGGAGGAGGATTATGGGAAAGAAAAAGAGAGATTGTTTAAATTATCTGGTAAAAAGTGGCACCAGTTACTTTTATAGTCAATTTACTTTACACTTGCTATGTCCTAGTGACTCAGGCAGAAGGCGGGAGTGCATTCGTAACCCTGATGGTGATCTCTGAGTATTTACTAAATACAGTTATAGCAACTAGAAGTGCAAATATTTAGTTATAGATTGATGTCACTGCCTAAACAACACCACTCCATGTCAATAGGTGGCAGTAGATAGCACATGTGGCACTTTGAAATTGTCACGAATGTGTTGCATGAATTTTCTTAATACTAAAGGTGTAATGTGACTCACTGAAAGTTGGATAACAATTTCAAATGAATAATGACTAAAAACCAACAGTAAGTTCTAAAGAAAACAGTTTAATGCAGCACGAATATCAAATGCTACATTGAGTAAACAGTGCTTTAGCGTGTTTTAACAGCAAATGCTTGTTTTTAGTCCTGTCTTTTAACATATGTTATATTATTATTAATATGAACTAGTGAATTCATACTTACTGTGATATTGTGTCTGGGCTGGTTTCACATAACATTGGTCCAAACAGGAAGGAGGAGGATTATGGGAAAGAAAAAGAGAGATTGTTTAAATTATCTGGTAAAAAGTGGCACCAGTTACTTTTATAGTCAATTTACTTTACACTTGCTATGTCCTCGTGACTCAGGCAGAAGGCGGGAGTGCATTCGTAACCCTGATGGTGATCTCTGAGTATTTACTAAATACAGTTGTAGCAACTAGGAGTGCAAATATTTAGTTATAGATTGATGTCACTGCCTAAACAACACCACTCCATGTCAACAGGTGGCAGTAGATAGCACACGTGGCACTCTGAAATTGTCACGGATGTGTTGCATGAATTTTCTTAATGCTAAATGTGTAATGTGACTCAATGAAAGTTGGATAACAATTTCAAATGAATAATGACTAAAAACCAACAGTAAGTTCTAAAGAAAACAGTTTAAAGCAGCACGAATATCAAACGCTACATTGAGTAAACAGTGCTTCAGCGCGTCTTCTTCTTGCTTCTCTCGACGAGGACAGTCGCACTCTGTTTCTCCCTCCCTTCCGTTCTTATCTCTCACAGCTGCTGCTTTGTCTGGTCTTGTTATACCGGTCCGTCAGAAATGCTTCCGTTGCGGAAAAACTTGGTGGCTGGGATGTGTCAGGTGAATACATTTAAAGAATTGAACACAAATGCAAAAAGGTCACAACACAAATGCAAAATGGCCACAACGGAAGTGTTTCCGACAGACTGGTATTACAGACGTACACGTTTCTGGCTGATGTTTTTAACCCGCCAAAACAGAGAAGAACAAGAAGACATTGAAACACATATGAAAGTAAGTGAAAGTTGATTAGGATACTCTTGTATTTTTCATATCAGGCTATCATATCATAATACCGGTCCGTCTGAAACACTTCCTGTGTGGAAACACTTCCGTTGTGGCCATTTTGCATTTGTGTTGTGACCTTTTTGCATTTGTGTTCGTTTCTGTAAATGCATTCACCTGACACTTCCCAGCCACTGTATGAAAGAGCCTCTCTCTGCAACTCATCCAAATCCGTAATAATGGAATTAATTAGTTGGTCTCTCAGTGCTATCGATCAGATTTTTTTGACAAAAAGAACCGGGGGTGAGAACCCGCATGTCCAAGTGGGACGATTTCTGAAGTGGAAGTTAGGCCACTCATTGGATTACAGCAGAGAGATCGAGGACAGAAGGCTATTGGAAATTGACATAGCCTGTATCAAAAACACATTGCTTATCTCTCTTTCGGCTCCCCAGCCAGCCAAGGCTAAAGCCAAGGTTGTCTCAACACTTATCACCAGGAAGTTTCTGCAGACGGCGGCTCTTACCCCCCACTCCCTCTCCCCGCACCTTCCCTACATTCCCACCTGGAACTGTTGATGCTGAACTTTGCCACACGTCATCTGGCTGTTGTCAGTAGCGCAGCTACATGTCTTCAACTTCAAATGCCCTCGTCGGCCATCTTCACCCCCCCTCCCATTCGCAGCTGCATGGAGGCGTGGTAGCAGCGCCAATTGGCAGCATGCCCATGTCCCCAAATGGCTGGAATCCTGTTGTTCTTCCCACCCGACCCCCTCCCCCAGCCAACCTCCCACCCAACCCTTCCCACGTGCCTTGTCTCGAGTTGTTTGACTGTGTCTTGCTTACATTTATGAGGCGGTTTTTTCCTGCTTTCACACTGCTTTCTCTTTAGGGAAATCAGTTTCAAACTGGCAGTTTTTTTTCCCCTCACGTCTCCTCTCCTCCTGTTGTTGATCCCTTTTCCACCTAAATATGTGGGCGCTGCAAATGGCTGCTCCGGTGTGTTGATGTGTACTCTTTCACTGCAACTACCAAGTCAAATTCCTTGTATTGTTCTAAACTGTACCTGGCCAATAACGCTCTTCTGATTCTTATTCTGATTCTTCTGATTCTGATTTATGAATAGCAATGTTGCAACATGCAACTGCCACAGGTGGTTTGGGGCTGTTATCTTACTCTTGAATTTGTCTTCGATCCGTGACAAAGTCGGTATGTAATGATTTTATCATCATCCATTTAAATAAAGTCATTGTCTTGAAAAGTGAAACCTACTTAATAGGGATAACCTTAAACTCTAGCTTTTATCATTCTAAATATCATTAATGGTAAATATCTGCATGAGTACTATGTTATCATGAGGTATCATAGAGTGTGAAGTTTGTGCACTATGGTCAAAGAATTTCACTATCAATAGAAAATATTGAGATAGTGCATTGTGCATCTGGAATGTCCTAATATAATGATGAAAATTGTTTTTTTGTGCAGTAGTGTACAGTAACAAAGTACATTTACTTAAGTACTATTTTTATGTGTCTGTTCTTTACTTGAGTATTACTTTTTGGAATACTTGTTACTTTCACTCCACTGTTTATCTTACTCCACTTCATTTCTAGAGATGCCTCCGTTATTTTGTACCTTTTCTCTTGTGTCTGCTAACATGTTTCTTTCATCGTTTCAGTTTTAATACAGAAAGAAATGTCTGCTCATCCTTGTATGAATTAACCCAATCCTAACACCCTACACACGTCATACTCATCAGTGCGAGAGCAAACAATCGCTTCAGCAGATAAAAGTGATTAACTGCTACCAAGATAAAGTCTGGCTAGCTAAACATGATGCTCAAATGTTGCTACAAGTAATGGATGAAAATTTGTCATGATAATTAAAAATGCACTTGTTTGTGAGATTTGTTTTCTAATATAAAACCGTTGTATTAGTTGCTGAATGCAGCCGAGTTAGTTACTGTGACTTTTTACTTTATCTTTAAGATGTTGAGCTTGTTGAACAGATTTTTGTTCATCCTGTGAATAATGCAGATTTGATTTGATGTGGTTTTAAAAAAAAGACAAACCTGAATTTTATGGTACCGTAGTTCTTAAAACACCACGCAGTCCTAATCAGTTGTATGACTATAACCGTGTAACAGATTGTCCATTTGTGTTTTTTTACTTGCACTTATGATGATGAAATTTATCTTCAAGATATAAAATTCTTACTTCAGTATTTTTTATTTATTTTTTTTCAAATACTTCAGTACTTTAAAATTTGGACCCAAGCTACTTTTGCTTGTACTCAGGTTGTTTTTGATAATGACTACTTTCAGTAACAAGGTTGAGTACTTTGTGTTGGTTTAATGTGTTTTGCCCAGAGTCACTCTAATCAATGCAGAATATACTGTGACTAACACCATCTCAGATTTCAATAACTTAGAAAAAAAACATCTCAGATGTTCTTTTTAAAAAACTGCACCCATTGTGGTTCAGATGGGATGGGATTCTCTGAAATGAGTGACTCTGAAATGTGAACCATAACTAAATACTTTAGCTTTAGGGGTTTGAAATAATCTTGGTACCAACATCACATGCAGGTTTTATTCTCAGGGATGCTGCAATATTCAGAAAAATGAAATATGATTTAACTTGAATCTTACTTACGTTGGACTGAACGTCTGTGCATTTTCACTTCTTCTGAAAGGAAAATAGAAAAAAAGAATCATGAATGCACTGTGAGTGATCAGATGATATCAGATAGGATTTTTTTTGTCTTCTCGGGAAAGCAGATACTGATACGTGAGTTAAGAAATAGGGCTGAATCACTTCAAAAAAAAAAACTGAAGGGCATTCAGCCAGTTATCACTGAAAGAAAAAGGGGAAAATAATTCTGAACACAAAAGCTCCCATCCACAGGGCGTTTATTCGCTGGGACATTCACATTTTTGCAATTTTGAATGAGGCCTGGTACATGGACAAGCCTTGATAGACAAAACCTTCTCTTCTTTAAAACGTGACATTTAATTCATCATATTTTTTTTATTGGGATTTAAAGGATCCCTTTGGCATTATTAGAAGTATGGCTGTCCAATGTAAAAGCCTGAAACAGTGCAATTATTTTAACTATGAAGCAAGATACAAACCAACTCTTGCCTGCATTCCTTTTAATAATAATCTACCTATAAAAGCAAGGATGGTCTGTGTGTGCGTGCATGTGTGTGTGCGTATGGAGCAAATATCTCCCCGACGCGAGGCGAGTTTGACCGGTTAACAGGTTCAAAATACCCCAAGTGTGTGTATCTGTTATTTTGGAGTAATTTGGTCATTTCAAAATGTTTATTTTAATTTTATTTCACTTCTGGACGGCTCCGAAATTAAACCCATTCATCTTTTGACCTCAGGGTGTGAGGGGGCGCTAGCGCACCATCTGTATCTATTTCACAGCACAGCTCACTTCCGGTGCGTGCATGAGCTCCCGTGGACTTCTCTTTTCTCTTTTGAGGAAAAATACTTTTTTACTGTTCTTTATTTGGTGATGACATTTCGAAATGTTTATTTTCATGTTAGTTTGACCGTTCGCTATTTAGACCGGACAAACCTCACCCGGAAGTTATTGACGGCAAAGGCTGCTGTGTTGAAAGCTGCACATTTCTCAGCAGCAGAAGCCCGCCTGATGATTACTGCAGCTTCACTCACAACACACCTGCCACTACACCTAACTACTGAAAATAGATAAGTTTAGTGAAAGTTAGACAGGCATACACACACTAAATGACAACAAATAATATGATAATGACTAAAAATACACAAAACTAAATATTTATACTAAAATTACACAAAAAACACAGAAAAATACACCAAACAACAACAAAAACATGAAAATGACTCAAAATACACTAAACTAAATACTTATTATCCCACATGAATGCATACTTCCGACGGGCACTGTACATTACAGAAAAAAGCACCAAAGAAAAAATATAAAAATGAACAAATAAAAAACACATTTATCATGTGCATGTTTCATAGAATTAAACCAGGGAAATTGCACACACTATTTTACTTTGCACCTGCAAATATACCCCTTTATAATACTACAGAGTATGTTGTTATTATTATGCCCATAATTGACAACTCTTATTAAGCTCCATCTATATGAATACATACTTCCGACGGGCACTGTAAAAAAACATACGTTTACAGAAAAATGCAAAAAAAATATGAAAATGGTTCAAAATACACAAAACTAAATATTTATACAAAAAAATACACAAAATTACTCTTGAATCACACTACAATAGCAACAAAAACAATAATTATACAAAAATAAACATGACTCCAAAAAAACATACATTACCAAAAAAATTTAAATAAAAAACAACAAACATTTATGCACAAAAAGACAACAGAAAGATACACAAATACACATGACTCCAAAAAACATACGTTACAGAAAAATACACCATACAAAAAAATATAAAAGTGATGAAGTTGCACCCACATTTTGCACCCACAAATATACCCCTTATGCTCCCACATGAATACATACTTCCGACGGGCACTGTACTAGTAATAATAATAATACTAATAATAATGGCTTGGATTTATATAGCACTTTTTTTGAGGAGACTCAAAACACGTACAGAAACCATTATTAATTCACACATCAATCACAACAATCATACTAGTGTTGTAAGCTACAATGATAGAAAGGAAAGTGTACAAAAGTAGTAGTGCAGAAGACAAATAGTCGCTAGATGTGTGTCCATATATGTAACCTGATCTCACAGGGATTATGAATCTGTCACAATAAATAATCTATTGTTTCGTGCGTATCAAAATTTTTTGTGCTTCTTGGAACAAGAAGATGCTTCAGATGGATAAAACTCATGCCGAGATTAGACAAACTCATTGCACTAACTCGAGGTATAGAAAATAATATGGTATGGCTAATAAAATGAAGTGGTTAGGATTAGGGTTAGCGGGAATGTTAATTTTGTCAACTAAACAAAATCTTTGCGACTAATTTGTGACAAGAACGTAAATCCAACAACTTCTGACAACAAAAATTAAAACAAAATCTCAGTTCATAATCAATTGTTGAGTAAAAATGTGACAAAAAAGATTACTTTGGCAGGCCGGACAAGCTGGTTTACAAACAATCCTCTATGCCTTGATTGTTCTCCTTTTCAACCAATTAATAACTTGTTTATGTATAATGCATCCTTAAGAGGGCACAAGGCAGTTTCTTCCTTTTACTGATCCCAAGCCCGATAAATGCAGAGGGTTGCGTAAGGAAGGGCATACGCCAAATTAAACATGCAAATCCAATTACTTCCATACAAGATCGGTTGAGGCCTGTTGGTCAAAAAAGGAGAGGAGGAAGACGTGTTCATAGGCAGAGAGAAAAGCGTGAAGGCAAAAGTTTAGGACTGAGAGTAGGGACTCTGAATGTTGGGACGATGACAGGGAAAGCTAATTGATACATGATGCAGAGGAAGGTGAATGTTCTGTGGCCTTCAAGACCAGGTGGAAAGGTAGCAAGACTAGGAGCTTAGGAGCAGGGTTCAAGCTGCTTTATCGTGTCCTCGATAGAAAGAGAAATGTGGTAGGGGTTATCTTGAAGGAGGAGTGTGAGACAGAGTGAATTGTTTGAAGCTAAAAATTGAAGGTGTGATGCTCAATGTTCGTATTAGTGGTTATGCCTCACAGGTAGAATGTGAGCTAGAAGAGAAGGAGAAATTCTCACGTGAATTAGATCAAGTGATGCTGAGTATCCCCAGAGATGAGTGGTGATTAATGCAGATAGACATGTTGGTGCAGGTAACAGAGGTGATGGGCAGGTTTGGTATCTAGGATAGGAACGTTGAAGGACAGATAGTGGTAGACTTTGCAAAAAGGATGGAAATGGCTGTTGTCCACACTTTCTTCCAGAAGAGACCGTAACACAGGTACCCCTTTTTGTCCAAAAGAACAGAGTTTTTGTTCGAAGCTATCGCTATAGCCAGAGATTAGTTAGAGCTACTCCTGTTTTGCCTGAGACTGGTTTGGTTTTCAACAGCAAAAGTTAAAGCCATGTCCTTGTGTCATCATAAAATGTCAGTACGTCACTGAATACATAGCAGTTTACTCATTTGTATTTATTTTTTCATCCTTATCTGCACACGCTGTTGAAGGTCAACACTACTTAAAGTGCAATTTTTTTTAAGACAGCAATACATGTTTTGTTATTGCAATTAAATAACTGAATGTATTTTATTGCATACATGTGTTCATAACCAGCCCTCCCTAAGGAAGGGTAAGACAAACTATATGAAATAGATGGAGAATATTGAAAGAGAGGGCAATGATACATAGAATCGACTGTTCTAATGTGAGAGTGCAATGTGATGTTATAGTTGTGCATCTTGTGCTTATTGTGCTGCGTAATCAGTTAATTCAGTCTGGAGAAATTGAAGCGGGTGACACAGCACCCAGCTTAAATATAATGGTGGTGGCCATGAACAGAGGGAAGGAGTGAATGCTTACACAGTGGGGCAAAAAAAAAGCCACCAATTGTTCAAGTTCTCCCACTTAAAAAGATGAGAGAGGCTTGTAATTTTCATCATAGATATACCTCAACTATGAGAGACAAAATAAGAAGTAGAAAAAATCCAGAAATTCACATTATAGGATTTTTAATGAATTTATTATGGTGGAAAAAAGTATTTGACCAATAACAAAAGTTAATCTCAATACTTTGTAATATACCCTTTGTTGGCAATGACAGAGGTCAAATGTTTTCTGTAAGTCTTCACACACTGTTGCTGGTATTTTGGCCCATTCCTTCATGCAGATCTCCTCTAGACCAGTGATGTTTTGGGGCTGTCACTGGGCAACACAGATTTTCAACTCCCTCCAAAGATTTTTTATGGGGTTGAGATCTGGAGACTGGCTTGGCCACTCCAGGATCTTGAAATGCTTCTTACGAAGCCACTTCTTCGTTGCCCAGGCGGTGTGTTTGGGATCATTGTCTTGCTGAAAGACCCAGCCACGTTTCATCTTCAACGCCCTTGCTGATGGAAGGAGGTTTTCACTCTAAATCTCACGATATATGGCCCCATTCATTCTGTCCTTTACAAGGATCAGTCGTCCTGGTCCCTTTGCAGAGAAACAGACCCAAAGCATGATGATACCACCCCCATGCTTTACAGTAGATATGGTGTTCTTTCTCTCCTCCATTTTGACCACACGGGATGAGATCTTGCATGGAGCCCCAGATCGAGGGAGATTATCAGTGGTCTTGTATGTTTTCCATTTTCTAATAATCGCTCCCACAGTTGATTTCTTCACACCATGCTGCTTACATATTGCAGATTCAGTCTTTCCAGCCTGGTGCAGGTCTACAATTTTGTTTCTGGTGTGAAGTTTGGAGTGTGACTGTTTGAGGTTGTGGACAGGTGTCTTTTATACTGATAATGAGTTCAAACAGGTGCCATTAATACAGGTATCAAGTGGAGGACAAAGGAGCATCTTAAAGAAGAAGTTACAGGTCTGTGAGAGCCAAAAATCTTGCTTGTTTATAGGTGACCAAATACTTATTTTACAGAGGGATTAACCAATGAATTCATTAAAAGTCCTACAATGTGATTTTCTGGATTTTTTTTTCTCATTGTGTCTCTCATAATTACCGTATACCTATGATGAACATTACAGGCCTCTCTCATCTTTTTAAGGGGGAGAACTTGCACAATTGGTGGCTGACTAAATACTTTTTTGCCCCACTGTACCTAAAACTGGTATTTTGGATCAATGTATCTAGGGTTAAGCCCAGTACTAGCAATTTACTCATGACCATGATCATTCGCGCCATGATGAAGCCCATGCATTGACGTCTTTGTTGACAGAGTATGATTGCTATCCTATGACCCTATCCTACGAAAAGATTCAGAGCCAAACAGCGTTATCCGTCTTCATTGTAGTCACAGGAATCTGGGAAAACGTTTGGGAAGACAAGTAATTATCAAAGACGTTTTGACTCTTAACAATGACCATGTTAGTGTTAGCCTTTGCTAAGCTACTTAGCTTCGACTACGCTTGCATAGTGTACACAGCAGAAAAACGCAATCAGTTGATTTTGATATGTTTGTTTATCATAATAGATGCTCTTCAGGCTAACTGTCTGTGCACGTCCATAATTGCGCTGCTTGTGGGACTCAATAGTACCAGATTTCAGCGCAAGTTTGTGTCAAACTTACGCTTGTCCCATTGTCATTCCATTCCATCTACAATTGAACTGAGGACATACAAACTACGAACATTTTTGTGTGTCCTCTTCATCATGCTGTTCAACTTGTGTTGATGCCGTTATTAATACTCAAGGACAAATTACACCATATCGACACCCACATTTGTTTTATACGCACTGCTGCTGTTTGATTTGTTTCAATAAATTGTTTGTTGAGGAAATCACAATTGCATTCTTTTGATTAAATTTCCTACTCCGTTTGGATAAGAGTCTGGAGGAACTACAGAATCATCTCACAAAATGGTTTGAATACTTCGATAAACATGGACTCAAGCTCAATTTAGAAAAAAACTGAAATAGTAGTGCTCAGTAGATAACAAATAACAACTGATATTAGACTTGGAGGTACCAGGATAAAACAAGTAGGAATGTTTAGTTGTCTCTGCAGCCTGTCATCTGAGAATGAACTGATAGACTTAGAGATCAATGAAAGAGTCAATAAGATTTCGCAAAATCTTATTGACTGGGAAAACCAAAAAGATACATATGGGAATACTGCACCCTATCCTGATTTATGGTAGTGAAATATGGAACATCAACAGAAACAACATGAAAAGGTAACAGCAACATCTATAAACGTAATCTGTCTAATAAACTGTTTAACTAGAATGAAGAAAATCTGTAATGTTGACCTATGTAAAAGGTTAAAGGTTATACCAATCGCTAATAAGATTAAGGCCTGCTGAATCAAATGGTTTGAACAAGTACAAAGAAGACCACAAGAGCATCCCATCTCCATATACAGTATACTGTATATATAAGAAAAAAAACCCCACAATTTTCATCTCAGTGTCACCTAAACTTACCAAATTGGAGCAGGACACTAACGGCCACCAAGACGAGGGATCCCAGCAGAGTCACCAAGAGCCAAATGGCTGGATTCCAGCATCTGCACATGGTCTCGACCACACGCTGGCCTCGCATGGCTCCCAGACTTACCATCAACCTGGAACACACACATTCACATTCAGTCAAAGACGCAGGTCTCTCTGTGCCTTGACTAGATTGCTGTGGTTACAACTAGGAAACATTTTTTTTTTTCTGTCCCGGTTTGGAGTAGCCCTAATTATAGTATTGAATTGTGTTCACTGATGAAGCCTGCAGCTGTTTGAATTGTGCTGTAGTAGAATATTGATGGTTGTCTGGCCTCGCAATGTGTAGCTATGAGGTAATTAATTTGCAAGTGCGCACGTTATGTGCATCATTTCATGATGTATGCAGATGTTTCTAATACTCTATCAGAATTAAGCATGGTAAACTTAGTCATTTGTAGTCATAGATACTGCTCCCACCAATAATCAGGTGCCAATTTATAGTGTTGCTTTCAAGTTGTTGTACATTGGGGCAAGGTCCGTTTCTGTTGATGGGTGAAAGATGAGAGCACTGCTGTTGTGAGCATCAGCAGCAGCTGGGCAAGGCTTGTGTTACATGCAAAGGAAAGCACCTGTGCAACTGTTTTGGAGGGGATTTTACTTCAGACACTTAGTATTGGGTTTCACTGAGCATCACTCAGTAGCCAGAACGAGATAGAGGCAAACCCAAAATTTTTCTGAAAGAGTAACCTGGGATAAATGACATGTACAGTCTTTGATTAGGAATGCCCCATTCTCTGCCTGTACTTTAACTTATGATGGATACATTGACAGATGAAAGAGCTCAACATGCTTTGATTTTGGAAATTTTCTTTCAGAGCAAAAGCTTTTCCTGGTGGTAAAACTCAGCAACAAAGAGGTGTGAACAGGATAATGTGAATCTTTTTTTGTTCATTATTTATATGGGATAATGTATATTACTAAACATTGTCATATAAATATGTGTGATTAGTGATTATTAAAAAAAAATAAATAAATAAATAAATAAATAAATAATACATGTAATATTTTACAATCCTGTTTGTTTGTTAGCAGGATAACACCGAATTTTGACCAAATTTTAACCAGATGAACCTTACGCCATGGAAGTTTTCATAACATTTTGGAGAAGATTCTGGTCAATACACTGATTCTGGATGAGTTTTTTTAAAAAAAAAAAAAAAACCTTCTTCTCATCATTGGCGGTAATTTAGAGATGGGCAATATCATCAGCCCACCAATAGTTTTTGGCAGATATTAGCTTTAAAATGTAATGTCTACATCGGGATCAGTTTTTCCACTGATATTGAAAAACCGATACGTGCTGTTTTTTGAGACAAGGTAATAAGAACGAATATGGCACTTTTTCCACTCCTGAAATTGTTTAACTATTGTTATATTGCACAGATGATGTTTATTTGTGGACTACATCCAGTGGGGTAAGACAAAAAAAGTCATAGATTATGTGATTAGTGTGTGGGGAGGGTGTGTATACATCGGTATCAGGTGATATCCGAAATTCAAATTTTTGTTTTGAACAATCTTGGCAAATCGGATATCGGCAAAGAGCTAATATCAAACATCTCTACGAAAATTCAAAAATTAATTTCCTGATTCGTAATTGACCAATCTTTATGAAATTTGACTCAGTTGTGTTGGGTTTTTGTAACTCAGTTAATCCGGATCGGATTCAGATTACGCATTTCATCGCAATTGTTTTTTTGGTTTCTTGTAATTGGGGGGGGGGGGGGGGGGGGGCATACATTTGGGGCTACTGTATCATTATTAATGAGGATAGAAATGTCTACCAAGTGTGAATGATCATGGTACCATGATCAAGATCATATTGGCAAAGAGGATATTATGTATGACCTTACTGTCATACCTAATTTATCATAAGCACAAAGTGCTATACAAATGAAATTGTTAATATTATTACATCATAAACTAATAAGTCTCAGGCTAATTTTCAGTTGTCCAAAAACATTATTAATTAGGCTTTTATATGACCTTTAGATATTCTATTAAATGGGAATGTTTCAGCAGGGAGTGGAGGTTTGTTATTAAAAGCACAAGTTTTGTTTGTCTTCATGCACATTGCAGAATCTCCCCTGACCCTACGCAGGAATGTGTATTCAGGGATGATGAGGGGTGAATTTGATATTGGCCCCTGGAGATAGTGGACATTCCGAGCCCAGGGGGCACAAAAAGACATTTCTGCTTTCTACAGTCCCCTTCGTCAGGCCTAAACGCTGCTTCCTGCAATCTGTCACTGGAACCCTCCAAAACGCTTAGGCACCTGATGACACTGCGGGGGCGCCTCTCGTCTCCTTGGCGAGCAGGAGGCAAGGGGAGAAAGGGTGGGTATGTGAGAATATTAAGCCACTGTACTTTTTGATATTTCACCCTATGGAGGAAAGTGTTCGGTGATGAGCAATACTCAACAGTCACAACCAGCTCAGAAACAACCTGATCATTTAGCAGCATCTTAAAATAACCTAAGTCAAACAGTCCTCAAAGACCTCACTGTATTTTGGGAGGTGGAGATCATAGAACACAAGCACATCACACCAAGACCGTGGTTGTCCCGTTAGCCAACAGTACCACCAAACTGAACTCTGAGACGAATAGCTCAGTAATTAATATAGTTCTAAATATTATGTTTTTCAATATTCACATTCCTACCTACATTCATGGTAGGATGTAACACAGATCCATTGGCGAATAATGTTGCCTTTTGTGCAGTCTTTGCTTCCCCTCTCTTTTCACTTCTCAGAGCTAATAACTAGCTGAAAGATCTATGCCCCACAAAAGTAGTTTTTAATGTCAAAGAGTTACCAGAGAATAAGCTGTCAATCAAATGCAATTAACAGTAGGAGTTGTTTGAGCACTATTTCATACAGATACAAATATTAATTTCTAAATATCTTCATTGAAAGAATTTGTACACTTGAAGTCATAGTAAAACAACTTTAAACATATTAGAATTTATAATACGTGCAAAAATCTTAATCTTCACTTCATTATTATCACTCTCAGACATCCATGTATATGATTATTTAAATTTAGCAACAAATACACACAAACGCACACAAAAATATTTCTAGAAACAACGCACGTACCTGTTATAAAATGTGTTCTCTTGACCCACAATAATAACAAAACACTGAGTTCGTCTTTATCCAGTGGGGGAGGAAGCTGGAAAAAGTGTCAGCTTAATTCCACAAGTCACACAAAAAACTAAAATTTGTGGCGAAAAGGAGGCAGCAAACTCAAAGTATCCAGTTCAGGGTCTTTCATTTCTTTAACTCTGCTTGACTATAAGTACCTGTCCTCACCAAGATATTACGTAAAACAATAAATTCCGCTGTATTGTATGGTAATATCCCAACGCCCTATACCTGTCTATGATTAATAGAAGCAGGCGGGGCGAGAGGAAACAGAACAATGAAAGCCAACACCTCTACTTGTTCTCTTGCATCTCCAGTTTCAGGTTGCGCTCTCAGAAGGTGCTGTCCTGCTCATCTCAGCACACATTCAGAGGGACAGATTTGGATTCTGTGGCATGTGTGTGTGTGTGTGTGTGTGTGTGTGTGTGTGTGTGTGTGTGTGTGTGTGCGTGTGTGTGTGTGTGTGTGTGTGTGTGTGTGTGTGTGTGTGTGTGTGTGTGTGTGTGTGTGTGTGTGTTGGGGGAGTTCCTATGCAGAGAAGAAAACAATACCGTAGTGTTATTTTGACAGCAAACTTTAATTTAGATTTTGTGTCTTTTGACTAAAATGCAACTTTTTTGTCAAACATTAAGATTTTGGTTTACACACACACACACACACACACACACACACACACACACACACACACACACACACACACACACACACACACACGATCATCACATGAACACCAGATCATTACCTGGGTTCTGATTGGATTTCATCCCACTAGTACAGTGCCCGTCAGAACTATGTATTCATATAGTGGGAGCTTAAGTAGAGTTGTCAATTATGGCCAAATGAGTATGTGTTTGAAGGTTGGATGTACAAAGAGGTATACATACTCTGTACTCTGTAGTGTTACAAAAGGGTAAATCTATAAATATTAATTAAAAAGTGTGTGCAATTTCCCTGGTTTATTTGTATGGAGCATGTGCATAATAAATGTGTTGTTTTTTTTACTCAGTTTTATATTTTATTTTGTTTGGTGTATGTTTCCATAATGTATGTTTTTTGGAGTCATAATGTGTATTTGTGTTTTTGTGCGTTTGTTGTAATTATTGTTTTTTGTTGCCATTGTAGTGTGATTCTGGAGTCATTTTGTGAATTTCTGTATCTTTTTGGTGTAGTTTTGTGCATTTCTGTTGTCATTTTGTGTAATGTAAAGCTCCAAACTACATGAGTGAATAAGTAAATTAAAGTATCATCTACAATTCGGCTGTCTTTTTTTTAAACAAAAATCATTGCTTACCTTCGAATGGAGGTTCAATACACTCTAGTGAAACAGCGCGTTAATGAGCAATTACACTGACAGCTATATGGTTTAAATGGGAAACTTGTCTGCAAAAGACTCACCAGTGGCTGGCAGTTTCAAATGATCTAGAGCACCGTGTTTGAGACGCTAACGATAGCATGGCACCGGAGGAAGTGGAGTCTGGTACAGAGATGGAGATGAAAGAGGAAGTGGAGTGGACCCAAAGTTTGGAATCACGGGAATCATTTTAAATAACCATGAAATATTAATTTTAATTACTTTCAGCAGTACAAAAACATTTTTTTAATATTGACCTTCTTTTATTTTTTTTTAACCTAAACAAACTGCTACACAGTGACGTCATGAATCCAGAACTGGAAGTAGCGCGCTCAATACCGTGCTCATTACCGCGCTCATTACTGAGAGGGTCGTAATCTTAAAATGCACGTTTTGAACGTTTTGCTTCACCAAATTACTCCAAAATAACTGATGCACACACTTGGGGTATTTGGAACCCATTGACACACACACACACACACACACACACACACACACACACACACACACACACACACACAGACTTTTATAGACAGATAGACTAGTACAGTGCCGGAAGTATGTATTCATATAGTGGAGACTAAAGTAGAGTCGTCAATTATGGCCAACTGAGTATGTGTTTGAAGGTTGGATGTACAAAGAGGTGTACATACCCTGTAGTGTTATAAAAAGGTATGTTTGTGCAAAGTAAAATAGTGTGTGCAAATGACCAAATTTCTCCAAAATAACAGATGCACACACTTGGGGTATTTGGTTTCAGGTCCAACACAAACCGCGTTGGGGAGATATTCACGCACACAGACCTTTCTTGCTTTTATTAGTAGACTAGTTGTGCCCATTGGAACTATGTATTCATATAGTGGGAGAATAAGTAGAGTTGTCAATTATGGCTAAATGATTGGATGTACAATGAGATGTACATACTCTGTACTTTGTAGTGTTATAAAAGGGTTTATGTGCAGGTGCAAAGTAAAATAGCGTGTGCAATTTCTCTGGTTTACTTCTATGGGACGTGCGCATGATAAATGTGTTTGTTGTTTTTTTACTCATTTTTATACTTTGTTTGGTGTATTTTTCTGTAATGTATGTTGTTTGGAGTCATTCTGTGTATTTTTGTATCTTTCTGTTGTCTTTTTGTGCATTTTTTTGTATAATTATTGTTTTTGTTGCCATTGTAGTGTGATTCTGAGGGGTATTCCATAAAGGCGGGTTAACAAACTCTGAGTCTATCCATAAACTCTGGGTCAACATACGCCGCGATGGGAAACTCTGGGTATCGGATTCCATTAAAGCTGGTATGAAGTGGGTTAATCAACCCTGAGTATGTAAACCTTGGGTTACTTACGTGCACACGCGCGACAAAAAGCCATCATCAATGGATCAGAGATTTAATCGAGCTGCCATGGCAACCAAATGGAAAATAGTGATTTATTCACCGTAATGGGTGAAATAAGCCGTTGTTTGATGAATATGAGCCTGTTCAAAAGGTGCGTTCAGTCTTCAGTGACTATAGTGGCTTAAATCACCCATAATTAGTAATACTTTTTGGTCACTTCCTCACTTTATTGCTTCAGTGACGTGACGAGCGGTGAATAATATAAATAAAATGTGTCTGAGGAGACGTGGCAGCAACATAGGATGGCTGCATAGAGAGCCCTCCTGTTACACTGGATATAAAGACAGTAAATGCCGCTTGATACTGCATCATTTATACTGATTTTTTATGTAATATTGTCACCAGAGTCATCTCAACGTCCTAAAAAATGTCATAAAAAAACACTCAAGCGGGACGCGAACCCGCTACTCGTCACTTTCAAGAGCAGCATCACATCTCACTGTGCCATCATAACTTCAAAGATGCATGATCTACAGATTTAACTGTATAACAATATAAAACAACAATTGAGCCTTAAAAGTGGATTTATTTAAATTATCATCTCCTCCTTTATATTATCCACAGGTTTGTATTCAGTGAACTTTATTACAGACGTCAGTAGATTTTTTAATGCAGATCAACCTCTCAGTGTCTTTCACTTAATGATCTGTATCCACAATGTAAGAAAGAAAATTCCGTTTGCACAAAAAAAAAAAAAAAAACGTAAAGCAACACAACATTAATGATGTGAAAACTTCTGTGGTGTGTGATGTTACTAATGTGTTTCAGAGAAAAGTGTTAAGGTTTATTAAAGTGTTCAGAAATGGTGTTCAGGTGGGCGGAGCCAGGTAGAAACCCAGGGTTTCTTTGATAAAACCTGCCAGTGACCAGGTTTAGTTCACGGACAATGTTGCCCGGTTAACATACTCAGAGAAGAACATACCTCGCTTTTTGGAATGGGATACTCAGAGTTTCCCTCATTTGAGCCTGAACATACTCAGAGTTTGAACATAACCCGCTTTAAGGAATACCCCTCTGGAGTCATTTTGTGTATTTTTTTTTTTTTTTTAGTGTAGTTTTGTGTATTTTTTTGTATATATATATATTCAGTTTTGTGTATTTTGGGTCATTTTCATATTTTTGTTGTCGTTTGGTGTGTGTGTGTGACTCGCTACTCCGCTCACACACGCACACGCTTCAGTCGCGCACATGCACCCACATCAGTGACTCATGCCCAATAAGTGAGACATGAGAGCTTTGCTAGTATATCAGTGTGAGCGCGGCTGCTCAGACATAATGTAATGTGTTTTTTTGAGTCATTGTGTGTGTTTTTGGAGCCTTTTTGTATATTTTTGTGCATTTCTGTTGTCGTTTAGTGTACTTTTTGTATAAATATTGTTTAGTTTTACATCATAATGTGTATTTTTGTATCTTTCTTTTTGTGCATTTTTTGTATAATTATTGTTTTTTGTTGCCATTGTAGTGTGATTCTGAAATCATTTTGTGTATTTTTTGATTTTTTTCTGGCGTAGTTTTGTGCATTTCTGTTGTCATTTTGTGTATTTTTTGTATAAATATTTAGTTTTGTGTACTTTTTGTACAAATATTTAGTTTTGTGTATTTTTTGTATAAATATTTAGTTTTGTGTATTTTTTGTATAAATATTTAGTTTTGTGTATTTTGAGTTATTTTAATATTTTTGTTGTCGTTTGGTGTGCACGTGTGACTAGCACATCAGACCCAATCAGAGAGACTTGAGAGCTTTGCTAGTTTATCTGTGTTAGTGCTGGCTGCTCAGATGCCCCTCCCCCTCTCCGGTCTAAACTATCTTCCTGTCTTTTACTCGTGTGGTGTTTGCAGTCCGTGTCTGCTTGGCTGTGTGCGCAGCAATTGGCTCTGGCCGCACACGTGACTGGGTGAGGCGCTCTGCAGTGAAATAGATATAGATGGAGCGCTAGCGCCCCCTCAAACACTGAGGTCAAAAGCTGAATAGGTTTCACTTCAGGGCCGTCCAGAAGTGAAATAAAATTAAAATCAACATTTGGAAATCACCAAATTACTCCAAAATAACGGATGCACACATTCTGGTATTTGGAAGCCGTTGACAAAGTTTCAGGTTGAACAGGCACCACGTGGGGGAGAATCTTGCTCCACAAACGCACACAAACCTTTCTTGGATTATGGTATAGATATGTGTTTAGTTTTTTTGAATTGACATAAATATCAATACATTTTTATATTGTTTTTGTATTTTTTTTTTTAATTAGTCAAAGTTCATTATTGTCACTTATAAAATCTAGTTGACTCTGATGGAAATTTTTTGTCAAAAAAACACTGCAATACAGTACAAGTGTGGACCCAAATGCAGTCAAGACAGCTGAATTGAAGAGCTTGAGGTTTTATTGCAAAGTCTGGGTATGACCGGCAGACTGGAAGGCAGATGGAGGAGATTGATGGAGTTAATCTGATCCTGCAGGCAGACATAGGGTTGTGGAGTGTTAGGAGGTAAGCAGGCTTGGACATGTCACTGGTGGAGATCTGAACAACAGGATAGGAAACAGTTAGAACTCGGAAGAATAGACACTGGGAATTCATTCTAATAAAAGTTTAGAGCAGCCAATGGTTACTACCACTTGAGTAGACTGAATAATCTGGCAAAGTGTAGAGCAGAAACCAGGGTTTTTGTAATGCAGCAGATGAGCAGGTGAGCTGCAGGTGTGAGTCGTCAGATGCTTGATTGAAGAGGCCACGCCCCCCAGAGAGGGCACAGAGGACTGGAAGAGACAAACTTGAGCAATGACACATGAAAGGCAGGATGGACCTTCAGCGACGGTGGAAGTTTGAGGCGCATAACAGAAGGATGGATCACTTTTTCATTCTCATAAGGCCCAATAAACTTTGGGGCCAATTTACGCGTGTCGACTAGAAGGGGCAGTTCCTGGGAGGAGAGCCAAACCTTTTGTCCAGGTAAGTATGTGGGAGCTGGAGTGTGGTGTCTGTCTGCAATCCTTGGGTTCCTTGCTGCTGAGCGCAGTAGTGCAGCCCAGGCAGCCCTCCAGACCCGACGACAGCGCCGCATGTTTGCCTGGACCAAGGGAACTGCTACCTCCTCTTCTTGAGCTGGGAAGAGAGGAGGTTGGAAACCCAAGGATATCATGAAAGGAGTCATACCCATTGCAGAGCCAACCATGGAGTATTGGGCATATTCAATCCATGGGAGACAAGAACTCCTGGGTGCTGGGTGGTGAGTGGTGACACAGCGGAGGGCTGATTCCAAATTCTGATTTGCCCTTTCAGTTTGCCCATTAGTTTGAGGGTGGAAACCTGAGGATAAGCTGGCAGTAGCTCCGAGAGCATGGCAGAAAGCCCTCCACACTTGAGATGAGAACTGGGGACCTCTGTCAGAAACAATGTATTGTGGAATGCCGTGGAGGCGGAAAATGTGCAGCACCATGATATCAGCAGTCTCTGTCACAGAAGGAAGCTTAGGAAGAGGGGCAAAAGGCACAACCTTGGAAAAAATGGTCTACAATAGTGAGTATTGTTGTATTACCCTCCGACGGAGGCAACCCCGTAACAAAGTCCACAGCTATGTGTGACCAAGGGCGACTGGGGACAGGCAGGGGGTGCAGCAATCCAGCAGGAGCCTGATGAGATGATTTGCTGCAAGCACAGATGACACAGGAAGACACAAAGGCCCTAGTAGCACGGGAGATGGTGGGCCACCAAATTCTCTCCTTAATAAATGTTAGAGTATGGTTAATACCAGGGTGACAGGTGAGCTTAGAGGAGTGTCCCCACTGAAGCACTTGAGAGCGCACAGATTCAGGTACAAATAAACAACCTTGTGGTGTGTTACCTGGATCAGGTTGTGTGCATTGTGCTTCTCGGACAATGTTTTCAATCTCCCAGTGAGCTGCTGCCACCACACAGGCTGGGGGGATAATGGTCTCGGGCTGGGTCACCTCAGTATATTGAGCCGAAAGGCGGGAAAGAGCATCTGGCTTAATGTTCCTGGAGCCAGGACAGTATCCCAGGGAGAACTTAAATCTCCCAAGGAACAGGGACCAATGTGCTTGACGGGAATTCAGCGTCCTGGCTGAGCATAGATATGACCAATTCTTGCGATCGGTCCAAACAATGAATGGCTGCTCAGCTCCCTCCAGCCAATGTCTCCACTCTTGCAATGCTAGTACCACAGCCAACATCTCTCGGTTTCATAGTTACGCTCTGCTGGAGAATGTTTGCGGGAGAAGTAGGCACAGGGGTGGAGCCTAGAATCAGAGGAGGATCTCTGGGAGAGTACAGCAACAACTCCAGAGTCCGAGGCATCTACTTCCACAATAAATTGCAGAGAGGGATCAGGATGGATCACTATAGCGACTATAGGGCGACCGTGGCTCAGGTGGTAGTGGGTCGTCTTCTGATCGAGAGGTTGGGGGTTCGATCCCAGTACCTGACTATGTGTCGAAGTGTCCTTGGGCAAGACACTGAACCCTAAGTTTCTCCCAGTGGTCGACTAGCGCCTTGCATGGCAGTCCTGTCCCACTGGTGTATGAATGTGAGAGTGATTGGGTGAATGAGCTGATATGTAAAGCGCTTTGAGACTGCTTCAGTGTGGTGATAAAGCGCTATATAAAATCAAGTCCATTTACCATTTACCAAGTCCATATAGCAGCTGAGGAAAACAACCGCTTAAGCTTTCGAAAAGCCATGTCAGCCTCTTGGGACCAGGTCATTGCAGCGGTTACTCGGCTGAAGTCCTTAATAAAGCGCCGGTCAAAGTTGGAAAAACCAAGGAAGCGCTGGAGTTGCTTCCGGGATGCATGTAGCAGGGGCTCAAAGGCAGAATCAATGAGTGGAAGTGCGTATTTATTCTTGACTGTGATTTAATTTAACCCTCTGTAGTCTGTGCATGGGCAAAGGGTCATGTCCTTCTTCTCAACAAAAAAGAACCCTGCCCCGACCGGAGAAGAAGAAGGATGGATCAGCCAAATAATCATGAATCTACTTCTCCATGGATTCTTGTTCAGGGTGGGAAAGATTGTACAGACGACTGGAAGGCAAGGGGACTCCTGAGAGAAGATCAATGGAGCAATCATAGGGACGGTGAGGAGGTAGGGAAAGGCCCTGAGACTTGCTGAATACTTGTCCTACATCATGGTACTCAGGGGGCACAGAGTAACTTGGGATGGGATAAATCTCATGGCACTTATGTGTGAAATTTAGTTTTTCCTTTTTCTGGTTCATTCTCCTGTCTTCAGTGCTCTGTTTTAGATACTTTTCTCATTTAGAGTCATATCTTATTTCTTCTCGTAAAGTAAATGGTAAATTAACTTTATTTATATAGTGCTTTTATTACCACCAAGGTAGTAAGCGCTCTCATTCACACTCACAATGGCCACATGGGAGCTTTAATTTCTCTTTAAAGCAAAATAAAAGTTAATTTGTCTTTAAAATGACCTTGTAAACACTTAACTCCTAATGCTAATTTAATTCTGAATTAAACTTAAATCTAAATTAGGTGGCTTGTTAATTCCGATTTTAATTCCTGAATTAGATCATTCCTCTTTCTTTACACTTAATTTCCCATTAAGTTAATTCCGGTCGTTCTGCGCAATTAACCGCGATGATGACATAATCCAGGATGGCCGACCAGACTCCATCTGAGACTATTTAAGAGCCTTAGAATACATGGATATAATGAAATGAGTGGATGGACGAAAGCACAAACATGCAGACTTTAACACAGACTTATTAAACAAACGCACCTCGATATATGCGGTAAACTGACACTGTATGTTATGGTTCAGCTGCTGCGTCAAAACTACAATCAAAATAAATGTAAAAACAGTTCTCATGTGTGGTCTTCTGTGTTACAGCCGACAATAAAAGGTTTGTTGTGTGTTTTTTCAGATAGACGTGATACGTCAAGTTCTTCCCCTGTCCAGTCAGAGCCTTCCCAACCCTCAAACCTAAAGCGGAATTGAATAAAGCCAAATAAACTGGTTTTCCATGTAAACTTCAATTCGGGAATTACTATTTTCATGTAAGCACGAAGCAGAATACTTTCATTTCGAATGATTTAATTCGGAATAACTAATTCCAAATTAAAAAAACATCATGTAACCATGGCCATTCACACACCAGTGGGACAGAGCTGCCTTGCAAGGCGCTAGTCAACTTAGTTCAGTTTCTTGCCCAAGGACACATCAACACATAGACAAGTATCTCTCAATCAGAAGACAATGCCTCTTCCACCTGAGCCACAGTTGCCCAAAAGTCAGACATTTTTAATCATTTTAATTTAGGGCAAGTGTTAAAGCTGCTACCCACAACAATTATTTAATAAATATATTCATAGTGTAGGCAGACCTCATTGATCAATAAATCAAAAATTATTTGCTCCAAAAAAAAAAAAGTAAAAGGTTGAAATTGCTGCTTGAAAGTTTGTTTTCAACTCCACCATGAACACACCATTTGTTGTCATTTTCACGCATTGCATTGTGGGACCTCCATAATGCACTGAAGGTTACAAAGCAGATCCCAAAATTAAAGATATAACTCAAATAACCATTGATTATCATTATAGGGCTGTGTGTGGTATCCCTTAACAATCAGCTTCTTTTTGAATGTCGCATCAGAAAATTTCTATCCAAAGAAAAATCTTGTGGGATTTTAGGTTTTTAATTATATCTTTTTAGAAGCTGATTCAGGGCACTTGGTGATCCTTTTGCTTTTAGATCTTACTGCTGCTTTCGATACTGTGGACCATCGTATTCTCCTCTCCCTGCTAGAGCAGTGGGTTGGGATTAAAAGGGCAGCTCTTAAATGGTTTTATTCTTATTTGTGTGACAAAACTTTTAATGTGAAAATGGATGGTTTTGTATCTACTTTTGCACATTTTTCTTGCGGAGTTCCACAATAGTCAATTCTCGGTCCCCTACTGTTTGCTCTGTACCTGCTCATACAGCATGTCTTTTCATTGTTATACACGTTACTGTCAGATTTGAAGTACATGTCCCTAATATCCAATGGTTATTGGCCTGTTCTGCCCCTTCTGAATTTTCAAAATTAGATTAAAGGCTCAAACATACTCGGGCGGAGTGCTGTCACGGCAAATTTGCGGTTCAATCAATCAATCAATCAATCAATCTTTATTTGTATAGCGCCAAATCATAACCAATGGTATCTCAAGGCACTTTACAGTAGAGCAGTCTTAAGGATGGACTCTTCATTTTATGGATACACACATATGCATATATACGTATATACACATACATATGTATCCCACACCCAGCATGAATTCATCATGGCGGCAAGGAAAACCTTCTGTTAAGCAGCAGGAACCTTGTGTGGATCCCATTCCTATGATGAACAGCCATCCACTTTATGCTGTGTTGGGTGTGTGCAGAGAAAAGGGTGGAGACAGAGCCGCTGAGTCTCTGTAACTCCACACTGAGGATCCCACGGACCTGCAAGACAAAAGCCAGAAGGAGTACAGGAGCAAACACACAAGGGAAGAAGCAGACATAGAGGGAGTGTTTGAAAGAGGAATGGGACCCTCTCCGGTCCCTCTCTAACCTAAATGACCTCTCTCTTAACGCCCTCTCCAACCTCTCTCCAACCGAGCATGCCAGACCCCCCCCCCCCGGCAGTCTATGCCTATTGCATCTTAATTATGAGCTATGAGCTGGTTCCTAACTAAAAGCTTTATCAAAGAGGAATGTTTTGAGCCTAACCTTAAAGGTAGAGAGGGTGTCTGCCCCCCGAACCGTGGTTGGTAGATGGTTCCAGAGAAGTGGGGCCTGATAACTGAAAGCTCTTCCTCCTATGCTACTTTTAGAGACGAATGGAACAACGAGTAGTCCAGCATTTTGAGAGCGTAGTGTTCTGGGGGGATTGTATGGCACTACAAGCTCCTTGAGATAGACTGGTGCCTGTCCATTTAGGGCTTTATAAGTGAGAAGAAGAATCTTGAATTCTATTCTATATTTTATGGGAAGCCAATGCAGAGAGGCTAATACGGGAGTAATGTGATCTCTTCTCCTAGTTTTAGTCAGTACACGTGCTGCAGCATTTTGAACCAGCTGAAGTGTCTTAAGCGACTTGCTCGGGCAGCCTGCTAAAAGAGAATTACAATAATCCAGTCTAGAGGTAACAAAAGCATGGACTAGTTTTTCGGCGTCGCCCTGAGACAGGATAGATCTGATTTTAGCAATGTTACGGAGATGAAAGAAGGCAGTGAGAGTTGAAGGATAAGTCCTGATCAAATAGAACCCCAAGGTTTCTAACAGTTGTGCTTTGTGCCAGAGTAATGCCATCTAGGGCAGTTAGGCTAGCATAGGTTGCTCTAAGGTGTCGCGGGCCCAGTACAATGACCTCAGTCTTGTCTGAGTTGAGAAGAAGAAAATTTTGGTCCATCCAGGCCCTAATGTCCTTTAGACAGGCCTCAAGTTTAGATAGCTGATTTGTCTCACCTGGCTTCATTGATACATACAGTTGGGTATCATCAGCATAGCAGTGGAAGTTAACAGAGTATTTTCTCATAACATTACCAAGGGGGATCATATAGATACAGAAGAGGATTGGACCTAGCACAGAGCCCTGAGGAACCCCGTAGCTTACTTTAGTGTACACAGAAGACTTATTATTCACGTGTACAAACTGGTACCTATCAGATAGGTAGGACTTAAACCAGTTTAGGGCAGTCCCTGTGATTCCAAGTAATTTCTCTAATCTCTCTAGTAGAATATAGTGATCTATAGTGTCAAAAGCTGCACTAAGATCTAATAAAACCAGCACTGAGAGTCGTCCTTCATCTGAAGCCCAGAGTAGATCATTAGTTACATTAACTAAAGCAGTCTCTGTGCTGTGTTGAGCTCTAAAGCCTGACTGGAAGTCCTCGAACAGGCTGTTGTTTTGAAGAAATTCACAGAGCTGAGCTGCCACAACTTTCTCAAGAATCTTTGAAATAAAAGGAAGATTAGATATAGGCCTGTAGTTTGCTAAAGTGCTGGAATCAAGAGTAGGTTTTTTGAGAAGGGGTTTGATTACAGCTACTTTAAAGGACTGTGGCACGTAGCCTATTGATAG